>NC_069500.1:142571869-142901036 GCF_027579735.1 Bombina bombina
AAGTCTCAGTTTTAAGAGATTCTTCCATAGCATCAAACCAATAAGCAGCCGCACTTATAACCGTAACAATGCAGGCCGCCGGTTGCAATAGCAACCCCTGATGAACATATATCTTTTTAAGGAGACCCTCCAATTTCTTATCTATAGGGTCTTTGAAAGCACAACTATCCTCGATAGGAATAGTAGTTCGTTTAGCCAAGGTGGAAATAGCTCCTTCCACCTTAGGGACCGTCCCCCAAGAGTCCCTAATAGCATCAGCTATAGGGTACATCTTCTTGAAAACGGGAGAAGGGGAGAATGGAATACCTGGCCTCTCCCATTCCTTAGCAATAATCTCTGAAGTTCTCTTAGGAACTGGAAAAACATCAGAATAAGAAGGGACTTCTAGATATCTGTCCAACTTATTCAATCTCTCTGGAGGAACCAAAATTGAATCACAGTCGTCCAGAGTCACCAAAACCTCCCTCAGTAACAGGCGGAGGTGTTCAAGTTTAAACCTGAAGGAAACCACTTCTGAATCTGTCAGTGGCAAAACACTTCCTGAGTCAGAAAGTTCACCTTCAGATAGGACCTCCATACCCTCCAATTCAGATCCCTGGGAGGGTACATCTAAGATCGCCATCAAAGCATCAGAAGCTGTATTGACCACGTGGTTTTCCTTCCTTCTGCGTTTGCCTTGAAATACGGGAAAGGCAGACAACTCATCTGAAAGAGTAGATGACATAACTGCAGCTATGTCCTTTAGTGTGATCACAGCAGAAGCTGCATAGGTACTGGGCTCCGCTTGAGCGGGCGTTAAGGGCTGTGACGCTTGGGGAGAAAGTTGCGGCATACTCTGTATCTCATCAGTAGAAACCAGAGAAGCATCCGCTTTTTTATTAAAGAAAATTTGTTCTCTAAACTGCAATGCATGAGGGACAAAAAGTAACAGGAGGTTCCACATTGGCATTCAAACACATGGAACATGTAAAGTTCTGAAGATCCTCCATGATAAAAAAAAAGCAAATTTTTTGCCGTGGCTCCTTTAAATATATATCTGCTAAATTTTTCATGGCAGAAAAAAATAAGAGAACAGCCCTAATATAGCTGCTGTCTAAAACCTCAGAAATAGAGAGTATACTGTGCCTTTAAAATTGAAAATCAACAATTTTACTGTACCAAAAAAACATTGACAGTGAAAAAGCAATTTACTGAGAAAAGAAAAAGAAAAGTGCACCTCTCCACCTCACAGCTTTGCTGAGGC
The DNA here is from genome assembly GCF_027579735.1 of Bombina bombina. Lineage (NCBI taxonomy): Eukaryota > Metazoa > Chordata > Amphibia > Anura > Bombinatoridae > Bombina > Bombina bombina. The sequence continues at coordinate 142,573,113 of NC_069500.1, forward strand.
GCCTACCTGCCCCCGCGGTACACCGACCACTGTCTGCCGAGTTTCACAATGCCTAAGACCGCCTGCTTTAATTTACAACCATGCGGTCTTAGCGATGCCAGGAATTTCACTGAAGCCGGATGTCGACACTTGGGGAGAGTTCCGTAGTCAGAAAACAACTGCGCGGCTTCTCTTCGAGCGTGCGAAAGATAAGCCTGCCCTTCGTGGGTGTCAATGGAAAACACATAGCTCTTCCGGCCAAAAAATGGTCGACCAACTATCTCCCATATACTAATATAGTAAACACACATCGTGACAAACTATCCGGACTTCTTGTCCATAGTGAAAAACATCCGCCCCTATACCGGAGCCTTAAGTTTCAGAGCTCCGTAACCAGGGTCCACAGCGTCTCGCCCACAGTACCAACAAACAGGGTATTCGCCACAGTAAGAGTCCCTTGTCGTGACTCACCCCCACCGCATCTTCCAATTTCCTTTTATTAATTGTGAAAGCCGGGTGGTACACAGTAATTAGGGTAGTCCTGGTAACAAAGGTCTATTTCCCCACTATCAGATAGGTAATAGTTACAGCCGTTCCGGAGGTAATAATGTCCCAGAAAATAAAGAGCTGCACATACCTCTATGCTGAGCGACAGTATGACCGGTCCCACAGGATCAAGAGGCCTTCTCCCTCCTGCAGTTCTGTGGAGACATACAGGGTTTTAGTTAATATCTGCTAAGACCATCTTCTGAAGGGCAGCACTCGGTATGGGAGGCACAGTGAGAATTTAATCCCACCAGTTCCCATTGCTTTAAAGCCACCTGTAGCTCTACTCTAGAGGCTGACAAGGAATACGGCTACACCCTATAATAAAATAGCACTCACTGGTACCATTTTAAAAATAAAAAACTCTTGATTGAAGAATCTAAACTAACACCTCACTTTACCTATTCCTATCACTAACACAGGCAAAGAGAATGACTGGGTTGGGAGGGAAGGGAGGAGCTATATATACAGCTCTGCTGTGGTGCTCTTTGCCTCCTCCTGCTGACCAGGAGGCGATATCCCACAAGTAAGGATGAAATCCGTGGACTCATCGTGTCTTTAAAAAGAAAAGCATGTGACAAGAGGCGGCCTTCAAGGGCTTAGAAATTATCATATGAGCCTTCCTAGGTTTAGCTTTTAACTAAGAATACGAAGTACAAAGCAAAATTAGTGATAAAAGTAAATTGGAAAGTTGTTTAAAAATAAATGCCCTATCTGAATCATGAAAGTTTATTTTGGACTTGACTGTCCCTTTAAGGGTCCCTTTAAACCTTTATTCAAAATGTAATAAAATCCAACATGGAAATAGAAACAGACTACTCAAGGCTGTTGCAAGTTTTACATATTTCGGTAAACACCTTGTTCACAGACTGCTGCTGTGCTTTGACAGTAAGCTAAAATTAAAAAAGAAAATTTATACTTACCTGATAAATTTATTTATTTTTTTACACAATGAGTCCACGGTCAGCAGGAGGAGGCAAAGAGCACCACAGCAGAGCTGTTAAATAGCTCATCCCTTGCCTCCCACTCCAGTCATTCGACCGAAGTTAGGAAGAGAAAGGAAAAGCCAAGGTGCAGAGGTGTCTGAAGTTTACAATAACCCACAACCTGTCTAAAAGGGCGGGCCGTGGACTCATCATGTAAAAAAAGAAATACATTTATCAGGTAAGCATACATTTTCTTTTCTTTTTTTAAGACACGATGTTGTCCACGGATCATCTTAATTACTAATGGGATTCAATACCCAAGCTAGAGTACACAGATGATATGGGAGGGACAAGACAGGGAACCTAAACGGAAGGCACCACTGCTTGAAGAACCTTTCTCCCAAAAGCGGCCTCCGCCGAGGCAAAAGTATCAAACTTGTAGAATTTAGAAAAAGTGTGAAGAGAGGACCAAGTTGCAGTCTTGCAAATCTGTTCCACAGAAGCCTCATTTTTGAACGCCCATGAGGAAGCAACAGCCCTCGTGGAATGAGCCGTAACTCTCACGGGAGGCTGCTGTCCAGCAGTCTCATATGCAAAACATATGATACTCTTCAGCCAAAAAGAAAGAGAAGTAGCCATAGCTTTCTGTCCCTTGCGTGTTCTTGAGAAAAACCCAGACAAAGAAGAAGACTGCAGGTAAAACTTTAAAGCACGGACCATGTCCAAATTGTGCAGAAGTCATTCCTTCTGAGAAGAAGGATTAGGACACAAGAAAAGAACAACAATCTCCTGATTAAAATCCTGATCAGAAACAACCTAAGGAAGAAATCCTAATTTAGTAAAACTACCTTATTCGAATGGAAAATAAGATAAGGAGACTCATACGGTAATGCCGAGAACTTGGACACTCTCCGAGCAGAAGAAAAGCAACAAGAAATAAAACTTTCCAAGATAACAACGTAATATCTAAGGAATGTATAGGCTCAAACGGAGCCCCCTTGAAGAACTCTGAGAACTAAATCCAGACTCCATGGAGGAGTAACTGGTTTGAACCCAGGCCTGATTCTGACCAAGGCCTGACAATCTGGGACATCTGCCAGACGTTTGTGTAACAAAACAGATAAAGACAGAGATTTGACCTTTTAGAGGAACAGGACTATAAACCTTTCTCCAAACCCTCTTGGAGAAAAGACACAAATCTAGGAATCCTAACACTACTCCATGAGTAGCCCATGGATTCACACCAATAGAGATATTTATGTCCTATCTTATGATAAATCTTACTAGTGACAGGCTTACGAGCCTGAGTCATGGTCTCAATGACCGAATCAGAAAAACCCTGCTTGGATAATATTAAGCGTTCAATCTCCAAGCAGTCAGATTCAGAGGAACCAGATTTGGGTGTAGGAGGGAAAAGAAAGAAAGACTCCAAGGTGGCAGGGATGACATGTCCGCCAGATCTGCATACCAAACCCTGCGAGGTGAAGCCGGTGCTATGAGGATCACCGATGCCCTCTCCTGCTTGATTCATGCAAAGACCCGAGGAAGAAAGGCAAATGGAGGAAAAAGCTGGAAAACACTTCCGGATGGAGTTCCCCACTCCCCCGGACGAAAGGTCTGCCTGCTCAGAAAATCTGCCTCCCAGTTGTCCACCCCTAGGAAGTGGATTGCTGACAGGCAGCAAGAATGGGCCTCCGCCCACTGAATTATCTTGGATACCTCTGTCATCGCTAAGGAACTCCTCGTTCCTCCCTGATGATTGATGTAAGCCACTGTTATTTTGTTCAACTGGAACCTGATAAACTGGACTGAGGCTAACTGAGGCCAGACCAGAAGAACATTGCAGATCGCTCTCAGCTCCAGAATGTTTATAGGAAGAACAGACTCTGGCCGAGTCCCAACCCCCTGAGCCCTTAGGGAGCCCCAGACCGCTCCCCACCCTAGAAGGCTGGCGACTGTTGTCACAATCACCCAAGGTGGTCTGCAAAAGCAGGTTCCCTGAGAGAGATGATCCAGAGACGACCACCATTAAAAAAAGAATCCCTTGTCTTCTGTTCCAGTAGCATTCGAGGAGACAAATCTGTATAATCTCCAATCCTGAGCATGCTTAACTGGGGAGGTCTGAGATGGAACCTAGAAACGGGATGATGTCCATTGTCGCCACCATCAGCCCGATTAACTCCATGCACTGAGCCACTGGCCGAGGGGTGGACTGAAAAACTTGACAAGTATCGAAGATCTTTGACTTCCTGACTTCTGTCAGAAAAATCTTCATTGATAGAGAATCTATTATGGTTCCCAGGAAAGTTACCCTTGTCTTTGGGACTAAGAAACTCTTTTCCAAATGTACCTTCCATCCGTGAGATCGCAGGAAGGATAACAACATTTCAGTGTGGGATCTTGCTTGTTGTAAGAATGGCGCCTGGACTAAAAGGTCGTCCAGATAGGGTGCCACTGCAATGCCCCGTAACCGAAGGACCACCAATAACGAACCCAGAACCTTTGAGAAAAATCTGGGAGCTGTGGCAAGACCGAAGGGCAGAACCACGATTGGAAGTATTTGTCTAGAAAGGCAAACCTTAGAAACTTGTGATGGTCCCTGAAAATGGGAACATGCAAGAACGCGTCCTTTAAATCCACAGTTGTCATAAATTGACCCTCTTGGACCAAAGGGAGAATGGAACGAATAGTTTCCCTCTTAAAGGAAGGTACTCTTGAGGAATTTGTTTAGACTTTTGAGATCTAAAATAGGCCTGAAGGTTCCCTCCTTGTTTGGGAACCACGAACAGATTGGAATAAATTCCCAGACCCCGTTCCTGAATCCGAATAGGAACTATCAGTCCCAGTTCGGAGAGGTCTCTTACACAGAGCAAGAACACCTCTCTTTTGTCTGGTCTACAGATAAGCTTGAAAGCAGAAACCTACCTCTGGGAGGAAAACTTTTGAACTCTTAATCTGTAACCCTGGGACCTATTTTCTATTGCCCAGGGAACCTGAACATCTCAAACCCAAGCCTGAGCGAATACGAAAAGTCTGCCCTCTACAAGATCAGGTCCCGGATCGGGGGCATGTCCTTCATGCTGTCTTTGATTCAACAGTAGACTATTTGGACTTTTTTTTTTTTTTAATTCTTTAAATTTTGAAAGAGATTATTTTCGTCAAGCTATGTCCCAACAAGGTCTTCCCCTTGTAAGGAACCGTTAAAAGCCTAGATGTAGAGCGTACATCCATAGAACAAGGCTCTAACCATAAGGCTCTGTGAGCTGGAACAGAGATTCCCAGTTTGATAACTTGAAGGGAAAAATTTGAAATAAAGGAATTAGCCATTTTGAAAGCTTTTATCCTACCCTGGATTTCATCCAGGGGAGTTTCTGACTTAGTAGAATCAGACAACGAATCAAACCAACATTCCGTCACACTAGTGACGTTAGCAAAGTACACAGTTGGTTGCCATTGGAAGCCCTAGTGTTCATCTCCTTTCTAATTTTTGTCCATGGGACATTTGAAAACCCCAACTATCCCTAAGGGTATAGTAGTTCTCTTAGTAAAGCTGGAAACTACTCCTTCCACCTTAGAGAATGAACGCCCAGCCTCCTTAACTGAGTCGGCGATGCGAAACATGCTTTTAAATATAGGGAATGCGTCTTTCCTTATAACTTACTGGGCGCACTAGGATAGATTACACTGGTAATGTCGGAGTCGCCCACAGTAGCTAAAACCTCCTAAAGTAACAAATGGAGGTGTTCACGCTAAAAAACTGAAAGAAAAACAACCTCAGGATAAAATAAGATAATATTCCATCTGAGTCTGAGAATTCTCTCTCAGATAATCCCGAAGTATCTTCCTCTTTCAGGTAACAGGGAAGAACCATTCGGAATAGTAACTACTGAATCAATCAATTTTCTATTCTAATGATTGAAAATAAGTCCTCTAGTAATGTTTTCTACCTTGTGGGAAAAACATATAATGCATGAAATGCAGAGCCACTCCGGGTAGAGTGTGAAAGGAAGCGCAGGGCACTGCATGTGGCCATAAAGCTTAGTGGGACACTATAGGAGAAATTTGTGGCATAGATTGACCATTGTCAACAGACTCCTAGACAGCAATTGCCTTAGAAGGAGTAGGTTCAGAAAAGAGAGATTTTTTTTTTTTTTTAAATAAAAAAATTGACACACAAAAAAACGTTACTGTCTCCTTAAATTTTAAAAAGTAACTTTATTTTTTGTGTGTTCTTGTTCCCTCTTAAGACACAAAGGATGAATTAAACAAATGAATGTAAAATGTTGTAATAAAAGTTAACCATAAAAAAAACATAATTTATGCTTACCTGATAAATTCCTTTCTTCTGTTGTGTGATCAGTCCACGGGTCATCATTACTTCTGGGATATAACTCCTCCCCAACAGGAAATGCAAGAGGATTCACCCAGCAGAGCTGATATAGCTCCTCCCCTCTACGTCAGTCCCAGTCATTCGACCAAGAATCAACGAGAAAGGAGTAACCAAGGGTGAAGTGGTGACTGGAGTATAATTTAAAAGATATTTACCTGCCTTAAAAACAGGGCGGGCCGTGGACTGATCACACAACAGAAGAAAGGAATTTATCAGGTAAGCATAAATTATGTTTTCTTCTGTTATGTGTGATCAGTCCACGGGTCATCATTACTTCTGGGATACCAATACCAAAGCAAAAGTACACGGATGACGGGAGGGATAGGCAGGCTCTTTATACAGAAGGAACCACTGCCTGAAGAACCTTTCTCCCAAAAATAGCCTCCGAAGAAGCAAAAGTGTCAAATTTGTAAAATTTGGAAAAAGTATGAAGCGAAGACCAAGTTGCAGCCTTGCAAATCTGTTCAACAGAGGCCTCATTCTTAAAGGCCCAAGTGGAAGCCACAGCTCTAGTGGAATGAGCTGTAATTCTTTCAGGAGGCTGCTGTCCAGCAGTCTCATAGGCTAAACGTATTATGTTACGAAGCCAAAAAGAGAGAGAGGTAGCAGAAGCTTTTTGACCTCTCCTCTGTCCAGAATAAACGACAAACAGGGAAGAAGTTTGACGAAACTCTTTAGTTGCCTGCAAGTAGAACTTGAGAGCACGAACTACATCCAGATTGTGTAGAAGACGTTCCTTCTTTGAAGAAGGATTTGGACACAAGGATGGAACAACAATCTCTTGATTGATATTCCTATTAGTAACTACCTTAGGTAAGAACCCAGGTTTAGTACGCAGAACTACCTTGTCTGAGTGAAAAATCAGATAAGGAGAATCACAATGTAATGCTGATAACTCAGAGACTCTTCGAGCAGAGGAAATAGCCATTAAAAACAGAACTTTCCAAGATAACAATTTTATATCAATGGAATGAAGGGGTTCAAACGGAACACCCTGTAAAACGTTAAGAACTAAGTTTAAACTCCATGGTGGAGCAACAGCTTTAAACACAGGCTTGATCCTAGCTAAAGCCTGACAAAAGGCCTGGACGTCTGGATTTTCTGACAGACGCCTGTGTAACAAGATGGACAGAGCTGAAATCTGTCCCTTTAATGAACTAGCCGATAAACCCTTTTCTAAGCCCTCTTGTAGAAAGGACAAGATCCTAGAGATCCTAACCTTACTCCAGGAGTAACGTTTGGATTCACACCAGTATAGGTATTTACGCCATATTTTATGGTAAATCTTTCTGGTAACAGGCTTCCTGGCCTGTATCAGGGTATCAATAACCGACTCAGAAAAACCACGTTTTGATAAAATCAAGCGTTCAATTTCCAAGCAGTCAGTTTCAGAGAAGTTAGATTTTGATGTTTGAACGGACCCTGTATCAGAAGGTCCTGTCTTAGAGGTAGAGACCAAGGCGGACAGGATGACATGTCCACTAGATCTGCATACCAAGTCCTGCGTGGCCATGCAGGTGCTATTAGAATCACTGATGCTCTCTCCTGTTTGATTTTGGCAATCAATCGAGGAAGCAGCGGGAAGGGTGGAAACACATAAGCCATCCTGAAGTTCCAAGGTGCTGTCAAAGCATCTATCAGAACCGCTCCCGGATCCCTGGATCTGGACCCGTAGTGAGGAAGTTTGGCGTTCTGGCGAGACGCCATGAGATCTATCTGTGGTTTGCCCCAACGTCGAAGTATTTGGGCAAAGACCTCCGGATGAAGTTCCCACTCCCCCGGATGAAAAGTCTGGCGACTCAAGAAATCCGCCTCCCAGTTCTCCACTCCCGGGATGTGGATTGCTGACAGGTGGCAAGAGTGAGACTCTGCCCATCGAATTATCTTTGATACTTCCATCATTGCTAGGGAGCTTTTTGTCCCTCCCTGATGGTTGATGTAAGCTACAGTCGTAATATTGTCCGACTGAAACCTGATGAACCCCCGAGTTGTCAATTGGGGCCAAGCCAGAAGGGCATTGAGAACTGCTCTCAATTCCAGAATGTTTATTGGAAGGAGACTCTCCTCCTGATTCCATAATCCCTGAGCCTTCAGAGAATTCCAGACAGCGCCCCAACCTAGTAGGCTGGCGTCTGTTGTTACAATTGTCCAGTCTGGCCTGCTGAATGGCATCCCCCTGGACAGGTGTGGCCGATGAAGCCACCATAGAAGAGAATTTCTGGTCTCTTGATTCAGATTCAGAGTAGGGGACAAATCTGAGTAGTCCCCATTCCACTGACTTAGCATGCATAATTGCAGCGGTCTGAGGTGTAGGCGTGCAAAAGGTACTATGTCCATTGCCGCTACCATTAAGCCGATCACCTCCATGCATTGAGCTACTGACGGGTGTTGAATGGAATGAAGGCCACGGCATGCATCTTGAAGTTTTGTTAACCTGTCCTCTGTCAGGTAAATCTTCATTTCTATAGAATCTATAAGAGTCCCCAAGAATGGAACTCTTGTGAGAGGAAAAAGAGAACTCTTCTTTTCGTTCACTTTCCATCCATGCGACCTTAGAAATGCCAGAACTAACTCTGTATGAGACTTGGCAGTTTGAAAGCTTGAAGCCTGTATTAGAATGTCGTCTAGATACGGAGCTACCGAAATCCCTCGCGGTCTTAGTACCGCCAGGAGGGCACCTAGAATCTTTGTGAAGATTCTTGGGGCCGTAGCCAATCCGAATGGAAGAGCTACAAACTGGTAGTGCCTGTCTAGGAAGGCAAACCGTAGATACCGGTGATGATCTTTGTGGATCGGTATGTGAAGGTAAGCATCTTTTAAATCCACTGTGGTCATGTACTGACCCTTTTGGATCATGGGCAAGATTGTCCGAATAGTTTCCATTTTGAACGATGGAACTCTTAGGAATTTGTTTAGAATCTTTAAATCTAAGATTGGTCTGAAGGTTCCCTCTTTTTTGGGAACCACAAACAGGTTTGAGTAGAACCCTTGTCCTTGTTCCGACCGCGGAACCAGATGGATTACTCCCATTAATAACAGATCTTGTACACAGCGTAGAAACGCTTCTTTCTTTATCTGGTTTGTTGACAATCTTGACAGATGAAATCTCCCTCTTGGGGGAGATAATTTGAAGTCTAGAAGGTATCCCTGAGATATGATCTCTAGCGCCCAGGGATCCTGAACATCTCTTACCCAGGCCTGGGTGAAGAGAGAAAGTCTGCCCCCCACTAGATCCGGTCCCGGATCGGGGGCTCTCGGTTCATGCTGTCTTTGGGGCAGCAGCAGGTTTCCTGGCCTGTTTGCCCTTGTTCCAGGACTGGTTGGGCTTCCAGCCTTGCCTGTAACGAGCAACAGCTCCTTCCTGTTTTGGTGCAGTGGAGGTTGATGCTGCTCCTGTTTTGAAATTCCGAAAGGGACGAAAATTAGCCTGTCTAGCCTTAGCTTTGGCTTTGTCTTGAGGTAGGGCGTGGCCCTTACCTCCTGTAATGTCAGCGATAATTTCTTTCAAACCGGGCCCAAATAAGGACTGCCCCTTGAAAGGTATATTAAGTAATTTGGACTTAGAAGTAACATCAGCTGACCAGGATTTTAGCCACAGTGCCCTACGTGCCTGTATGGCGAATCCTGAGTTCTTAGCCGTAAGTTTGGTTAAATGTACTACGGCCTCCGAAATGAATGAATTAGCTAGTTTAAGGACTCTAAGCCTGTCCATAATGTCGTCTAGCGTATATGAACTAAGGTTCTCTTCCAGAGACTCAATCCAAAATGCTGCCGCAGCCGTAATCGGCGCGATACATGCAAGGGGTTGCAAAATAAAACCTTGTTGAACAAACATTTTCTTAAGGTAACCCTCCAATTTTTTATCCATTGGGTCTGAAAATGCACAGCTATCCTCCACCGGGATAGTGGTACGCTTAGCTAGAGTAGAAACTGCTCCCTCCACCTTAGGGACCGTTTGCCATAAGTCCCGAGTGGTGGCGTCTATTGGAAACATCTTTCTAAATATTGGAGGGGGTGAGAACGGCACACCGGGTCTATCCCACTCCTTAGTAACAATTTCAGTTAATCTCTTAGGTATAGGAAAAACGTCAGTACTCGCCGGTACCGCAAAGTATTTATCCAACCTACATAGTTTCTCTGGTATTGCAACGGTGTTACAATCATTGAGAGCTGCTAAGACCTCCCCTAGTAATACACGGAGGTTCTCCAATTTAAATTTAAAATTTGAAATATCTGAATCCAATCTGTTTGGATCAGAACCGTCACCCACAGAATGAAGCTCTCCGTCCTCATGCTCTGCAAGCTGTGACGCAGTATCAGACATGGCCCTAGTATTGTCAGCGCACTCTGTTCTCACCCCAGAGTGATCACGCTTGCCTCTTAGCTCAGGTAATTTAGACAAAACTTCAGTCATAACAGTAGCCATATCTTGTAATGTTATCTGTAATGGCCGCCCAGATGTACTAGGCGCCATAATATCACGCACCTCCCGGGCGGGAGATGCAGGTACTGCCGCGTGAGGCGAGTTAGTCGGCATAACTCTCCCCTCGCAGATTGGTGAAATTTGTTCACATTGTACAGATTGACTTTTATTTAAAGTAGCATCAATACAGTTAGTACATAAATTTCTATTGGGCTCCACCTTGGCATTGGAACAAATGACACAGATATCCTCTGAGTCAGACATGTTTAACACACTAGCAATAACTTGCAACCTGGTTATAGTCTTTTTTAGCAAAAACGTACTGTGCCTCAAAGAGGTACTTAAACGATTAAAGATTAAATGACAGTTGAGATAATATACTGAGAACAGTTATAGCATCAACTTTAAAACAACACAACTTTTAGCAAAGGTTTTGTTCCCATTAGTAAGATAACATAACTAAATTTGACATAAAAATTACTGAGTAACGTCTTTATCCACAGTCAATATAAAAAATTCTCACAGCTCTGCTGAGAGAATGTACCTCCCTTCAAGAAGTTTGAAGACCCCTGAGATCTGTCAGAGATGAACCGGATCATGCAGGAAAAATAATAGCTGACTGGAAATTGTTGATGCGTAGCAAAGAGCGCCAAAAACGGCCCCTCCCTCTCACACACAGCAGTGAAGAGAAACGAAACTGTCACAATTCAAAATAAACTACTGCCAAGTGGAAAATAAAGCCCAAACATTTATTTACTCAGTACCTCAGCAGTGTAAACGATTCTACATTCCAGCAAAAACGTTTAACATGATATAATACTTATTAAAAAGATTAGTGACCTTTAACAAAGTAGTTCCGGTGAAGTACCATTCCCAGAATACTGAAGTGTATACATACATGTCATTATAACGGTATAGCAGGATTTTCTCATCAATTCCATTCAGAAAATAAAAACTGCTACATACCTCAATGCAGATTCATCTGCCCCTGTCCCCTGATCTGAAGCTTTTACCTCCCTCAGATGGCCGAGAACAGCAATATGATCTTAACTACTCCGGTTAAAATCATAGCAAAAACTCTGGTAGATTCTTCCTCAAAGTCTGCCAGAGAAGTAATAACACGCTCCGGTGCTATTATAAAATAACAAACTTTTGATTGAAGTCATAAAAACTAAGTATAATCACCATAGTCCTCTCACACATCCTATCTAGTCGTTGGGTGCAAGAGAATGACTGGGACTGACGTAGAGGGGAGGAGCTATATCAGCTCTGCTGGGTGAATCCTCTTGCATTTCCTGTTGGGGAGGAGTTATATCCCAGAAGTAATGATGACCCGTGGACTGATCACACATAACAGAAGAAAAACGTTACTGTCTCTTTAAAACTTAAAAAGAAACTTTATATTTTTTGAGCAGCAGAAGGATAACTATATTAGAACCTATCTACACCTCAGCCTAACCATTGCTGAGGTGTCCATCTGTATTCCAGAAAACCCCCAAACTTTATTTATAAAAAGTTACAAGGAATAGAAAGAAAAGACTGGTTCTAATTCTTATTCATAACGGATCCAGAACGCAGCAGCGGCGCTGTCCGGTCCCACATAAGGAACATTGTATAATGTTGGAACATTGGAACATAAGGAACATTGCATAAGGAACACTGTGCTACCAGGCTTCCTTTCCGATATCAGAAGAAAAATAGGAAGTGCGCTGTCCAAAACGGCGCCAAACATAGCTCCACCCCCCATGGGCGTAATACCAGTAACTGCCGTTCTACTCTAGCAATCAAACAGTAGTGCACGCTCTCAAAACCGCGCAAACCAAGCTCCGCCCATCGTGGGCGTTACCGCTATCGATCTCCCGGTCGCCATTGTCATAAAGTTAAAAATAGCTACCGGGAGAAACTTAGGCTCTAGAAAAACTTGAATGAAAATAGTGCTACCGTGATAGGTAGCATCTTAGCCCAAAGACAAACCGATTGGGATGTAAAACTGAACCTGCCACATAACAGATCTCCCTCCTACTGAGTTCTCTATACTCTGTTATAGAATTTAAGCCCTTAGTCCCAGTGTCTGCATACCACTTGCTGTCACAGGGTCCTCCTTCCTTATAGAAAATGAAGTTATGTCCCCTGGAATTTAATAAAGTGCTTCACTCCTCTGAGATCTTCCCAGACCCAGAATAAAAAGTTAGCACTTACCTTTAAAATCTGCCCGACAGCAGGGCAGCTCAGCAGGTTTGCGAGGTCCTCTCCCTCACATAGCCCTGTGGAAAAAGGATAAAGCCTGAGTAATCTTGCTAAAGCTATCAGGATTAGGGCAGCATAAATATATGGGAGGCGCAGTGAGAATTATTGCTCTAAAGCCACCAAAAGCTCTACTGAAGAGACTGATATGGACTACGGCTATACCCTAGAACAAAGCAGCACAATCTTGCACTACTTTAAAAATAATAAACTCTTGATTGAAGAATCTAATCTAACACCTCACTTTACCTCTTCCTATCACTAACGTAGGCAAAGAGAATGACTGGAGTGGGAGGGAAGGGAAGAGCTATTTAACAGCTCTGCTGTGGTGCTCTTTGCCTCCTCCTGCTGACCAGGAGGTGAATATCCCATTAGTAATTAAGATGATCCGTGGACTCATTGTGTCTTAAAAAAGAAAGTTAATTTACAACTGACATTTAAAGGGATACCAAAGTATAAAGTGATTTTGGTTTAGAAACAAGATTAACAGTACAGGATATTGATATCCCAAATTGAAAGAAGCTGCAGTCTTTTACATTTCTCTGTATATTGTTTTTTTAAAAAAAGCACCATTTCTACCATAGAAGCCAATAAGCCTTTTATTTGCAAAACTGATTTCTCACTGTAGCAACCTTGTGCTTGCAATCCCAGTTGGAAAAGCCACTGACATTTTTAAATGAGATTTTAAAGGGAAATTAAACTTTCATGATTCAAATAGAGCAGGCAATTTTAAGCAACTTTATAATTTACTCCTATAATAAATTGTTCTTTGTTTTCTTGGTATCTTTTTTTGAAAAAGCAAGAAAGAAAAAAAAAAGCATAGGAGCTGGCCCATTTTTGGTTCAGAGCCTGGGTAGCACTTTCTGATTGGTGTCTAAATGTAGCCACCAATAAGCAAGCGCTACCCAGGTACTGGGCCAGATCCTAAGCTTACATTCAAATAAAGATACCAAGAGAATGAAGAAAAATCGATCATAGGAGTAAATTAGAAAGTTGCTTAAAATTGTGTGCTCTATCTGAATCATGAAAGTTTAATTTTGACTAGACTATTCCTTTAATATGCCGTTCTTGCTACTTCTGACGAGCACAAAGAGCTGCTATAAGCCCCTTATTGCTTGTGCGAAACAGTTACCGCGCCACTCGTAGTTTAGCCCTAGAGCGGGTAATTTTAACATTAGCCACCTTGCAGATATGGTTGTAGATAAAAGGAAGAAAAAGATATAACCACTTGGCACACACTTTATAACATTGCTGACATGGTGGGGCCACGGATATAAAACTTAACTTTTATTTAAAAGTATAGAGATACTGGCTTAAAAACAATTAAAATAAAAAACAATTTAGACTTTCAGAGTATAAGATACAAAAGTATCAGTATATCAAATTACCATGTACTCATTGTAACAATAAAGGAGAGACCAACAAAATGAAAGAGTATAAAGGATTTGCTAAAAAAATAAGAAGTTTATTTCAGGAGATAGAAGCTTCATTTAGCATTAATGGTAGCTTAGCGCTAGGATCATAATTAGACCTTAGGTTGTACACTGTATTTTCGCCACCATGGCAACAATATGACTGCCATAATGTGTCACCAGTGACATAAAGTGGCTGCAGCAGTGTTGCCTGTGGTCTAGCTCAAACTAAACTACTGCTAAGCGTGCAAATTAGTTAATCCCAGAATGCCAGATTATCTTTGGTATATAAAAAGTTAACCCTCCTTAACTCAAACCCAAGCCCTATTTCTAACTACCAGTATGTTGCTATACAACACACCATACTAAAGGTACCTGCTAATCATGAAGAACAATGTCAGGCATTGAAATCCAGATAAAAACATCTTGGCCCAAGATACTGAAGCCACAATACTATTACAGTCAATATTGTGAAATTGACAACAGAGAACAAAGAATGTATCCTTTTTTTAAAAACTCATACTTTCATTTTTTTATTGCCCAAGTTTGCCAATTAGAAAATAAAAACGTATGCTTTCAAAAAGAGACAAATATGTAAAATTCTATACGATAGCACGGCTGTGGTACAGGGTAAAAATCATATTTGAGATATTCTACAATACAATGTTGGTACAATATCATCATGTTTTCTTACCTCTATTGTTAAAAGCGCCTTCCGGTTAAGAAAGTTCTTTCTGCAGTAACTCATTTCAGAGCCATATCCTTCTGAGCGAATCATCTTCCATCTATGGAGAGAAAGCAAATCATTTAATGTTTTACGTACAAATAGAGTCTGGATGAAGAAGTACCTTGTCTCAAGGGAATACTTGCCAGGATAGGCCTAGGAGCTGAGCCATAAGGCAACAGGCTTACTAGCTAAATTCCTTTCCAATCAGCCATTTCTCTTCCGAGTAATGAAAAGAAAACCCAAAAGACAAATAACCCCTCAATTTAAGCCACAGCCAGTGGAAAGGGTTCTATCATAGTCCACTACCGTTTCAAGTATAAACAAGAGAGACATGAATAATACAGATTGTGACAGTATAACATATCTCAGGGTTTACTGAGCAACAGCAGCCTTATATGCACACTAACACACACTTCTAATAACTGAATATTGTTGCGTAACAAGGGTTAGGGGAGCACATCTATGTTTTGTACTTCAGAACTTGCTTACCCCATGTACGCACTGTAAATTGTCAGATGGTCAGAGTTTGATACAGCCATAGCGGATTTTGCCAGATCTGCCTCATCTTTTCTGCCAATAGGTGTCGTAAATGGGGATTTCTCTGTCATTGTGGCAGCCATAGTTGCCTGTTAAAAGAAAAAGATAAAATAATAAATGTTAGAATTATTGTAGCACATTAAAAAAACCAAAAAAAAAAAACATAGTTGAAGATTGATAAATTCTGCACAGTATAAAATGATAGCCTGCAGTACTGAAATGCCATATTTAACTGGTACATTCGATATTCTGTATAAATACTGAAACATTTGTTTTAGAAGTAAAACCTAACTGCAAGTTAGCTTCTTTTCCTCTTTTTTTAATTAGCTCAGTTATTATAAATTTAGGGAAGGCATCAAAAATTCAACATATATTAAACTTACTACTTCATCTAGGCAGCCAAAAATTGCCCCAAAGATGAGCATTTTACCAATCTTCACATTGACAGGTAAGGCAGCGAGATGTTGACCCAGGGGAGTTAATTTGGGCTGAGTTAGCTCACACGCTCCAATCTTGCGCAGCAGGTTCATAGCGTTACTGATAACTTGCGCCTGAGGAGGATCTAATGCTCTGGAGAGGAAATCTTCAGGAGAGCCGAGATCACATTTCTAGAGTTGAGAGACGTAACAGTGTGTTAAACAGTCATGTTAGTGTAGACAGGGATTGTATAGTCCCAGTATGAAGTTGTAAGACACTTTCATATACTGGTAATTAAAGAAACAACATCTGCACTTTTTACACACCACCCTCAGTGCTAACCATGAAGCACAGCAGCAAATTGGCTTGTAAGTGCAGTGCAAATCTTTAACAGTTGCACTTGTCTATAGATAGCAATCAGTGGCTACCTATACTTCATGATGACTTCCAATTGGCAGCTTATCCATCAGGAAACAGCAGGTTAAGGAGGGGAACCTCTCTTCTTAACCAGAAATATCATATTGTATTGCAATAAGTTAACACTTATTTTAATTTTCTTCATGTTGACAAACATTAGGCTTTTATTATTACAAGGTTGACTCCAAAGCACAGACATCCCATCAATGATTTTATAGTAATTGTTAAGATATTATACTGCTTGTTTTTGTCCAATAGCTCTTTACCAGGAGAACAATGTTTCCTTTACATGTATTTGATACAGCAGAGCTCAGTAAGATAACCCTCCCGGATATCTGCAATAGCCTCACTGTAATTTACGGCATAAAGATACAGTCGTTTTCTCTATAGCTACATGAAGTTGAATTCTCTATAAATCTCAGCTAATAGGAAAATGCTTTAATTTGCTTTATCA
Source organism: Bombina bombina (assembly GCF_027579735.1). NCBI lineage: Eukaryota > Metazoa > Chordata > Amphibia > Anura > Bombinatoridae > Bombina > Bombina bombina. The sequence goes on from NC_069500.1 coordinate 142,589,585, forward strand.
TCTGATTTAATTTGAACAGAGCATCCTGACCCAGCATACTAGATGGATGTTTGGACAGATATATATTGGGCCAAATTACAAGTGGAGCGCTAATTTATTGCACGTCCACAAACGGAATGAGAACCAGGCTCCCATTTGAGCTTGTGTTAGCATTGCTGTCAAATTGTGCAATAGTATTACTCAGTGGAGTGCAAATATTGCTTTCATGAAAGCGATTTTAGTGCTCCACTTGTAATCTGGCCCATAGTATCTCAAAAGAAATTACAAGGAAGTAAAGATAAATGTTAACTAGTTTTATGTATTTAGAATTTTCTTGCTGTATGTATTGTCTGCTTTTATTTACAGTGCAATTTCAAGTTGTTGCTTTACTTGTGCATATTTTAAACATCATAAAACTCCAACTTTTATTCTAGCAGCAGCTTTAATAAATCTGTAAAAGTATAAATTAATACAAGCCCTATCTTTAAGCTTTTAAAGAGGTCGAATGTAATTTAAAGTTAAATGCTTTGTGCATATGGCTATTAATATCATGGGCCCTATCCTTTAAGCTTTTAAAGAGGTCAAATGTCGTTTAAAGAGAAAACTCACGTTTATAGTTAAATGCTTGTACATATGGATAACTGCTAATGATTATTATTAGTGTAAAATACTAGAATAAGTTACCATGATGTGAAGGCAAAGTTCTTCCAAAGGCACTCGCAATATTTCTGGAATAGAATACTCCATTAAACTCTGGAATCTGGAAAAAAATTAGGTCATCTATAAGTTTAATACTGGAAAAAATAAATTATGACTAAACAAATGCATGATTGATCAATTAATTAAAAAAATACAAATGGAGCCTAGACAACAATTATATAAATAAAATTTGCTCTATACAGCCATTTTATTATTTTCCTACTGATATATGAGCTTATCAACTGCTAATATACACCCCATCCAAATGGTCCACTGGATCATTAAAGGGACACTGTAGTCAGAAACAAAAATATAATGTTTTTTTTTTTTTAAAGCCTTAGCTCTGAAGTGAGTGAACATTAAGGTCGTACTATTCAGCAGTTAAGGTAAGGTATTTTGCTAATTTTTAAGAACTTCGGCTGTAAATTTTTTAATAAATGTAAACTTCAAATTTACATACACATAATTCTGTTTAAATTGACTTTTGTTTTGGCTGTAGGGTGATTTTAAAACTCTGCAATACAAGATTTATCCTTATGCTGTCAGTATGCTGGGATACCATAGATTTATTATTACAAGCCCTCAGTGAAGGGCTCTCATATAAGGATGGGCAAAACGATCCTGAATTGCTCAGAGTACCTATATTTTGAAAGTTTTTTAGTAAAACACTCTGCATAATACTTTATTGTTCCTGGATTTTAAATGTGCATCAAGGGAGTGACAAAGGAAAAAAAAAAAGATTGAAAACCACTCATTTAAAATATAAAAACAATCACAGACAGCAATAATAATAATAATAATAATGAATAATATTTTACAGACCTCTCCCTTGTGTACAGTCGGAAGCAAAATCCATCTTGTACACGCCCAGCTCTTCCTTGGCGCTGTAAAGCACTTGCTTTGCTTATAAACGTCTCCACCAATGAGCTCATCTGGCTGCTTTCATGGAACCTAAACAACGTATTAAACAGAAATATAAAACAAATAAAAACCAATATTGCAAATGGTTCTCTCTCTATTTCTTTTAAAGAGACAGTAAAGTCAAAATTAAACGTTTATGATTCAGATAGAGCATGCAGTTTTAAACAACTTTCCAATTTACTTTTATAATCTAATTGTCTTCATTCTCTTGCTACAATTTTTTGAAAAGCATACCTTAGTGGGCTTAAAAGGACAGTAAAGTCCAAATTAAACTAATGATTCAAATAGGGCATGCCATTTTAAACAACTTTCCAAATTACTTTTATCATCAAATTTGCTTTGTTCTCTTGGTATTCGTAGTTGAAGGCTAAAACTAGGTAGGCTCATATGCTAATTTCTAAGCCTTTGGAGGCCGCCTCTTATCTGAATGCATTTGGCAGTTTTTCACAGCTAGAGGGCGTTAGCTCATGTGTGTCACGCACAAGAAGTTATTTAAGAGTCAGTACTAATTGCCTGAAATGGAAGTCTGTCAAAAGATCGGAGATAAGGAGGCAGTCAGCAGAAGCTTAGATACAAGGTAATTACAGAGGTAAAAACTATATTTCTATAACACTGTTGGTTATGCAAAACTGGGGAATGGTAAATAAAGGGATTATCTATCTTTTTAACAATAACATTTTTGGTGTCCCTTTAAGAGCAGCAATTCACTACTTGGAACTAGCTGCTGATTGTTGGCAGCACATATATGCCTCTTGTCACTGGCTCACCCAATGTGGTCAGCTAGCTCCCAGTAGTGCATTGCTGTCATTTCAACAAAACATACCAAAAGAATAAAGCAAATTTGATCATGGGAGTAAATTGGAAAGTTGTTTAAAATTGCATGCTCTAACTGAATCCTGAAAGAAAAAAAAATGTCCCTTTAAAATATCCAACTGCACGAGGCAGGGATGCCTCCTCTCACTAATAGTATGCACTCTTGCTATGTAGGTGTTGGCATCATATGTCAGACACTAAAACACAATTCATGGGATACTTGTTGATCATATGGACTACAGGGTTTCGCTCTACACTGATCACAGTTTTCATGCCGACTTCCCCCTATACCACTTGCATAACAGTTTTGCAGATTCAGGAATATAGTTAGTTTTCTATTAATTACACCAAGTCAGAACTGTTAAATATAAATAATTCTGCCTCCATTCAATCTATAAGTGCCTCTAATTTACAACATACAGCTCTAAAATACCTGGGGATCTATATAATGCCAATATTTACATAAAAACTATTTTAAACTTGAAGGGATTGTCTACACCAGAATTTGTATTGTTTAAAAGATAGATAATCCTTTTATTACCCATTCCCCAGTTTTGCATAAACAACAGTTATATTTATACACTTTTTACCTCTGTCATTACCTTGTATCTAAGCCTCTGCAAACTGCCCCCTTATTTCAGTTCTTTTGACAGACTTGCATTTTAGCCAATCAGTGCTGGCTCCTAGGTAACTCCACGTGTGTGAGCTCAATGTTATCTATATGACACACATGAACTAACACCCTCTAGTGGTAAAAAACTGTCAAAATGCATTCAGAAAAGAGGCGGCCTTCAAGGTCTAAGAAATTAGCATATGCGCCTACCTAGATTTAGCTTTCAACTAAGAATACCAAGAGAATAAAGCAAAATTGGTGATAAAAGTAAATAGGGCAAGTAATTTAATGCAACTTTCCAATCTGAATCATGAAAGTTTATTTTGGACTAGACTGCCCCTTTAAAGGTCTATTATAGTATAACAATTACATGCTCACCCTTTAATGCTATGTGCATGCATGACCCCTGAAAAAGGGTTAAACACAAAGTAGAAGTACTCCTCGAGATCAGAGGGGTACTTCTACTTTGCAGGGATGATGCACATTGCTTATAATTCATTAGATCATATAATTGTAATGCTTTTAGGTTTTCGACTATAATGGCCCTCTAAGTTGGAATTAGCATCTAAGCTAAGTGCATGGCACCTAAAGAAGTTATCCTGGCTCAGCCATATTCACGAAGTCAAGATGACTGCACTCCTTCGTATGTTTCCTGCAAACTCTGCGTATGCCTCTTCCTGGCACTTATATTCCAAACCTACAGGCTTTAATAAATTTAATTTGGAGTCGTCAGTACCGAAGAATCAATAAAGAAACGTTCGGGTTGGGGATACCACATATTGCGCATTATAGACAGGCAGCAATTCTACAAAGGATTGTAGTTTGGTGTAAGAATGGTCAACATGAAGAGTGGGTGTACCTAGAACATAAACTGGTACACTCTCGTCATCTGGGGATATGTGCTGGATCCCACATAAAAAAATTGGCCTGATGCAACACATGACTACCTATTGGTACAATAGGCTCAGTGCACCTGGACAGGGACACTTAATCCCAACTTCTCCTTATCTTTCCTCACCCTGGTTATTGGTAACCCTGCCATACATACATACAGACGTCTTTGGTTTACACTTAACACCTTTCCACTTCACAAAATCCTCTCCATTGAGGGTATCCTAGGGAGGCAGAAGAGGAATGTGTGTGTATTTTTGGAGTCAGTGGTTTACATATTTGTAGATTAGGCATTTTATCTAAACTCACTCAGCCAAGTCATCCTTCATGCCCATTTACAAGTATATGTACCTTTTCCTCCCTAATTAGAGGAACTATAATCGCTAGTTTACAAATTACTAGTTAACCTCCAAATTCTCAATTTTCCATCATATGTGCAGTCTTGGAACATTGATTTGATCTCACCACCCACAAAAGATGATTTGGGTAAGATTTTCATCTCCACAGCTAAATCTTTGGTGGCAGCAAGTTTTAATGAAACAAATGATAAAATACTTTTATGCTGGTACCTTACACCCCTGCACGTCTTAAGTTTTTTCACCTACAAATGAGCTTTGTTGGAGGGGCTATGGGGAACGAGGCACATTAATACACTTTTGCTATGGAACAATTTCACTTACAGGTTACACATCAATTAGAGCTATATCATGAAATGGCAGAACTTTTTAAAAATAAATAAATACATATTGAACAGCGATAGCTGCTTTATACTTGACTTTTATATGTTCCTATCTAAAATAGCTCTTGGCACTTTTTTCAGGCTTGTTGTGAGGTCATATAACCAATACCTTCTCATACATGTAGTGCAAAATTCCACCATTAGCAATAGAATACTACCTTGTACCTTGCTGTTTTTTTATGTTTGTATCTCAGTTTTTATTTGCTCTTTTATGTTACCTGTTCTCTGTTGTCTAAATAGCACATTAGTACTTTATGTAGTCAGAATATTGGGTAGATGTATCATTCTTTTTAAACAGATAGTCCAGGTCTCAACTTCTACCACCAATTTCTGGAATTTTTTTGTCTACGTGTTGTTATGAATGCCATTGTTTTATCTTTCTCTTTATTCTGTACCCTGTGCAGACTTTCAATAAAGATATTTTTGAAGGAAAAAGTAAAATAAAAATGTTCACATTTTTAATCTACAGTAAAGTACCATAATGCTCACACAGACGCACCTATTTTCCTTTGTTCTTCCAGCATCAACAACGAACACTACATCTGGTATTGTAATGCCTGTTTCTGCAATGTTAGTAGCCAGAACAATCTGAAAGAAAAAAAAATGTGCAAAATAAGCAAAATAATCTGCTTATGCAAATATATGGGGTGAATTTTATTGCAATGTCAATGTCAGGGTTTTGTAAATGGAAATATGGTTAATATCAGAACAAGTTCTTTCTTTACAATGGCAAAAATATTTTTTATATATTATTATGGAGTGATCAGAGCCCTGGAAGATGGTGGCAGCGTCTCCAAGGGGGGGATCCCAGACCTCTATGCGGTGCCTTGGGGACCCAAAGGCTGACAAACCCTTGCTCTCCCCAGAACACTGGCACGCCAGAATAGCACAAGCCCCAAGGTTTATAAAAAAATAAAAACTGCTTATCTTTACCCAGAAAAAAGGCACAACTGCCCATAGTACAATAAGATGTATTGTGAAGCTTGCTTTATTACCATGTATGCAGCACTATGTTTGTCTTTAGAGGGACTCAAGGATTGTTCTAGGTTGGTTCTTGACTATAACATCTAAGAGTGCAAAAAGTTCACCGCAAAGCTAAATATCAGGGGTAAATGTGGGGACCTATTGTTCTCATTGGAGTGCTACAGCAATGTGTATAGTGCCCTTAGCATCGCAATAGACCTGCCACTGGATGGTGCCATCTGCGGTAACAAATTCCTTGTGTGAGGCACAAAAGTCTATAGAGTTACTCTGACAAAGAGCACCCACAGTCACAACACTTGCTGCATACAAAGCATGTAGCTGACAAGGACTTAAACTAAGGTGGCTCAGAGCCTAAGAAAAATAATTATTCATATTATTAAAAGTGGCATTCTTTTATAGACTTTTTTTTTATTAAAGTTAGTGCATTTTACAGCTTTATCTGTTTTAATCCCCAATTACATTTTTATAAAAACTGATCGATCACTTCGTTTGCCAGGAATAAAAACTATCACTGTAGCACAAGGCTGTGCCATACCTTTCTGACTCCAGCAGGTGGCAGTATGAAAGCTTCAGCCTGATCTTGACTAGAAAGGATTGAATGCAGAGCTATTAGCTTGTACCTGGAATAAAGAAAGATTTGTGAACCGTTACATTTCACAGATATGATAAGTGACTGCAGTACAAACCAGCGTCCCAAGACAATACAATAAAGTGCATCATTTACTGATCCCTAATGTGCTGTAAGACTAGAATTGATTCACAATGGGTTTACCCTTAAAGTGACATTAAACACCTGGGCACAAATACAGTTATTACTACTCACCATAATATGTTTTTTTCTCCTGTGCCTGCAGCTCTCTTCAAAGCCGTTATCTTATTTTAACCCCTTATTAGTGCAGGTTGGTCAAGCTCCACATCATCATACTGGGCATCGCCATCTTGGTGCTTAGGTATTCTTGCACTCTGTGACAGAAGCTGTGTAATATTGCCAGCTGTGTCATTCAGTTTAGTGTGCAATATACACAGCGGGAACATTACATTTGTGCAGTGGTAGCATTGCTCTATATTAGCACTATATTATCCAGGGGCTTTTTTTTACATATGTTATGGAACTTTTAAACTGTGTTTAAAGAACTGCAAAAAAGTAAACCTCCTTCTCTCTATTTTGTGAACTAACTCAAAGCGCGCAATACAGCTGTGAGAAAGCCGGCAACATCACTGATCTGTAAATGTTCACCACTTCTGTGACTGGGTGCGAGAATATGTGAGTTACAATATGGCAGTGCCCAGTATAAAAATGTGGTGATGCTAGTAAAGAGTTAAAATTTGAGAACAGCGCTGAAGAGATTTACAGGTGAAAAAACGATAGCACTGTGTTTAGTAACCATTTGTTTCTTTAATTCCCCGTCTGATGCACCTGCCTTACTGGATAAACATTATCACAAATACAAGATTCCCATCAATAAGTTTAATGCATATTGTTAAAGGTAGTGAGTATGTACAAGATAAATGAAGAGTTACTATAGAATAATAAATCCAAGTGAATATGTAAGACTTTCTTGTTGCTGTTAATCTGCACCAGTCTTTGGTTTCCTTTGCAGCTTTTTACAGTTATGCTGCACCACTTTCAATTGATTTAGCTTATAAGTATTATGTCCCTTTAAGTCCAGTAAAATGTATTACTACAATACTTGTTATTCTGGACTGCAGGAAACAAACACAACAACTCTAGTTTTTTTTTAAATGCAGTTTTGTTATGAGACTTCTATTCACAATCTCATAAAATGTTGAAAAGATGGAGGATTTAAAATCCTCCTGCCACAAGAAACGAAAAAAAAATCAATCATGTCTGTTATAAAAAACAAACAAACAAACAAACAAACAGCTGCCAGGAATACATTTTTGTACATAATTGCTATTCAGTGATCACTAGCTCATCAGTAGGACATTGTGCACACATACACACATAAGCAGTGATTTAACCCCTTGATTGCATACCCCCCCAGTCTTAGCCTCTCACTGTCCCAAGCACAAAGTCATCAGCTTCTCCTTGCTCATGATAAAGCAGTGGTGCTGGAGAAGAAGAATCAGCCCAAGCACAGGGCCGGCTGTGCATTTTGTTGCAGGCAATGAAGGACGCAGGGCTGCAGGCTGAGAGTACATAACTGTGCAGCAAGGAACTTTATTTTTTAAAGCACAATAGTCCGTTCCTGGTTTAAATGCTACTACTTTGTAAAAATGATATATTTCAGCACAATATCCCATTCAAAATTATATAAGTAATATTCATTCTAGTGAGATTAAAATATTTGTAATACTGAATTGCTACAGTGCTACCATTACCTCCTCCTGTCGTGAAACCTCTTATCAGAGGACAGCATATCATACAGCTGCTGGATATCTGCAAGGCCAGGCAAGAAGATCAGCACAGCGCCTTCTACATTTCTGTATTGTGCACTTCTGTCTGCATGATACAAAAAAGAAATGTATTTAATTACTCATATCAATAAAGCGCCAACCTATTCAGCAGAGGGCCACAGCCTGCATTTCTAAACATAAGCTCAATCAGAATTAAACAATACAAACATATTTAAATTGACTCTTCCCTTAGGTTGCCATAAAAGTCTACATTAAAGGGACAGTTTACCCTAAAATGTTCTCCCCAGTGACCTATTTTACCTACTGGAATGTCTTAAATTGTTTACAAATAGTGTATTTGCCTTTATATCAGCATTTGAAATAGCTGATTTTGCCCATGATATCCCTACCTAAATTGATAGTTTTAATACTTAAGTATAGGCTATTGACAAGCTATTTAAAAACATAGCCAACAGAAGAAATTACATTCCCAGTGGGAAGTGGAAGAGAAAAAGTTCTAAAATGTTCATTTTAATTGTTCTTTCTAAGTACTGCATAGAGACAGAGATAATAAATGGAAGCATTTGAGTAATATGACCAGATGTCTGATCTTTCTGCAAGTTTAGCTTATTTTGATGGGTTGTGGTTTCAAATAGCAAATCCAGCTATTTAATTTACAAAGAGAAACATAAAGGAGCAATTTTATAGTACACTGTCCTTTTCGGGATAGATTTTGGTATTAGTAAATGTAATCATGATTTATACATTATTCCTGTATTATTTAAATCCCCCTTTTAGCCTCATCCCCGCTGTACTTGTTCTGTGTAGAGCAAAAGATGTAAATGTCACTGTTGCGTTACTGATTCTAGCAAAGGGGTTAAAAACACAGGTAAAGTACACCTTGGCAGGAGCTGCAAACTTTGTTGCGCACAAACAGAAAATGGCCAGTAATTGGTGGCTTCTCGCACTCCTGATTGGCTGCAGCATCATAGCAGGACGTTACATACTCTGTGGTAAATATGTCATATGATTGATTTTATTAGATTTTTGTTAGACATCACAGCCCTGATTTTTCCACTTTAAGAGCCATAGCCAATTTTGCTTGTCACTTTTACTTGATTATTTACAGATTCCGAGGGCTCTCACCACTCCCTCTACTGCAGGTGCAGCTACAACAGGTTTCTTGACAGATTTCAGGAGACACAGGGTAGCTAAAAACATAAATTATGCTTACCAGATAATTTCCTTTCCTTCTGTATGGGAAGAGTCCACATCTGCATTCCTTAATTGAGGGAAATACTGAACCTGGCCCCCAGGAGGAGGCAAAGACACCCCAGCCAAAGGCTTAAATACCTCCCACTTCCTCATAACCCCAGTCATTCTGCCGAGGGAACAAGGAACAGTAGGAGAAATATCAGGGTGAAAAAGGTGCCAGAAGAATAAACTTAAATCTAGGGCCGCCCATCGGAAAACACGGGCGGGAGCTGTGGACTCTTCCCATACAGAAGGAAAGGAAATTATCTGGTAAGCATAATTTATGTTTTCCTTCTTAATATGGGAAGAGTCAACAGCTGCATTCCTTACTTGTGGGAAACATATACCCAAGCTCTAGAGTACACGGAATGCTAACGGGAGGGAAAATAAGAGAGGCAGACCCTAATTTGAGGGTAACACAGCCTGCAAAGCCTTTCTCCCGAAGGCTGCTTCAGCAGAAGCAAAAACATCAAACTTGTAAAATTTGGAAAAAGTATGTAAGGAGGACCAGGTAATCCTTACAGATCTGATCCATAGAGGCCTCATTTTTGAAGGCCCAAGAGGAAACCACTTCTCTCGTAGAATTAGCCGTAATCCTCAGTGGAGGCTTATGTCCTGCTGGCCTATGCCAAACAGAGGACATTCCTCAGCCAAAAAGATAAGGAAGTCGAAGAGGTCCTTTGACCCCTACGTTTCCCGGAAAGGAGAACAAACAAACAGAGAAAGAAGTTTGTCTAAATTCCTTCGTGGCCTGAAGATAGAACTTCAAGGCCCAAACCACATCCAGAATTACGTTGTAAATGTTCCTTCGACGAAGAAGGATTAGGACATAAGAAAGGAGCCACAATCTCTTGATTGATGTTGCGAATTGACACAACCTTAGGAAGAAAACCTAACTTGGTTCGTAGAACAGCCTTATCAGCATGGAAAGCCATATAAGGAGGGACACATTGCAAGGCAGCAATCACAGATAATCTGCGCGCAGAAGCAATAGCCATTAGAAAAGAACCTTCCAAGACAACAATTTAATGTCTACTTCATGTATAGGCTCCAACAGAGCCCGTTGCAAAACTTTAAGAACAAGATTTAAACTCCAAGGAGGAGCATTAGATCTAAACACAGGCCTGATGCTAGCAGAGCCTTAACAAATGACTCCACATCTGGAAGCTCAGCGAACCCCTTGTGCAGTAACACAGACAGGGCCGAAATCTGTCCTTTCAGGGGACTTGCAGAAAAGCCCTTCTCCAGTTCATCCTGGAGAACAGAATAAGTAGGTCCTCCACACCTTATGATAGATGCTATGAGCAACCAGCTTACGAGCTTGAATGAGAGTAAAAATAACTCTCTCCGAAAACCCTCTCTTGGCTAGGACTAAGCATTCAATCTCCACACAGTCAGCCTCAGAGAATCTAGACATTGATGAACAAAGAGACCTTGGTCAGCAGATTCCTGCGACAAGGTAACTTCCACGGAGGAGATGATGACATCCCCACTAGATCCGCGAACCATATTCTTTGCGGCCAAGACGGAGCAATCAGTATCACTGATGCCTGCTTTATCCGAGCCACTACACTAGGAAGTAGTGGTAACGGCCGGAAAAGATAAAATAGATTGAACCTCCAAGGCAACGCTAAAGCATCTGTTAGCTCCGCCTGAGGATCCCTGTACCTCCACCCATATCTGGGTAGCTTGGTATTGAGACGTCATAAGATCTTCCTCTTGCAAATCTCCGCAAACACTCGGGATGGAGAGACCATTCCCCCGGATGAAAGGATTGTCTGCTGAGGAAATCCGCTTCCCAGTTGTCCACACCTGGAATGTGGATCGCTGACAGCAAACAAATGTTGGTCTCTGCCCACTCCAGAATCCAAGATACTTCCCTTATAGCTAGGGAGCTTCTCGTTCCCCCCTGATGGATGATGTAAGCCACAGATGTTATATTGTCTGATTGGAATCTGATAAACTGGGACAAACCCAGCAGAGACCAAGCCTTCGGAGCATTGTATATTGCCCGAAGAGCCAAAATGAGATTGAGAGGGAGCTTTCCTCCTGAGTCCATAGGCCCTGTGCCTTCCACAATCACCCAGGATGGTCTTAAGACGGACATCCCTCGGGAAAAGTGAACTGGACAAAAACATCAAGAGAGCGATTCTCTCCATCGGTTGTCCAGAGAAATCTGTTGAGACAGATCCGAATGATTGCCGTCCCACTGCTTCAGCATGCACAGTTGCAACAGTCTGAGGTGAAACCTGGCAAAGGAAATTATGCCCATGCTGGACACCATGAGACCAATCACCTCCATACACCAAGCCATAGATGGCCTAAGGAGGTCTGGAAGGCAAGACATGTTGAAGCTAGCTTGCAACGTCTCTGGTCTGTTTGAAATGTTCTCATTCTATTACAGTACCCGTAAATTCTACCCTGGTACTTGATACAAGAGAACTCTCTCTATATTTATCTTCCATCCATGGGATCGAAGAAGACAGAGGAGCGATTCCGAATGGTCCACTCTTTGAAAAATTTCTTGGAGCCGTAGCTAGACCAAACGGAAGTGCAATAAACTGGAAGTGCTGGTCCAGGAACGCAAACCTTAGGAACTGGAAGTGACCCTTAAGGATTGGTACGTGAAGGTAGCATCCTTCAGATCTATCGTGGTCATGAACTGCCCTTCTCGAACGAGGGGAAGAATGGACCTTATTGTCTCCATCTTGAACGAGGGGACATTTAAAAACTTGTTTAAGCACTTTAGGTCCAGAACCGGATGGAAAGCTCCCTCCTTCTTTATGACCACTGAAAAGTTTGAATAGTATCCCAAACCTCTCACTGCGATGAGAGCACCGGAACAATAACTCCTAAGAGGACAGATCCCGTATGTACCCCAGAAAGGTTTCCCTCCTTTCTGGTCAGGAAGACAGGAGAGAGAGGAGGAATCTGCCCTTGGGTGGCTGAGACTTTAAACCTATGTTGTAACCCTGAGCTATGACCTCCAGGACCCATAGATCCTGCACGTCCCTGAACCAAGCAACTGAAAAGAGCAAAGTCTGCCCCTACACGATCCAGAAGAGGATCGTCCATTCATGCCGACTTAGACTCGGCGGGTTTCTTGCTCTGCTTGGATTTATTCCAGGACTGAGCCGGCTTCCAAGAGCTCTTGTTTTGCTCTGGCTTAGCGGAGGACTGCTGACATGGGATTTATCAGAATGAAAATTGTCCCTTAGAATAGTTCATATTCTCTTGCAGTAGGAGGGCACCCTTGCCCCCTGTGACCGTGGAGATAAATGAGTCCAGGCCTGGACCAAACAAAATCATTCCCTTAAAGGGGAGAAGAAGTCTTTTATCCATGGGCTCTTTAAACAAAGAGCTATCATCAAGCGGGATAGTAGTATGTTAAGCAAGGGTGAAGATAGCGCCATCCCCTTTTAGGGACGGAACCTCACAACTCCATTAAGAGTCCAGGACTGGGAACAATTTGTTAAAGGGAGAAGAGGAGAAAAAGGAATCCAATCCTGTTCCATTCATTCTTAATAATGTTCGCCATCTAACAGGAGCAGGGAAGAATAAGGTACCACCCTGTCCTCAAACTCATCAGGCAATTTGGCCTCTGAATTTGCCAAAAACTTCTTTTAGAAGAAAGCGCAAATTCCTAAAACTAAAGTCTGGTTCCTCCGCAGCCGGAAGTTTAAAGGCAGCAGACTCCGACCCAGAATGTTAATACTCTGAAGTCTCAGATAGAACTTCATCCTCGGATAACCCTATCAGTTAAATACAAAATAATATCTGATGTACTCTGGGAAGGAGTGCAATATCTAACCTTTCGCTTGCGCTTAGCAGGGTGAGGTAAAGCATTAAAGGCCGCAGACACTGCCGCCTGAACTGCGCAGTAACGTCTGGTGAAAACAATCCCCCCCCCAATGGAGGATCAGCAATGCTACAGGATCTGCATGTGTAGAGGGATAAGAATGGAGGGTACGCACCTCACTGGACGACAACTCCTCAGAGGTGGATGGCTCAGTGGTATCAAACATGTTTGATATTATCACATTATCAAGGCATATGGAACATAACTGAGAAGGCAGATCTAAGGCCTCCTCACAATATAAACAGGAATTACTCTTTAGGAATAGAGGGAGTACCCTCTAAAGTAACATCCATCGCTATTGCAATAACCGGCAAAAAAAACGGCACCTTATACCCCAATGGCTGGGGCACTCACCACCTCCTATGACCTAGACAGTACAGAGATTTATGACACCTCTCTGATAGACACCCGGTCAGGAAAGAGGGAATTAATCACATGGTGCACAATGCAGGACTGTCCCTGCTAAGAGAAAAAGCGCGCCAAGCTTGTAAGCTGCAAAGCTCTCAAAGTGAAAGTGAAACCTGTATATTTCATAACAGCCTATGAGCCCATAACATCTCACACATAAAAGCAGCATAAAATCAAATAAACATATAAGATTATTCCCCACTTTTCAATAATCCCCTTCAGGAGATATTAACCCTTGATTCTATACAGATAAAAGGAGTCACACTGAGACCCTGTCTTCCTGCGTTATCATATATGTATAAAAAATGAAACAATCTTACCAGAATCTATGCTGTGGAAAAGTAACACGGTCCTTCAAGTTTGACAGATAGTAGCGTTGCTTTTGACATGGACTTGAGTGAAGAAAGCAGGCAGCGAAACTTGTCAATGCTGATTGCTTATGGAGCTGTTAATATGAGTCGGGATGGTTTCACAGAGAGACTCTCCCTGCATCTCTGGACTCTAACTTTCCTCCATGCTCTCACTGAGAGGCTGACAGGACTACTTAAAACTCAAGTCCCATCTCAAAGAGTACTACCCTCCATAAGAGACTACTCTGAAATCTTCTAACACTTCTCTGTCAACCTCCTGTGATGAAAGGCAAAGAATGACTGGGGTTATGAGGAAGTGAGGGAGGTATTTAAGCCTTTGGCTTGGGTGTCTTTGCCTCCTCCTGGTGGCCAGGTTCAGTATTTCCCACAAGTAAAGAATGCAGCTGTGGACCATATTAAGAAGGAAAGCTTGCTGGGAGAGGCATATATTACTTTATGACACTCTTTTGCCCCATGTTATGCTGCAGTCTCATCCTCATGATTTTATTTTTATATTACAGGAGCAGTGAACTGTAAAATTAGTTTCCCCTTAAAATGTTTCCAAATGCACAGTATTAAACGTATTGGGAAATTTCTCATTAAGGTTTATTTATTTTTTGCAAATGAAATAGCGCTCTTTGCTCATTGAAAACAAAACCCTGCACCATAGACGTAGCATGTAGAGCTGAAGAGGTCTCCTATGAAACTGAGTAAAAGGAATAATGTCTGATGCTGATATAATCAGTCCTAATACTTCCATGCACTGAGCTACTGTAGAAATTTAAAAGGACAGCAGAGTTAAACAAACTGATTAAAGCTTAAAACTCATTTGTACCGTTAAGTAAAGTCTCATAAAAATTCCTACCATGATAACGAAAAGGCAACAAAAATCTCCCAATATATCATACAAGTATGAGACCTAAATATAACCTAACTGAAAAGGTGGTAAATGTCTATTATGAATATATGTCCACTGGCTATGATGTACTTAACATTAGTGCACCTAATAGCCTATGGGCTATGAGAGTGCAAGAAATGGTTGCACTTACCTTAGATGCACCCACTCTACCATGCATACTAGCTGCAGATAAAAATGCTTCAGGTAAAGAGCCCATTCAGTGTCGTGTACATCACAGGAGAGTATTTATGTAATGAATATATAGACGACCCAATAGATCGAGGCTAAAGGATTGGTCCCAGCGAAACCTGTTTCAGGCTTGTGACTATCTCCTTTACTGGGATTGACTATGCCACTGCCCAATAATCTAATCTCTGTCTCTCAGTAGCAGCTCTCTGAGGGAAAAATAGGCCTTAAAGTGACAGTCTACACCAGAATTTTTATTGTTTTAAAAGATAGATAATCCCTTTATTACTCGTTCCAGTTTCCAGTTTTGCATAACGAACACAGTTATAATAATATACTTTTAACCTCTGTGATTATCCTGTATCTAAGCCTCTGCAAACTGCCCCTTTATTTCAGTTCTTTTGACAGACTTGCAGTTTAGCCAATCAGTGCCTGCTCCCAGATAACTTCACGTGCATGAGCACAGTGTTATCTATATGAAACACATGAACTAACACCCTCTAGTGGTGAAAAACTGTTAAAATGCATTCTGAAAAGAGGTGGCCTTCAAGGTCTAAGAAATTAGAATATGAACCTCCTAAGTTAAGCTTTCAACTAAGAATACCAAGAGAACAAATTTATACACTAAAGTATTGCAGAGAAATTTTATGTAAAAGATCCTTTTTCCAGAACGCCACTCCTTGCTCTACTGAGCGGGTCTGGTTTTTCCCCAGCGCATTTGGCAAAACTGTCTAGTCACAGTGTGCCGGGTCGCGCCATTAAAATGAATGTAGCCCGCTCCTGCTACTAGACCAGAGCGAGAGCAAGCTACATTCATTTTAATGGAGCGACCGGACATACTGTGACTAGACAGTGTTGCCGCGATGTGCTGTGGAAAAACCAGACACTCTCAGTAGAGCAAGGAGCGGCGTTCTGGAAAAAGGATCTTTTTCATAAAATTTCTCTGCAATACTTTAGTGTATAAATTTTCCAGTAAACTAGAATTATATAACATTAGTTTGCAAGTTTACTGCCTCTTTAATATAACAGTGTTGGTTATGCAACACTGAGGAATAAAGGGATTATCTATCTTTTTAAACAACAACAATTTTCAAATAGACTTTCCTGTTAATATAGAGTCACTGCATGTCTAACCTAATAGTCTTGAAAGCACACACTGTTATATGTGATGAAGGGAGCTATGAAACAATGTATTACTTGCAACCAACAGATGGCGCTGTGAAGGAAATCTGGTCTATAAAATTAAAAATGAGCTAAAATAGGTAGGGGTGCATGAGTAAGTCTGTAAAATACACACAGCTCCAACTCATAAATGTAACATGTAGTATGGGAAACTTAAAGGAGCATTACAGTAAAATTTAAAATGCAAAATGAAACATTTCAATTTGATTATAAATATTTTTTGCAATACAGTTTAGTTTGAAAAGACGCTTATGAAAAAAATCTGTGTAAAGCAAAAATAGTTGTCAAATTTATAATGCACTTTCTGTGTTTCAAGTTGGTAATTTCGGCCTCTTTAAGCTATCATGTGTGACCAATAGATTGCGATTGCAGCTATTATTTTTAACCTACAGATAACTGAAAATTATTTATGACCAATAGATGGCGCTGCAACATTTAATCTATTTCTAGCATCACCAATTACGTTAGAGCACATTAACTAAATATAAATACATTTTAATGAAAGTTTTAATTAAACCACAGAAACTAAAGAGATTGGATAACTGTAATATTACTGTTCATGTAGAAAAAACATTAAATCCCTTAAGAGACAAGAAAGTCTAAAGTTCATGATTCCAATAGAGCATTGTTTTAACTTTACAATGTAATTCATTATCAAACTGATCAGAAAGGAAAATATGTCTTTTAATACGTTTAATAAATTATTATTAGTGAATTAGTACCAAACCACCTTAAGAGAATAGGAATGTCCATTTAAGACTGAATTTAAAAGTTTTCAATAAAATGTTCAGACAGTTAAGGTTGCAGGGTACTTTCTATCTGCTGTTCTTCCCTCCAGGGGGCTCTTCTAAATCACCCCAACGTTTACATTTTTAGTTCTGCTTTTCCCTTGGCCCATAAAACTCTGGTATACATTGCTGTTAGTTCTGCTTTTCCCTTGGCCCATAAAACTCTGGTATACATTGCTGTTAGTTCTGCTTTTCCCTTGGCCCATAAAACTCTGGCATACATTGCTGTTAGTTCTGCTTTTCCCTTGGCCCATAAAACTCTGGTATACATTGCTGTTAGTTCTGCTTTTCCCTTGGCCCATAAAACTCTGGCATACATTGCTGTTAGTTCTGCTTTTCCCTTGGCCCATAAAACTCTGGTATACATTGCTGTTAGTTCTGCTTTTCCCTTGGCCCATAAAACTCTGGTATACATTGCTGTTAGTTCTGCTTTTCCCTTGGCCCATAAAACTCTGGTATACATTGCTGTTAGTTCTGCTTTTCCCTTGGCCCATAAAACTCTGGTATACATTGCTGTTAGTTCTGCTTTTCCCTTGGCCCATAAAACTCTGGTATACATTGCTGTTAGTTCTGCTTTTCCCTTGGCCCATAAAACTCTGGTATACATTGCTGTTAGTTCTGCTTTTCCCTTGGCCCATAAAACTCTGGTATACATTGCTGTTAGTTCTGCTTTTCCCTTGGCCCATAAAACTCTGGTATACATTGCTGTTAGTTCTGCTTTTCCCTTGGCCCATAAAACTCTGGTATACATTGCTGTTAGTTCTGCTTTTCCCTTGGCCCATAAAACTCTGGTATACATTGCTGTTAGTTCTGCTTTTCCCTTGGCCCATAAAACTCTGGTATACATTGCTGTTAGTTCTGCTTTTCCCTTGGCCCATAAAACTCTGGTATACATTGCTGTTAGTTCTGCTTTTCCCTTGGCCCATAAAACTCTGGTATACATTGCTGTTAGTTCTGCTTTTCCCTTGGCCCATAAAACTCTGGTATACATTGCTGTTAGTTCTGCTTTTCCCTTGGCCCATAAAACTCTGGTATACATTGTTGTTAGTTCTGAGTTTCCCTCGGGCCACCAGTTGGCCATCCCTGATCTAGATTACAAGAAAAACACAGTGTATAAGTGCTGTATTAGCTAAAACAACATTTATTAAACATGAATATCAAACACTGATTTAGAGAGGCAGTTTACTCTGTATCAGCAGCTTGAGGTACACAGTCATCACTGTGCTTGTGGCCATAACATCTGCTTGGGTAGTGCAATCCCTACACTGTTCCACAAAATGCATCAGGGAATTGTGAGGAACTGAACCATAGCCAGTTAGAGTTTTGCGGTGGGTCACCCCCACTTTCTAAAGAACCTACACTACGGCACATAAGTTTTGAAGGGCGAGGGAGGTATGAGTTGCTACAATACAGAAAAGGGGGGGACACTACACTACAGAAAAAATACAGAAATTAAAAAAAATACATATAAACTGGGTACTGGCAGATAGATGGCTGCCTCTAGTGGGAGGGGGAGAGATCCCTACAACAGGAAAAAAAAAAAAAAAAAAAAAAAAGCTATAAACTGGCAGACTGTTTGTGGTGAGGAGAGGGGAGAGGTGTTTAACCTTACAAGCTGATTAACCACTTCACTGACAGGAATTTCAAAAGTGCGGTGCGCAGCGGCAATTAGCGGCCTTCTAATTACATAAAAAGCAATGAAAAAGCCATGATTATCTGCTAATCCTGAACAAAGGGGATCCCATAGGTGTTTTTATAACCATTGGACTGCATAAGCCATATGTAAATAATTTCAGTGAGAAACCCAAAGTTTATGAAAAGTTTATATTTTTTATATTTGGTAGTAAAATGGTAGCATGAAATATACCAAAAAGGGCCTAGATTAATACCCTTAGGTTGTCTACTTAAAAAAACATATATAGTTTTGATAGGTAAATTATTTTTTATTTATTTTTTTAAAATAAGGTTCTATTTCTGTTTAAATGGAGTGACAGCAAAAATGCTAAAAATTCTTCAGTATTTTGGGCAATTTTATTTCCAAAATTCTCCAGTAGTGAAGGGGTTAAAGCTCTGCATCTTTATACTCCGTGCCCCCTCTTGTAGCATGCATATTGCTGCTACCTGTAATAGAAGCAGTCGCCTAGATTTAGAGTTCTGCGTTAGCCGTTAAAACCAGCATTAAGGGGTCCTAACGCTGGTTTTGGCCGCCCACTGGTATTTAGAGTCAGTCAGGAAAGGGTCTAACGCTCACTTTCCAGCCGTGACTTTTCCATACCGCAGATCCCCTTACGTCAATTGCGTATCCGATCTTTTCAATGGGATCTTTCTAACGCTGGTATTTAGAGTTTTGGCTGAAGTGAGCGTTAGAACTCTAACGACAAAACTCCAGCCGCAGAAAAAAGTCAGGAGTTAAGAGCTTTATGGGCTAATGCCGGTTTATAAAGCTCCTAACTACTGTGCTCTAAAGTACACTAACACCCATAAACTACCTATGTACCCCTAAACCGAGGTCCCCCCACATCGCCGCCACTCTAATAAAACCCCTAATCTGCCGACCGCACACCGCCGCACCTAAATTATCCCTATGTACCCCTAATCTGCTGCCTCTAACATCGCCTACCCCTATATTATATTTATTACCCCCTAATCTGCCCCCCCCCCAACGTCGCCGCTACCTACCTACACTTATTAACCCCTAATCTGCCGACCGGACCTCGCCGCCACTATAATAAATGTATTAACCCCTAAACCGCCTCACTCCCGCCTCAAAAACCCTATAATAAATAGTATTAACCCCTAATCTGCCCTCCCTAACATCGCCGACACCTAACTTCAAGTTAGATCAGCCAATCAGATTGAGCTCGCATTCTATTGGCTGATCGGAACAGCCAATAGAATGCGAGCTCAATCAGATTGGCTGATTGGATCAGCCAATCGGATTGAACTTGAATCTGATTGGCTGATTCAATCAGCCAATCAGATTTTTCCTACCTTAATTCCGATTGGCTGATAGAATCCTATCAGCCAATCGGAATTCGAGGGACGCCATCTTGGATGACGTCACTTAAAGGAACCTTCATTCGTCGGGAGTCGCCGGAAGAAGATACTATTTATTATAGGGTTTTTGAGGCGGGAGTGAGGCGGTTTAGGGGTTAATACATTTATTACATTTATTTATAGTGGCGGCGAGGTCCGGTCGGCAGATTAGGGGTTAATAAGTGTAGGTAGGTAGCGGCGACGTTGGGGGTCGGCGATGTTAGGGGCAGCAGATTAGGGGTTAATAGTGTAATGCAGGTGTCAGCGATAGAGGGGGCGGCAGATTAGGGGTTAATAAGTGTAAGGTTAGGGGTGTTTAGAGTCGGGGTACATGTTAGGGTGTTAGGTGCAGACTTAGGAAGTGTTTCCCCATAGGAAACAATGGGGCTGCGTTAGGAGCTGAACGCTGCTTTTTTGCAGGTGTTAGGTTTTTTTTCAGCTCAAACTGCCCCATTGTTTCCTATGGGGATATTGTGCACGAGCACGTTTTTGAAGCTGGCCGCGTCCGTAAGCAACGCTGGTATTGAGAGTTGAAGTGGCGGTAAATATGAATGTACGCTCCCTTTTTGGAGCCTAACGCAGCCCTTCAGAGAACTCTAAATACCAGCGTTGTTTAAAAGGTGCGGGGGGAAAAAAACACGCGTAGCTAACGCACCCCTTCTAACGCAAAACTCTAAATCTAGGTGAGTGTGTTTTCTCAGATCAGTGTTGTTACTGACTTTTTGACAGCAGTACCCTGCACTTTGGTTTAGCTCTTTTTAACAAAGGATACAAAGAGAACAAAGCATATATGATAAAAGAGGTAGGAAAATTGCATGTGCTATCTGAATCAAAGTTATATTTTGATTTAAAAACAAAAAATGTTTAACTTTGTATGGGAAAAACAAAATATATCTGTTACACTGATAAAACAGTTCATTGTATTCCCAAGTTCCAGAAAACAGTTCTCTATATAGTTCTACTATAGATTTTTTTTTTTAAATATGTTAATTTAGGTGTAATGTATCAAACACTGGGATATTTATTTCTTGGTATTGAATACTGCAAATGGTGTACAAGCAAACAGAGGTACAATTAAGCTTGTGAAACAGACAGTAAGAACGTACCTAGGTACACAAGTAGGTCCAAGATGAGGTCTAGGTTAATTTTGTTCGGATTCATGTACAGAACAGCATGGCGGGTCCGGTTACTGTACTTCTGATAACAAGGGTTCAAGGTTGGTCCAGTGTTTGACTGCAATGGAATGAATTCCTGAAAAGAAAATAGTTATTGAGTAATAATAATAAAAAGAAAAGTGAGTCAGTGACTATCATTTTCCTTTAAGCAAGATTCATAATACTAAATGGTATAATTGCAGTTTTTATAAAAAGAAAAATCAGGCAAGAGCGCAAGTCACCTGGTATTTTTGGCTGCCACCTCCTTGGCTGGTAACATTAAGGGTTATTTCCTCCTCATCTTCTAAAAATTTTTGACAATATTCCGAGTCTTGTTCCAGAATAAACCCGGTTTCTTCAATGACATCTTCTAGGTGAAAAACCTTTTAAAGATAATTAAAATCAGACTTAAAGAACCACAAATACCTGTATAAATATCTAAATACATCAACATTCTTTAACATGTTGCATATCCAGTCACAAATAAACTTTCATAGTTCAGGTAGAACATGCAATTTTAAGAGACTTTCAGTTGACTTATTTTAACAAATTTACTTTGGATATCTAGATAGGTTCAAGCATACCGAGGTAGGGGTTCAGAAGCAGCAATGCACTACTGGGAATTGACTGATGATTGGTGGTTACATATATATGCCAACTGTCATTAGCTATCTAGATATGTTCCGCTACCTCCCAGTAGGCATTGCTTTAGAGCTGACTCCGTCAATTACCTATTTAACCCCTTTGTGGGGGTTAAATATAATTTATATGCAATTAATAATTTATAATTATTAAAGGGTATTAAGTGACATATTTATGCTAAAGTGAATTGTTTACATGGCTTGTTTTTACAATGCAGTTCATTACAACACAACACAACACTAAACACTCCACTTCCCCTATACCAAAACAGGATTTCAATTAAATGCCTTCATTTTAAATTACATGAAGTTCACTAAATAAAGTAATTCTCAAGTGCTCATATACTATCCCAAGGAAATGTATATAGTAACACAAAGTATTTAATACATTAAAAAAGCAGGATTTACATTTGCTTCTTACAAAACTATTACTTCATCTGCTGCATTTCCTTACAAACCTTGATCCATGTTTTTGATCTTTCACTTTGTTTCTCTATTCAAAAGAAACCAACTAAAAAGTACCACTGTACTGGTCTTGGCTGACTGCATATAGTAAAACTATCCTGTGATATAAGAGGAGGCTGGAGATAAGGACAGTGTTTGCAAATTATGCTTACCTGATAATTTAATTTCCATCGTGGGGAGGAGAGTCCACGGATTCATTCATTACTTGTGTGAATTAAGAACCTGGCCACTAGGAGAAGGCAAAGACACCCCAGCCAAAGCCTTAAATACCTCCCCCCACTTCCCTCATCCCCCAGTCATTCTGCCGAGGGAACCAGGAACAGTATAAATGTACAAATGGTGCCAGAAGAACAAAACTAAATTTAGGTCCGCCCACCGAAGCAACGAGCAGAAGCCGTGGACTCTCCTCCCCACGATGAAAATTAAATTATCAGGTAAGCATAATTTATGTTTTCCATCTAAAGGGGAGGAGAGTCCACGGCTTCATTCATTACTTGTGGGAAACAAATACCCAGCTCTAGAGGACACTGAATGAAAAACGGGAGGGCAAAAGAGGCAGACCCTAATCTGAGGGCACCACAGCCTGCAAAACCTCTCCCAAAAACTCCTTTCGCAGAAGCAAAAACATCAAATTTGTAAAAGTGTGTAACGAGGACCAGGTAGCTGCCTTACAAATCTGCTCCAAGGAGGCCTCATTCTTGAATGCCCAAGACGAAGCTTTAGTTGAATGAGCCGTGATCCTGAGGAGGCTTATGACCCACTGTCACAAAGGCTAAGCAAATCATACTCCTCAACCAAAAAGACAACGAAGTTGAAGAGGTTCTCTGCCCCTTGCGCTTCCCTGAATACACCACAAAAAGAGATGTAGACTGTCTAAAATCCTTTGTAGCCTGAAGATAAAACTTCAAGGCTCAAACCACATCCAGATTACGAAGTAACCTCTCCTTAGGAGAAGAAGGGTTAGGACACAAAGACGGAACTACTATTTCCTGATTGATGTTACGGTAAGACATAACATTGGGAAGAAATCCCAAACCAGTGCGAAGAACAGCCTTATCATCGTGAAAAAACAAATAAGGGGGCTCACACATTGCAAGGCCGCCAACTCAGAGTCTTTGCGAGCCGATGCAATAGCCAACAGGAAGAGAACCTTCCAGGAGAGAATCTTAATGTCAATAGAATGCATAGGTTTAAACGGAACCCTCTGCAACACCTTGAAAACCAAGTTTAAGCTCCAGGGAGGAGCGGAATGTCTAAAAACAGGCCTGACTCTAGACAGGGCCTAAACAAAAGACTGAATATCAGTAAGCTCAGCGAGCATCTTGTGCAACAAAACTGATAACGCCAAAATCTTTCCCTTTAAGGAACTGGCGGTGAGTCCCTTCTCCAGCCCGTCCTGAAAAAAGGACAAAATCCTGGCTACCTTAACTTTGTGCCAAGGATAATCATGCTTCTCACACCAGGACAAGTAGGTCCTCCACACCTTATGATAGATGCGACGAGTGACCGGCTTCCTGGCCTGAACGAGAGTATCAATCACTCTCTCAGAAAATCCCCTCTTGGCCAAGACATAGTTCAATCTCCATGCAGTCAGCCTCAGAGAATCTAGATTTTGATGTTGAAAGGGACCCTGTTCCAGCAGATCCCTGCGACAAAGTAACCTCCATGGAGGAGAAGATGACATCCCCACTAGATCCGCACACCACGTCCTCCGCGGCCACGACGGAGCAATCAGAATAGCCAAAGCTTGCTCCTGCTTGATGCGGACCACTACACGAGGTAGAAGTGACAACGGTGAAAAAATGTAAACTAGGTTGAACCCCCAAGGCACCACTAAGGCATCAGCTCTGCCTGGGGATCCCTTGACCTCGACCCGTATCGGGGTAGCTTACAATTGAGTTCGGATGCCATGAGATCTATCTCCGGCATTCCCCATCTGTGACAAATCTCCACAAACACCTCGGGGTGGAGAGACCATTCCCCCGGATGGAAGAATTGTCTTGACTAAAGACAAGGAATGACTGGGGGATGAGGGGAGTGGGGGGAGGTATTTAAGCCTTTGGCTGGGGTGTCTTTGCCTCCTCCTGGTGGACAGGTTCTTAATTCCCACAAGTAATGAATTAAGCCGTGGACTCTCCTCCCCTTTAGATGAAAAGGGACATTTGTACTTCTTCTTATAGGCGCAATGAACAAAAAAAAAAACACTATTTATGCTTACCTGATAAATTTATTTCTCTTGTGGTGTATCCAGTCCACGGATCATCCATTACTTGTGGGATATTCTCATTCCCAACAGGAAGTTGCAAGAGGACACCCACAGCAGAGCTGTTATATAGCTCCTCCCCTAACTGCCATATCCAGTCATTCGACCGAAAACACGCAGAGAAAGGAGAAACCATAGGGTGCAGTGGTGACAGTAGTTTAAATGAAAAAATTTCCTGCCTTAAAATGACAGGGCGGGCAGTGGACTGGATACACCACAAGAGAAATAAATTTATCAGGTAAGCATAAATTGTGTTTTCTCTTGTAAGGTGTATCCAGTCCACGGATCATCCATTACTTGTGGGATACCAATACCAAAGCTAAAGTACACGGATGAAGGGAGGGACAAAGCATGTACTTAAACGGAAGGTACCACTGCCTGTAAAACCTTTCTCCCAAAAATAGCCTCTGAAGAAGCAAAAGTATCAAATTTGTAGAATTTGGAAAAAGTATGAAGCGAAGACCAAGTCGCCGCCTTGCAAATCTGTTCAACAGAAGCCTCATTTTTAAAGGCCCAAGTGGAAGCCACAGCTCTAGTAGAATGAGCTGTAATCCTTTCAGGAGGCTGCTGGCCAGCAGTCTCATAGGCTAAGCGGATTATGCTTCTTAGCCAAAAAGAAAGAGAGGTTGCCGAAGCCTTTTGACCTCTCCTCTGTCCAGAGTAGACAACAAACAAAGCAGATGTTTGACAAAAATCTTTAGTAGCTTGTAAGTAAAACTTTAAAGCATGAACCACGTCCAGATTGTGTAATAGACGTTCCTTCTTTGAAGAAGGATTAGGACACAAGGATGGAACAACAATCTCTTGATTGATATTCTTGTTAGATACCACCTTAGGTAAAAACCCAGGTTTGGTACGCAGGACTACCTTATCCGTATGGAAGATCAGATAAGGAGAATCACATTGTAAAGCAGATAACTCTGAGACTCTACAGGCCGAGGAAATAGCTACCAAAAACAGAGCTTTCCAAGATAAAAGTTTGATATCTATGGAATGAAGAGGTTCAAACGGAACTCCTTGAAGAACCTTAAGAACCAAATTTAAACTCCATGGGGGAGCAACAGGTTTAAACACAGGCTTGATTCTAACCAAAGCCTGACAAAATGCCTGAACATCTGGAACATCTGCCAGATGCTTGTGCAAAAGAATAGACAGAGCAGAAATCTGTCCTTTTAAGGAACTAGCTGACAATCCTTTTTCCAAACCATCTTGGAGAAAAGATAATATCCTGGGAATCCTAACCCTTGGATTCACACCAATAAAGATATGTACGCCATATTTTATGGTAAATTTTCCTGGTGACAGGCTTTCGTGCCTGTATTAAGGTATCAATGACTGACTCGGAGAAGCCACGCTTTGATAAAATCAAGCGTTCAATCTCCAGGCAATCAGTCTCAGAGAAATTAGATGTGGATGGTTGAAAGGACCCTAAAGTAGAAGGTCCTGTCTCAGAGGCAGAGTCCATGGTGGAAAGGATGACATGTCCACCAGATCTGCATACCAGGTCCTGCGTGGCCACGCAGGCGCTATCAAAATCACCGATGCTCTCTCCTGCTTGACCTTGGCAATCAGTCGAGGGAGCAGAGGAAACGGTGGAAACACATAAGCCAGGTTGAAAGACCAGGGCGCTGCTAGAGCATCTATTAGCGTCGCCTTGGGATCCCTGGACCTGGATCCGTAACAAGGAAGCTTGGCGTTCTAGCGAGACGCCATGAGATCTAGTTCTGGTTTGCCCCAACGATGAATCAATTGCGCAAACACCTCCGGATGGAGTTCCCACTCTCCCGGATGAAAAGTCTGACGACTTAAAAAAAATCCGCCTCCCAGTTCTCTACACCTGGGATATGGATAGCTGATAGGTGGCAAGAGTGAGTCTCTGCCCAGCGAATTATCTTTGAGACTTCTAACATCGCTAGGGAACTTCTTGTTCCCCCTTGATGGTTGATGTAAGCCACAGTCGTGATGTTGTCCGACTGAAATCTGATGTACCTCAGAGTTGCTAACTGAGGCCATGCCTGAAGAGCATTGAATATCGCTCTTCCAGAATATTTATTGGAAGGAGTGTCTCCTCCTGAGTCCACGATCCCTGAGCCTTCAGGGAGTTCCAGACTGCACCCCAACCTAGAAGGCTGGCATCTGTTGTTACAATTGTCCAATCTGGCTTGCGAAAGTTCATACCTTTGGACAGATGGACCCGAGATAGCCACCAGAGAAGAGAATCCCTGGTCTCTTGTTCCAGATTTAGTAGAGGGGACAAATCTGTGTAATCCCCGTTCCACTAACTGAGCATGCATATTTGCAGCGGTCTGAGATGTAGGCGTGCAAACGGCACTATGCCCATTGCCGCTACCATTAAGCCGATTACTTCCATGCACTGAGCCACCGAAGGGCACGGAATGGAATGAAGAACACGGCAGGAATTTAGAAGCTTTGATAACCTGGACTCCGTCAGGTAAATTTTCATTTCTACAGAATCTATCAGAGTCCCTAGAAAGGAAACTCTTGTGAGTGGGGATAGAGAACTCTTTTCCTCGTTCACTTTCCACCCATGCGATCTCAGAAATGCCAGTACTACGTCCATATGAGACTTGGCAATTTGGAAGTTTGACGCCTGTATCAGGATGTCGTCTAAATAAGGGGCCACTGCTATGCCCCGCGGCCTTAGGACCGCCAGAAGCGACCCTAGAACCTTTGTAAAGATTCTTGGGGCTGTAGCTAATCCAAAGGGAAGAGCTACAAACTGGTAATGCCTGTCTAGAAAGGCAAACCTGAGAAACCGATGATGATCTTTGTTATCAGAATGTGAAGGTAAGCATCCTTTAAATCCACTGTAGTCATATATTGACCCTCCTGGATCATAGGTAGGATGGTACGAATAGTTTCCATCTTGAATGATGGAACTTGTTTAAGATCTTTAGATCCAAAATTGGTCTGAAGGTTCCCTCTTTTTTGGGAACCACAAACAGATTTGAGTAAAACCCTGTCCCTGTTCCTCCTTTGGAACTGGATGGATCACTCCCATAACTAGGAGGTCTCATACACAGTGTAAGAATGCCTCTCTCTTTATCTGGTTTGCAGATAATTGTGAAAGGTGAAATCTCCCTTTTGGGGGGGAAGCTTTGAAGTCCAGAAGATATCCCTGGGATATAATTTCTAACACCCAGGGATCCTGGACATCTCTTGCCCACGCCTGGGCGAAGAGCGAAAGTCTGCCCCCTACTAGATCCGTTACCGGATAGGGGGCCGTTCCTTCATGCTGTCTTAGAGGCAGCAGCAGGCTTTTTGGCCTGCTTACCTTTGTCCCAGGTCTGGTTTGGTCTCCAGACCGTCTTGGACTGAGCAAAAGTTCCCTCTTGTTTGCATTAGAGGAAGTTGATGCCGCACTTGCCTTGAAGTTTCGAAAGGCACGAAAATTAGACTGTTTGGCCCTTGATTTGGACCTGTCCTGAGGAAGGGCATGACCTTTTCCTCCAGTGATATCAGCAATAATCTCCTTCAAACCAGGCTCGAATAGGGTATGCCCCTTGAAGGGAATGTTAAGCAGCTTAGATTTTGAAGTCACGTCAGCTGACCATGATTTAAGCCATAGCGCCCTGCGCGCCTGTATAGCAAAACCAGAATTCTTAGCCGTTAGTTTAGTCAAATGAACAATGGCATCAGAAAACAAAGGAATTGGCTAGCTTAAGTGCTCTAAGCTTGCCAAGTATGTCATCCAATGGAGTCGCTACCTGTAAAGCCTCTTCCAGAGACTCAAACCAGAACGCCGCAGCAGCAGTGACAGGAGCAATGCATGCAAGGGGCTGTAGGATAAAACCTTATTGAATAAACATTTTCTTAAGGTAACCTTCTAATTTTTTATCCATTGGATCTAAAAAAGCACAACTGTCCTCGACAGGGATAGTAGTATGCTTTGCTAAAGTAGAAACTGCTCCCTCCACCTTAGGAACTGTCTGTCATAAGTCCCGTGTGGTGGCGTCTATTGGAAACATTTTTCTAAAAATAGGAGGGGAAGAGAACGTCACACCTGGTCTATCCCATTCCTTATTAATAATTTCTGTAAACCTTTTAGGTATTGGAAAAAACATCAGTACACACCGGCACTGCATAGTATTTATCCAGTCTACACAATTTCTCTGGCACTGCAATTGTATCACAGTCATTCAGAGCAGCTAAAACCTCCCTGAGAAACACGCAGAGGTGTTCAAGCTTAAATTTAAATGTAGAAATATCAGAATCAGGTTGCATCATCTTTCCTGAGTCAGAAACATCACCCACAGACTGAAGCTCTCCTTCCTCAGCTTCTGCATATTGTGAGGCAGTATCAGACATGGTTCTTAACCCCTTAATGACCACAGCACTTTTCCATTTTCTGTCCGTTTGGGACCAAGGCTATTTTTACATTTTTGAGGTGTTTGTGTTTAGCTGTAATTTTCCTCTTACTCGTTTACTGTACCCACACATATTAAATACCGTTTTTCTCGCCATTAAATGGACTTTCTAAAGATACCATTATTTTCATCATATCTTATAATTTACTATAAAAAAAATTATAAAATATGAGGAAAAATGGAAAAAAACTTCTTACTTTGACCCCCAAAATCTGTTACACATCTACAACCACCAAAAAACACCCATGCTAAATAGTTACTAAATTTTGTCCTGATTTTAGAAATACCCAATGTTTACATGTTCTTTGCTTTTTTTGTAAACTATAGGGCCATAAATACAAGTAGCACTTTGCTATTTCCAAACCATTTCTTTTCAAAATTAGCGCTAGTTACATTAGAACACTGATATCTTTCAGGAATCTCTGAATATCCATTGACATGTATATATTTTTTTTTAGTAGACAACCCAAACTATTGATCTAGGCCCATTTTGGTATATTTCATGCCACCATTTCACCGCCAAATGCAATCCAATACAAAAAATCGTTCACTTTTCACAATTTTTTTCACAAACTTTTGGTTTCTAACTTAAATTATTTACAAACAGCTTGTGCAATTATGGCATAAATGGTTGTAAATTCTTATCTGGGATCCCCTTTGTTCAGAAATAGCAGACATATATGACTTTGGCGTTGCTTTTTGGTAATTAGAAGGCCGCTAAATGCCACTGCTCACCACACGTGTATTATGCCCAGCAGTGAAGGGGTTAATTAGAGAGCATGTAGGGAGCTTTTTGGGATAGTTTTAGCTTTAGTGTAGTAGACAACCCCAAGTATTGATCTAGGCCAATTTTGGTATATTTCATGCCACCATTTCACCGCCAAATGCGATCAAATTAAAAAAAACGTAAAATTTTTCTCAATTTTAGGTTTCTCACTGAAATTATTTACAAACAGCTTGTGCAATTATGGCACAAATGGTTGTAAATGTTTCTCTGGGATCCCCTTTGTTCAGAAATAGCAGACATATATGGCTTTGGCATTGCTTTTTGGTAATTAGAAGGCCTCTAAATGCTGCTGCGCATCACACGTGTATTATGGCTAGCAGTGAAGGGGTTAATTATATAGCTTGTAGGGAGCTTGCAGGGTTAATTTTATCTTTAGTGTAGAGCTCAGCCTCCCACCTGAAACATCAGACCCCCTGATCCCTCCCAAACAGCTCTCTTCCATCCCCCACCCCACAATTGTCCCCGCCATCTTAAATACTGGCAGAAACTCTGCCAGTACTAAAATAAAAGGTATTTGGCCCTTTTTAAAAAAAAAAAAAAAAAAAAAAAAAGAAGCATATTTACATATGCTGATGTGTAGGATCCCCCCTTAGACCCCAACCTCACTGATCCCCCACCAAACAGCTCTCTAACCCTTCCCCTCTGCCTTAATGGGCGCCATCTTGGGTACTGGCAGCTGTCTGCCAGTACCCAGTTTTGTAAAAAATGTGCCTTTTTTTAAAAAAAAATGCCCTTTTCTGTAGTGTAGCTTCCCCCCCCCCCACCAAGACCAACCCCCAACCCCTTCCAGATCCCTTAGATTACATTTTTAATGCTTAAACTTTATTAGTTTTTTTTAACTTTTAACTTTATTTTTTTCTGTAGTGTAGCGGTTCCCACCCGCTCCCGCCCCGTGCATGCGCCCGCCCACCACCCCCCGTGCACGCTCCCGCCCCGATCCCGCCCCCCTCCACTCCACACAGAGCATCGATGGCCGCCCACCCACCTCCCACGTAAGCTCCCACCCACCAACGATACCGGCCATCGATGTCCGGTGCAGAGAGGGCCACAGAGTGGCTCTCTGCATCGGATGGCCAAGGGGGGTTATTGCAGGATGCCTCCATATTGAGGCATCACTGCAATAACCGGAAAGCAGCTGGAAGCTAGCAGGATCGCTTCCAGCTGCTTTCCAGACCAAGGACGTACGCCACATGTCCTCGGTCATTAACTGTATTTTTTTTGAGGATGTGTGGTGTATGTCCTTGGTCGTTAAGGGGTTAAAGCGTCAGTATGCTCTGCATTTAGTCTAACCCCAGAGCTATCTCGCTTACCTCTAAATTCAGGTAGTCTGGTTAATACCGCTGACAGTGTATTATCCATGACTGCCGCCATGTCTTGTAAAGTAATCGCTATGGGCGCCCTAGATGTACTTGGCGCCATTTGAGCGTGAGTCCCTTGAGCGGGAGTCAAAGGATCTGACACGTGGGGAGAGTTAGTCGGCATAACTTCCCCCTCGTCAGATTCCTCTGGTGATAAACTTTTTTAAAGACAGAATGTGATCTGTATTGCTTAAAGTGAAATCAGTACATTTGGTACACATTCTAAGAGGGGGTTCCACCATGGCTTTTAAACATAATGAACAAGGAGTTTCCTCTATGTCAGACATGTTTGTACAGACTAGCAATGAGACTAGCAAGCTTGGAAAACACTTTAAATCAAGTTAACAAGCAAATATAAAAAACGGTACTGTGCCTTTAAGAGAAACAAATTTTGTCAAAATTTGAAAAACAGTGAAAGAAGGCAGTAAATCAAACAAAATTTTTACAGTGTATGTAATAAGTTAACAGAGCATTGCACCCACTTGCAAATGGATGATTAACCCCTTAATTAAAAAAACGGATCAAAAAAACGATATAGACTTTTTTTAACAGACACAACAAACTGCCACAGCCTGCTGTGGCCCTACCTTCCCCAATAAACGACTTTGGAAAGCCTTTGAGCCCTTTAGAGATAGCATACAGGGGACTCCTGAGGGAAGCTGGATGTCACAGTTTGTAATTTTACCTGCAACAACTGTAACTTTTATACTACAACAGTGGAAAGCCTCAGGAAACTGTTTCTAGGCAAAATTTAAGCCAGCCATGTGGAAAAAACTAGGCCCCAATAAAGTTTTATCACCAAAGCATATATAAAAACGATTAAACATGCCAGCAAACGTTTTATATTGCAATTTTATAAGGGTATTACCCCTGAGAGTAAGAATGATACCAGTCGCTATTAAATCACTGTATTCAGGCTTAACTTACATTAATCCGGAATCAGCAGCATTTTCTAGCATTTTCCATTTCTAGAAAAAATTGTAACTGCACATACCTCATAGCAGAGTAACCTGCACGCCATTCTCACGCTGAAGTTACCTCTCTCCACAGACTTATGTGAGAACAGCAATGGATCTTAGTTACAACCTGCTAAGATCATAGAAAACTCAGGCAGATTCTTCTTCTATTTACTGCCTGGGATAAAATAGTACAACTCCGGTACCATTTAAAATAACAAACTTTTGATTGAAGATAAAAAACGAACTATATTTCACCACTCTCTCTTACTACCTCCATGCGTGTTGAGAGTTGCAAGAGAATGACTGGATATGGCAGTTAGGGGAGGAGCTATATAACAGCTCTGCTGTGGGTGTCCTCTTGCAACTTCCTGTTGGGAATGAGAATATCCCACAAGTAATGGATGATCCGTGGACTGGATACACCTTACAAAAGAAATACTGCATGTTAAAAAATTAAATGTGAATAAATAAAAAAATGTTTGCTCTATATACTGCAATACATTACTATTTCCTATCACCTTTTTAATACACATAAAATGCTCCTCTATTATCAATCAAAAGTACCTACATATACAATGCTGGAAATATTACTACACTGTACCAGCCAGGGATTAAAACTACTCACCAGGAAAGAAAACGTTACTAGTCCACTTAATATAAACCATAGGCAGCAGCATACAAAAGCAAATGCACACACAGTAATACTTTTTAAGTTTGTAGCATTTGTTGCCTATCCTATGTGAGTACCAGCTTATTTATTTTGTAAAGTGTATATATATATATATATATATATATATATATATATATATATATATATATATATATATCAGTGTTAATTTTGACTGCAAATTTCAATTTAGTCTTAGTTTTAGTCTTTTGACTAAAATGCCATTTTAGTTTTAGTCGTCTTTTAGTCATCTGAATTGTTTTAGTTTTAGTCTAGTTTTAGTCGACTGAATCTCCAGTAGATTTTAGTCGACTAAAATCTAAGGGGTTTAGTTAAAGTGTAATGCATTATTTAAGCATTTCTCTATAATTTGCAAACTGATTATATACTCCAGGAGTAAACATAACACCTGTTAATATTTATGGTATTAAGGTTTAAACATGCAATACAGACATAGATTTAGCCGTTGTGATATGTAACATCTTTATTAAACTTAAAATTAAATAAAACCAAGTTTCATAAAAAAACAGACGTGCAACTTTAAAATATAAAAAACTGTATTGGCTGTATTGAACATATTACCCAGTATAAAAACTTTAACAGTTCTCTGTTATTAATTAAAACAAGAATCAAGTAACTCAACACAGCAAAAAGTTTCTGCAGCTAGTACAGGCACAGCATAACTTAAACCATTATTCGTGGGTTATGCTTATTTCTATAGGAAGAATCAATTGATTGTTCACAGATTTGAAAAATTTTCGGCAACGATATTAGCACTGCTCTAGAACTTCCAAACTCATTATATACTCCTGGAGTAAAGGTTTATTAACCTGTTTTTATTTATGGTATTAAGGTTTGAACATGCAATACAAATTTAACAGATTTAACAGTTGTGGTATATAACATGTCATTATATATCTTAAAATTTAATAAAATTAAGTTTCGTAAATTTTACAAAAGAGCAGTAATTGGATATGGATTGATTATAACACCTTGCATAAAATGTTTTTGTCAGCAAATTTTGATTTAGTTTTAGTCATAGTCTTTTGACTAAAATGTCATTCGGCTAAAAATTTAGAGTTTGGCGTTAGCCGTCAAAACCAGCGTTAGAGGCTCCTAACACTGGTTTTGGGCTACCGCTGGTATTTAGAGTCGTGTAGGTAAGGGTCTAACACTCACTTTCCAGCCGCGACTTTTCCATACCGCAGATCCCCCTACGCCATTTGCGTATCCTATCTTTTCAATGGGATCTTTCTAACGCCGGTATTTAGAGTCTTGGCTGAAGTGAGCGTTAGAAATCTACCGACAAAACTCCAGCCGCAGAGAAAAGCCAGGAGTTAAGAGCTTTCTGGGCTAACGCCGGTTCATAAAGCTCTTAACTACTGTGCTCTAAAGTACACTAACACCCATAAACTACCTATGTACCCCTAAACCGAGGCCCCCCCACATCGCCGCCACTCTATTACATTTTTTAACCCCTAATCTGCCGACCGCACACCGCCGCCACCTACGTTATACTTATGTACCCCTAATCTGCTGCCCCTAACACCGCTGACCCCTATATTATATTTATTAACCCCTAATCTGCCGCCCCCAACGTCGCTGCTACCTTACCTACAATTATTAACCCCTAATCTGCCGACTGGACCTCACCGCTACTCTATTAAATTTATTAACCCCTAAAGCTAAGTCTAACCCTAACATTAACACCCCCCTAAGTTAAATATAATTTTTATCTAACTAAATAAATTAACTCTTATTAAATAAATTAATCCTAATTAAAGCTAAATACTTACCTGTAAAATAAACCCTAATATAGCTACAATCTAAATTATAATTATATTGTAGCTATTTTAGGATTAATATTTATTTTACAGGCAACTTTGTATTTATTTTAACCAGGTACAATAGCTATTAAATAGTTAATAACTATTTAATAGCTACCTAGTTAAAATAATTACAAAATTACCTTTAAAATAAATCCTAACCTAAGTTACAATTAAACCTAAAACTACACTATCAATAAATTAATTAAATAAAATACCTACAATTATCTACAATTAAACCTAACACTACACTATCAATAAATTAATTACATAAAATACCTACAAATAAATACAAATAAATAAACTAAAGGAACCGTCATTCGTCGGGAAGTCGTCGGCCAGGATGGATGTTCCGCGTCGGCGGAATGAAGATGGATCCGGAAGAAAGAAGATTGAAGATGCCGCTTGATAGAAGACTTCAGCCGGATCATGGACATCTTCAGCCCCCGCTTGGGCCAAGACTTCAGCCGGATCATGGACATCTTCAGCCCCCGCTTGGGTTTGGATGAAGACTTTGGAGCCTGGACGGATCGGTGATACCCGACGTGGTGAAGACAAGGTAGGGAAATCTTCAGGGGCTTAGTGTTAGGTTTATTTAAGGGGGGTTTGGGTTAGATTAGGGGTATGTGGGTGGTGAGTTTTAATGTTGGTGGGGGGGTATTGTATGTTTTTTTTTACAGGCAAAAGAGCAGAATTCTTTGGGCCATGCCCCGCAAAAGGCCCCTTTTTTTTTTTTTTTTTGGCCTTTCAAAAATAGTTTTATTTTGCAGATAGAAAATTATAGATTGTGTATGTACTTTTGTTAGAGTTACAACTCAATATGGCTTTACAGCTGTGTAGATTGCCCATACACAATGCTGTTAACAAATAAACATACAGTAAGAAAGGTAAAGAACAATAAATCATATAATAACCGCAAAAGGCCCTTTTAAGGGCTGGTAAGGTAAAAGAGCTTTTCAATTTTAATTTTAGAATAGGGTAGGGCATTTTTTATTTTGGGGGCTTTGTTATTTTATTAGGGGGCTTAGAGTAGGTGTAATTAGCTTAAAATTGTTGTAATATTTTTATAATGTTTGTAAATTATTTTTTTATTTTTTGTAACAGTTCTTTTTTATTTTTGGTACTTTAGTTAGTTTATTTAATTGAATTTATTTGTAGGGATTTGTATGTAATTAATTCATTGATAGTGTAGTGTTAGGTTTAATTGTATATAATTGTAGGTATTTTATTTCATTAATTTATTGATAGTGTAGTGTTAGGTTTAATTGTAACTTAGGTTAGGATTTATTTTACAGGTAATTTTGTAATGATTTTAACTAGGTAGCTATTAAATAGTTATTAACTATTTAATAGCTATTGTACCTGGTTAAAATAAATACAAAGTTGCCTGTAAAATAAATATTAATCCTAAAATAGCTACAATATAATTATTATTTATATTGTAGCTATATTAGGGTTTATTTTACAGGTAAGTATTTAGCTTTAAATAGGAATAATTTATTTAATAAGAGTTAATTTATTTTGTTAGATTTAAATTATATTCAACTTAGGGGGGTGTTAGGGTTCGGGTTAGAGTTAGCTTTAGGGGTTAATACATTTATTATAGTAGCGGTGAGGTCCAGTCGGCATATTAGGGGTTAATTATTGTAGGTAGCTGGCGGCGACGTTGTGGGGGGCAGATTAGGGGTTAATAAATATAATATAGGGGTCGGCGGTGTTAGGGGCAGCAGATTAGGGGTACATAGGTATAATGTAGGTTGCGGCGGTGTACGGAGCGGCAGATTAGGGGTTAAAAAAATATGCAGGTGTCAGCGATAGTGGGGGCGGCAGATTAGGGGTTAATAAGTGTAAGGTTAGGGGTGTTTAGACTCGGGGTTCATGTTAGAGTGTTAGGTGCAGACTTAGGAAGTGTTTCTCCATAGGAAACAATGGGGCTGCGTTAGGAGCTGAACGCTGCTTTTTTGCAGGTGTTAGGTTTTTTTCAGCTCAAACTGCCCCATTGTTTCCTATGGGGGAATCGTGCACGAGCACGTTTTTGAAGCTGGCCGCGTCCTTAAGCACCGCTGGTATGGAGAGTTGCAGTGGCGGTAAATTATGCTCTACGCTCCTTTTTTGGAGCCTAACGCAGCGATTCTGTGAACTCTAAATACCAGCGGTATTTAAAAGGTGCGGGGGGAAAAAACCCAGCGTTAGCTACGCGGGTCGTTACCGACAAAACTCTAAATCTAGCCGATTGTGATTTAGTTTTAGTCAGTCTTTTGACTAAAATGTCATTTTAGTCATCAGAATTTCTTTAGTTATATAGTCATTTTAGTCTAGTTTTAGTCGACGAAATTAACACTGATATATATATATATATATATATATATATCATTTTTAAAAACAGAAATATCCCATCTATTGGTCAATTCATTAATTAAACAAAACATAATTTTATAAACTACCAATAGAGGACACTACTTATTCATATCAGTATATTTATGTCTTCTATCATACTACACTGCAAATGATACAGTAACGGTTTGATTTATGTAAATAATCCATAAACCATGAATAAAAAACATTTAAAATATATAAAAGCTCATACTTTTAGGTATTAAATCATCCACCTGGAACTTTCCTACCAAAGGCTGCTTCAGAAGAAACAAAAAAACATCAAATTGGTAGAATTTAGGGAAAGTATGCAAGGAAGACAAAATTTAAACAAGCCTTATTCTTAAAGGGCCAATACATGGCAACTGACATAGTAAATGGGCAGTGATTTGTTTAGGGGAGACTGACCCCACCTCCAAATAAGCCTCTGAATCAAAAGCTTAAGCCAAGACACCAAGGAAACAGTCGTAGCTTTCTGACCTTTCCTAAAGCCAGAAAAAAGAACAAACTAGAAGATTGCTTGAAATCTTTAGTTGCCTGCAAATAGTATTTCAAAGCTCTGACAACATCAAAATTATGGAGAAGCCTCTCCATAGAATTCTTCAAGTTAGGAACAACAATTTCACTACTCATATTATGTGAAGACACCACTTTAAGTAAAAAGACAAATTTAGTTCTCAAAACTGCGTTATCTTGATGAAAAATAAGATAAGGCCAAAATAAACAAAACCTTCCAAATAAAAACTTGATATTTACTTATGTATAGGCTCAAAGAGAGGAGCCTGCAAAATCTTTAAAACCAAGTAAGGACTTCAAAGAGGAGAAATTTGTTTTGTAATAGTTTAATTCTGACTAAAACCTGGACAAAACCATGAATATCAAAAGATTAGCAATCTTATGAAACAAATCTGAAAGGGCAGAAATTTGACTTCTGAGAGAACTATAGAATAAACCCTTATCCAAACCATTCTGCGGATGATCCAAACACCATGAAATATAAGCCTTCCAAGCCTTATGATATATTTTTCCAGTCACAGGTTTACAAGCCTGAATCAAAGTCTCTATCATTTCTCAAAACCCCCTCTGCTTAAGAACTAAGCGTTTAATCTCCATGACATCAAGATTAGAGATTTGAGATCCTGATAAAAAAACGGACCTTGAGACTGAAGATCCTGTTGCAAAGGAAGCGGTCATGAAGGACAACTAAACATCTGAACTAGATCTGAAAACCAGGTCCGACAAGGCCAAGCTGGAGCAATCAATATCACAGATGCCCCATCCTGCCTGATTCCGGCAATTACCCTTGGAAGGAGAAACTGAGAAGGAAAAACATATGCTAGTTAAAAAGACCAAGGAGTTACTAGAGCATCCACAGATTCTTGCGGAGTCTTGTGGTCCTTTTTAAACATAATCCCCCCCCACACTTCCTGCCTCTGTTTCCAGCACAAAAGTTGGCATTCAACCTTCATCTGTCATTTGGAATTATTCTCTCAGTTCTTTCATTCAGTTAGTTAATTTAAAAAAATAATTCTTAAAATGTGTAAATATATACATAGCTATGGCTGTTCCTTTAATCTGTAAAAAAAACAAACATCTAATTTAAAATAGTTGTGTGAGAAAATGAATGATATGAGTTGCATAATGAAATCTTGTTGGACAGAGGGTAAATAGAGATCACCTCCTAAGAAGGCATTTACCGCCTCTATTCCCAAAGCGTGGTCAATGTTTGAGTATAGCGAACCCACATCACAGGTTAACCAAATTAAATCTTCCTTTTTCCTAAATCCAGACAGTTTAACAGGTCGGTAGTGTCTCTTAAATAAGAGGCTAGATTGACGAAGAAGTGTAAGAAGTGTAAGAAGTGATCAATATATTCGGACAACCGATCTGTCAAACTATAAATGACTGCGATGATTGGTCGCCCTGAGGGTTTCTTACGGTCTTTGTGGACCTTTGGCAGGTGATAATAAAAAGGAACGCTAGGGTGGTCTGGAAGTAAATACATTTTTTTCTTTCTTATTTAATATACCTTTATCAAAGCTCTGATCTATTTAAGGGCCTTGCTGAAAGAAAGAGTGGGATCACTTTTGAGGGTTTTTTTTTTATAATATTCGCAGTCTAAAAGAATGTGCTGGGCATTGGACCGCATTGGTACACCATGGAGAAGTCCGGAGAGGGTGAGCTAAAATACCCAGAGCTATCAGCTTCCTTCTACCAGCACATAAGTGTGCTATTGATAAATGTGAGTACTGAATTGGCTTGATGTCTACATGCTTATACCTGAATATGCTGATCTACACATGAGGCGCCCCTCTGTTTTCTGATTTTTCTATGCAACCAGCTTCAACCTGAGTTTTTGTACACCCAGAAAAATGACTCTTGACTGGGAAACAAGAGAACTCTTTGAAAAATTGATCTTCCAACCATGCTGCTGAAGACACAAGTCTGTAGGTGTGAGATACTACTAAATGAAAAGATGGAGCTAGATTCAAGATATCGTCCAGGTAAGGAAAAACTTAAAATACCCTGGCACTGCCAAGAGTGTACCCAAAACCTTTGAAAAAATCCTGGGTGCAGTAGCCAGACCAAATGGAAGAGATACAAAGTGAAAATGTTTGTCTAGGAAAGCAAACCTTAGAAACTGGTAATGATCCCTGTGAACAGGAATATAAAGATAATTGTAATCTATTGTACACATAATCTGAACTTGCTGCACTAAGGGCAGAATAGTCTGAATAGTTTTTCTTGAAAGTTGGAGAAACTTTTTCATGGCCTTTAAATCCAGAACTGGTCTAAAAGTCCCTTCCTTCTATGGAACAATGAAGAGGTTTGAATAAAAACCCAATCCTTGTTCCAAATTTAGAACTGGAACTATGACTCCTATGGATTCCAGGTCCTGAAGGACCCTTTGAATGCAAGAACTTTCATTCAGTCTGTCTCGAACATGAGACAAAAGGAACCTTCCTCTGCAAGGTCTCACCCTGAAACCTATTCCGTAACCCTGATAAACAATGCTCTGAACCTATGAATTCTGAACAGACTGATACCAAACCTCCTGAAAAAAGGAGTAATCTGCCCCCTACCAAAGTATCTGGATCAGGGGCCGCACCTTCATGTTGACTTGGTAAAGGGAGCATTAGACTGCTTAGATCTGATACAGTTTGAACTTGGCTTCCATGCAGAATTGGAAGATCCCTGTTTCTGAGAAGAGGAAGAAAACATTATTGTTCCTTGTTCTGATGAAAGGAACGAAAACGATTAGGATCTTTAAATTTACCCTTAGACGACTTGTCCTGGGGAAGAAAAGCTCCCTTGCCATCAGTCACAGTAGAACTAATAGAATCCAACACAGATGCTCTAAACTGAAGCGTATGGTAAAGCTGACAGAAAGCCTCCACTAACATCATTGATCTGTATAATTTTTCAGTAATCATCTTGGTCTATGATCCTGTATAAAAATGTGTTGTCAGGGGGTTAAAATAAGAAATGGTTTTGAAGAGAGTGAAGGCACAGACGGAAAAA
Organism: Bombina bombina; assembly: GCF_027579735.1. Classification (NCBI taxonomy): domain Eukaryota; kingdom Metazoa; phylum Chordata; class Amphibia; order Anura; family Bombinatoridae; genus Bombina; species Bombina bombina. Next base: position 142,629,946 of record NC_069500.1, read on the forward strand.
CAACTAAAAGGTGAATAGTATTAATGCGGTAGTTGTGCACAGCTGTTTAGTGCCCCATTAAACAGCAGCAAAAAGGAGAGACAATGATTTAATAATTTTAAGGATTAGAGATTTTAATATGTATTTTATATATTTATTCATGGTGTGTGGATTATTTGCGTAAATTAGAGAGTTACAATATAACTTGCAGTGTAGTATGTGCAGAATACAGATACATATATACACAATAAGTTGAGTAAGTGATGCCCTCTATTGGTAGTATATACAATTAAGTTTTATGTAATTAGTTAACCAATAGATGGCATATTACAGTTTTGATTCCATCTGTCTGTGAATGCAGCATGGTGTAATCAGAATGTTTATGTATTCCAAAATACTACACTGCAAATTATATAGTAACCATCTGATTTATGTAAATAATCCATAAATCATGAATAAATATGATATGAGGTACTGCCGGCATTCGATCACTCAGAGGGGCTGCTGCCACCAGCCCCTTGAAGGTGGTAAGTTTGTTCCCCAGCCAGAAGGCCAAGGATCACACCTCACTCCCACCAGGTGGGAGGTGCGTAAAATCCAAATCATATGGCGTGCACAGTGTCAAAGTCTGTTTTCAAAAAAAATCAAAAGCCAAATTAAAAAGTACTGATCCAAAATTAATAGTGAGGCTGTAAGGGAATATATCCCCACCAGGAGCACTGTCACTACTCCTGAAGGTTCAAGGGCACCAGGGAACAGCAGCCACCAGTTCCCTTGTTATAAGTGCTTGTGCACATGGAGCCAGGCCAAAAATAAAAATTATGGGGTCTAGGCATCCTAATGAAATATGCTGGATCAGGTGCTTCAGGGAGAGAGTGAATCAGAGTACACAGAGATGACACAGAGAACCCCTCTATTGACCACAGGGCTTCATATAAAATATAAAAAGTCATCAGGAATAATACACAGCAATGAAGCCACTGCAAAAATGTAAAACTCACTCTTTTTATCATGCTCTAAACGGAAGTGTATGGTAAAGCTGTCATAAAGCCGCTAATATCACATGGGGTGCCTGAAGATCGGACATAGATCTACGTTATATAGTACTATCGGCTATGTACCACACAACGTAGATCTACGTCCGATTGGCCAAATGTTTAATCCAAAAATGAATTAAAAAAATTGTGTCATCTATTGGTCAATTCATAAATTGCTCATAGTTTATTTTTTATAGAACCAATAGAGGGCACCGTGTTTTCAATAATCATCTATATCAAGGCCAACTAGTGGCCCAAGGGTTACATGTGGCCCTCTGCACAAGTTTTTGTGGTTCAGGGAAAAAGCTGAACTTACAATGTGTGCCATAGTGTTTATGGTCCCAGAAAAAAAGCAAGACTAAAAATATGTGTTTTGGTGTGACCACAACTCTGTAGGGGAGAACAGGACACAGAGTTACCCTGCAACTTCACCTAAATCTAGATCTGTGCCACTGGACATTTTTTGGAAAGATTGCTTGTTTAATAGTCATAAAAACATAATTTATGCCTACCTGATAAATGTATTTATTTACGGATATGGTGAGTCCACAGAATCATCAATTACTAGTGGGAATATCACTCCTGGCCAGCAGGAGGAGGCAAAGAGCACTACAGCAAAGCTGCCATATATGTCACTTCCCTTACCCATAACCTCCAGTCATTCGGCCGAAGGAAAAAATGGAAAAAGAAGATAATACAAAAGTGTAGAGGTGCCTGAGGTTTTAGAAAAAATAACTGTCTTAAATAAAGGGTGGGCGGTGGACTCACCATATCCGGAAAGAAATACATTTATCAGGTAAGCATAAATTATGTTTTCTTTCCTAAGATATGGTGAGTCCATGGAATCATCAATTACTAGTGGGAATCAATACCCAAGCTAGAGGACAAAGATGATAAGGGAGGGACAAGACAGGTAGACCTAAACAGAAGGCACCACCGCTTGAAGAAATCTTCTCCCAAAAGAAGCCTCAGCTGAGGCAAAAGTATTAAATTTATAAAACTTTGAAAAAGTATGCAAAGAGGACCAAGGTGCAGCCTTGCAAAACTGTTCCACAGAAGCTTCATTTTAAAATGCCCAGGAAGAAGAAACAGCCCTCGTGGAATGAGCAGTGATTCTCTCAGGAGGTTGCTGTCCAGCAGTCTCATAGGCCAAACGAATAATACTCCTTAGCCAAAGAGAAAGAGGAGTAGCCGTAGCTTTCTGACCCTTGTGCTTCCAAGAAAAACAAACAAACAAGCAGAAGACTGACGAAAGTCCTTAGTCGCCCGAAGATAGAACTTCAATGCACGCACAACATCTAGGTTGTGCAATAAACGCTCCTTAGGAGAAGAAGGATTAGGACACAAAGAAGGAACCACAATCTCTTGATTAATATTCTTGTTTGAAACAACCTTAGGTAGGAAACCTAATTTAGTTTGTAAAACCACCTTATCAGAATGAAAAATAAGATAGGGAGAAACTGCAGAGCCGAGAGTTCCGAAACTCTCAGAGCAGAAGAAATAGCAACAAGAAACAAAACCTTCCAAGATAACATCTTGATACCTAAGGAATGCATAGGTTCAAACAGAGCCCGCTGTAAAACTCTAAGAACAAGGTTAAGACTCCAGGGAGGAGTAACAGGCTTAAACACAGGCCTAATCCTAACCAAAGCCTGACAAAAAGATTGCACGTCTGGCGCATCCACCAAATGCTTATGCAACAAAATAGACATACAGAAATCTGACCTTTCAGAGTACTAGTTGACAAACCTTTTTTCAGACCCTGCTGGAGAAAAGACAAAATCCTAGGAATCCTGACTCTACTCCAAGAGTAACCTCTGGATTCACACCAATACAGATATTTACGCCATATCTTATAGTAAATCTTTCTTGTCACAGGCTTACGAGCCTGAATCATGGTCTCAATGACCGACTCTGAAAATCCACGCTTAGATAAAATCAAGCGTTCAATCTCCAAGCAGTCAGCTTCAGAGAAACGAGATTTGGATGAAGAAAAGGACCCTGAAGTAGAAGGTACTTCCTCAGAGGGAGTCTCCACAGGGGTAGAGGCGACAATACCCAAAACCCTGAGTTTTTGTACACCCAGAAAAATGACTCTTGACTGGGAAACAAGAGAACTCTTTGAAAAATTGATCTTCCAACCATGCTGCTGAAGACACAAGTCTGTAGGTGTGAGATACTACTAAATGAAAAGATGGAGCTAGATTCAAGATATCGTCCAGGTAAGGAAAAACTTAAAATACCCTGGCACTGCCAAGAGTGTACCCAAAACCTTTGAAAAAATCCTGGGTGCAGTAGCCAGACCAAATGGAAGAGATACAAAGTGAAAATGTTTGTCTAGGAAAGCAAACCTTAGAAACTGGTAATGATCCCTGTGAACAGGAATATAAAGATAAGCAGCCTTTAAATCTATTGTACACATAATCTGAACTTGCTGCACTAAGGGCAGAATAGTCTGAATAGTTTTTCTTGAAAGTTGGAGAAACTTTTTCATGGCCTTTAAATCCAGAACTGGTCTAAAAGTCCCTTCCTTCTATGGAACAATGAAGAGGTTTGAATAAAAACCCAATCCTTGTTCCAAATTTAGAACTGGAACTATGACTCCTATGGATTCCAGGTCCTGAAGGACCCTTTGAATGCAAGAACTTTCATTCAGTCTGTCTCGAACATGAGACAAAAGGAACCTTTCTCTGCAAGGTCTCACCCTGAAACCTATTCCGTAACCCTGATAAACAATGCTCTGAACCTATGAATTCTGAACAGACTGATACCAAACCTCCTGAAAAAAGGAGTAATCTGCCCCCTACCAAAGTATCTGGATCAGGGGCCGCACCTTCATGTTGACTTGGTAAAGGGAGCATTAGACTGCTTAGATCTGATACAGTTTGAACTTGGCTTCCATGCAGAATTGGAAGATCCCTGTTTCTGAGAAGAGGAAGAAAACATTATTGTTCCTTGTTCTGATGAAAGGAACGAAAACGATTAGGATCTTTAAATTTACCCTTAGACGACTTGTCCTGGGGAAGAAAAGCTCCCTTGCCATCAGTCACAGTAGAACTAATAGAATCCAACACAGATGCTCTAAACTGAAGCGTATGGTAAAGCTGACAGAAAGCCTCCACTAACATCATTGATCTGTATAATTTTTCAGTAATCATCTTGGTCTATGATCCTGTATAAAAATGTGTTGTCAGGGGGTTAAAATAAGAAATGGTTTTGAAGAGAGTGAAGGCACAGACGGAAAAACAACTAAAAGGTGAATAGTATTAATGCGGTAGTTGTGCACAGCTGTTTAGTGCCCCATTAAACAGCAGCAAAAAGGAGAGACAATGATTTAATAATTTTAAGGATTAGAGATTTTAATATGTATTTTATATATTTATTCATGGTGTGTGGATTATTTGCGTAAATTAGAGAGTTACAATATAACTTGCAGTGTAGTATGTGCAGAATACAGATACATATATACACAATAAGTTGAGTAAGTGATGCCCTCTATTGGTAGTATATACAATTAAGTTTTATGTAATTAGTTAACCAATAGATGGCATATTACAGTTTTGATTCCATCTGTCTGTGAATGCAGCATGGTGTAATCAGAATGTTTATGTATTCCAAAATACTACACTGCAAATTATATAGTAACCATCTGATTTATGTAAATAATCCATAAATCATGAATAAATATGATATGAGGTACTGCCGGCATTCGATCACTCAGAGGGGCTGCTGCCACCAGCCCCTTGAAGGTGGTAAGTTTGTTCCCCAGCCAGAAGGCCAAGGATCACACCTCACTCCCACCAGGTGGGAGGTGCGTAAAATCCAAATCATATGGCGTGCACAGTGTCAAAGTCTGTTTTCAAAAAAAAATCAAAAGCCAAATTAAAAAGTACTGATCCAAAATTAATAGTGAGGCTGTAAGGGAATATATCCCCACCAGGAGCACTGTCACTACTCCTGAAGGTTCAAGGGCACCAGGGAACAGCAGCCACCAGTTCCCTTGTTATAAGTGCTTGTGCACATGGAGCCAGGCCAAAAATAAAAATTATGGGGTCTAGGCATCCTAATGAAATATGCTGGATCAGGTGCTTCAGGGAGAGAGTGAATCAGAGTACACAGAGATGACACAGAGAACCCCTCTATTGACCACAGGGCTTCATATAAAATATAAAAAGTCATCAGGAATAATACACAGCAATGAAGCCACTGCAAAAATGTAAAACTCACTCTTTTTATCATGCTCTAAACGGAAGTGTATGGTAAAGCTGTCATAAAGCCGCTAATATCACATGGGGTGCCTGAAGATCGGACATAGATCTACGTTATATAGTACTATCGGCTATGTACCACACAACGTAGATCTACGTCCGATTGGCCAAATGTTTAATCCAAAAATGAATTAAAAAAATTGTGTCATCTATTGGTCAATTCATAAATTGCTCATAGTTTATTTTTTATAGAACCAATAGAGGGCACCGTGTTTTCAATAATCATCTATATCAAGGCCAACTAGTGGCCCAAGGGTTACATGTGGCCCTCTGCACAAGTTTTTGTGGTTCAGGGAAAAAGCTGAACTTACAATGTGTGCCATAGTGTTTATGGTCCCAGAAAAAAAGCAAGACTAAAAATATGTGTTTTGGTGTGACCACAACTCTGTAGGGGAGAACAGGACACAGAGTTACCCTGCAACTTCACCTAAATCTAGATCTGTGCCACTGGACATTTTTTGGAAAGATTGCTTGTTTAATAGTCATAAAAACATAATTTATGCCTACCTGATAAATGTATTTATTTACGGATATGGTGAGTCCACAGAATCATCAATTACTAGTGGGAATATCACTCCTGGCCAGCAGGAGGAGGCAAAGAGCACTACAGCAAAGCTGCCATATATGTCACTTCCCTTACCCATAACCTCCAGTCATTCGGCCGAAGAAAAAAATGGAAAAAGAAGATAATACAAAAGTGTAGAGGTGCCTGAGGTTTTAGAAAAAATAACTGTCTTAAATAAAGGGTGGGCGGTGGACTCACCATATCCAGAAAGAAATACATTTATCAGGTAAGCATAAATTATGTTTTCTTTCCTAAGATATGGTGAGTCCATGGAATCATCAATTACTAGTGGGAATCAATACCCAAGCTAGAGGACAAAGATGATAAGGGAGGGACAAGACAGGTAGACCTAAACAGAAGGCACCACCGCTTGAAGAAATCTTCTCCCAAAAGAAGCCTCAGCTGAGGCAAAAGTATTAAATTTATAAAACTTTGAAAAAGTATGCAAAGAGGACCAAGGTGCAGCCTTGCAAAACTGTTCCACAGAAGCTTCATTTTAAAATGCCCAGGAAGAAGAAACAGCCCTCGTGGAATGAGCAGTGATTCTCTCAGGAGGTTGCTGTCCAGCAGTCTCATAGGCCAAACGAATAATACTCCTTAGCCAAAGAGAAAGAGGAGTAGCCGTAGCTTTCTGACCCTTGTGCTTCCAAGAAAAACAAACAAACAAGCAGAAGACTGACGAAAGTCCTTAGTCGCCTGAAGATAGAACTTCAATGCACGCACAACATCTAGGTTGTGCAATAAACGCTCCTTAGGAGAAGAAGGATTAGGACACAAAGAAGGAACCACAATCTCTTGATTAATATTCTTGTTTGAAACAACCTTAGGTAGGAAACCTAATTTAGTTTGTAAAACCACCTTATCAGAATGAAAAATAAGATAGGGAGAAACTGCAGAGCCGAGAGTTCCGAAACTCTCAGAGCAGAAGAAATAGCAACAAGAAACAAAACCTTCCAAGATAACATCTTGATACCTAAGGAATGCATAGGTTCAAACAGAGCCCGCTGTAAAACTCTAAGAACAAGGTTAAGACTCCAGGGAGGAGTAACAGGCTTAAACACAGGCCTAATCCTAACCAAAGCCTGACAAAAAGATTGCACGTCTGGCGCATCCACCAAATGCTTATGCAACAAAATAGACATACAGAAATCTGACCTTTCAGAGTACTAGTTGACAAACCTTTTTTCAGACCCTGCTGGAGAAAAGACAAAATCCTAGGAATCCTGACTCTACTCCAAGAGTAACCTCTGGATTCACACCAATACAGATATTTACGCCATATCTTATAGTAAATCTTTCTTGTCACAGGCTTACGAGCCTGAATCATGGTCTCAATGACCGACTCTGAAAATCCACGCTTAGATAAAATCAAGCGTTCAATCTCCAAGCAGTCAGCTTCAGAGAAACGAGATTTGGATGAAGAAAAGGACCCTGAAGTAGAAGGTACTTCCTCAGAGGGAGTCTCCACAGGGGTAGAGGCGACAATACCCAAAACCCTGAGTTTTTGTACACCCAGAAAAATGACTCTTGACTGGGAAACAAGAGAACTCTTTGAAAAATTGATCTTCCAACCATGCTGCTGAAGACACAAGTCTGTAGGTGTGAGATACTACTAAATGAAAAGATGGAGCTAGATTCAAGATATCGTCCAGGTAAGGAAAAACTTAAAATACCCTGGCACTGCCAAGAGTGTACCCAAAACCTTTGAAAAAATCCTGGGTGCAGTAGCCAGACCAAATGGAAGAGATACAAAGTGAAAATGTTTGTCTAGGAAAGCAAACCTTAGAAACTGGTAATGATCCCTGTGAACAGGAATATAAAGATAAGCAGCCTTTAAATCTATTGTACACATAATCTGAACTTGCTGCACTAAGGGCAGAATAGTCTGAATAGTTTTTCTTGAAAGTTGGAGAAACTTTTTCATGGCCTTTAAATCCAGAACTGGTCTAAAAGTCCCTTCCTTCTATGGAACAATGAAGAGGTTTGAATAAAAACCCAATCCTTGTTCCAAATTTAGAACTGGAACTATGACTCCTATGGATTCCAGGTCCTGAAGGACCCTTTGAATGCAAGAACTTTCATTCAGTCTGTCTCGAACATGAGACAAAAGGAACCTTCCTCTGCAAGGTCTCACCCTGAAACCTATTCCGTAACCCTGATAAACAATGCTCTGAACCTATGAATTCTGAACAGACTGATACCAAACCTCCTGAAAAAAGGAGTAATCTGCCCCCTACCAAAGTATCTGGATCAGGGGCCGCACCTTCATGTTGACTTGGTAAAGGGAGCATTAGACTGCTTAGATCTGATACAGTTTGAACTTGGCTTCCATGCAGAATTGGAAGATCCCTGTTTCTGAGAAGAGGAAGAAAACATTATTGTTCCTTGTTCTGATGAAAGGAACGAAAACGATTAGGATCTTTAAATTTACCCTTAGACGACTTGTCCTGGGGAAGAAAAGCTCCCTTGCCATCAGTCACAGTAGAACTAATAGAATCCAACACAGATGCTCTAAACTGAAGCGTATGGTAAAGCTGACAGAAAGCCTCCACTAACATCATTGATCTGTATAATTTTTCAGTAATCATCTTGGTCTATGATCCTGTATAAAAATGTGTTGTCAGGGGGTTAAAATAAGAAATGGTTTTGAAGAGAGTGAAGGCACAGACGGAAAAACAACTAAAAGGTGAATAGTATTAATGCGGTAGTTGTGCACAGCTGTTTAGTGCCCCATTAAACAGCAGCAAAAAGGAGAGACAATGATTTAATAATTTTAAGGATTAGAGATTTTAATATGTATTTTATATATTTATTCATGGTGTGTGGATTATTTGCGTAAATTAGAGAGTTACAATATAACTTGCAGTGTAGTATGTGCAGAATACAGATACATATATACACAATAAGTTGAGTAAGTGATGCCCTCTATTGGTAGTATATACAATTAAGTTTTATGTAATTAGTTAACCAATAGATGGCATATTACAGTTTTGATTCCATCTGTCTGTGAATGCAGCATGGTGTAATCAGAATGTTTATGTATTCCAAAATACTACACTGCAAATTATATAGTAACCATCTGATTTATGTAAATAATCCATAAATCATGAATAAATATGATATGAGGTACTGCCGGCATTCGATCACTCAGAGGGGCTGCTGCCACCAGCCCCTTGAAGGTGGTAAGTTTGTTCCCCAGCCAGAAGGCCAAGGATCACACCTCACTCCCACCAGGTGGGAGGTGCGTAAAATCCAAATCATATGTCGTGCACAGTGTCAAAGTCTGTTTTCAAAAAAAATCAAAAGCCAAATTAAAAAGTACTGATCCAAAATTAATAGTTAGGCTGTAAGGGAATATATCCCCACCAGGAGCACTGTCACTACTCCTGAAGGTTCAAGGGCACCAGGGAACAGCAGCCACCAGTTCCCTTGTTATAAGTGCTTGTGCACATGGAGCCAGGCCAAAAATAAAAATTATGGGGTCTAGGCATCCTAATGAAATATGCTGGATCAGGTGCTTCAGGGAGAGAGTGAATCAGAGTACACAGAGATGACACAGAGAACCCCTCTATTGACCACAGGGCTTCATATAAAATATAAAAAGTCATCAGGAATAATACACAGCAATGAAGCCACTGCAAAAATGTAAAACTCACTCTTTTTATCATGCTCTAAACGGAAGTGTATGGTAAAGCTGTCATAAAGCCGCTAATATCACATGGGGTGCCTGAAGATCGGACATAGATCTACGTTATAAAGTACTATCGGCTATGTACCACACAACGTAGATCTACGTCCGATTGGCCAAATGTTTAATCCAAAAATGAATTAAAAAAATTGTGTCATCTATTGGTCAATTCATAAATTGCTCATAGTTTATTTTTTATAGAACCAATAGAGGGCACCGTGTTTTCAATAATCATCTATATCAAGGCCAACTAGTGGCCCAAGGGTTACATGTGGCCCTCTGCACAAGTTTTTGTGGTTCAGGGAAAAAGCTGAACTTACAATGTGTGCCATAGTGTTTATGGTCCCAGAAAAAAAGCAAGACTAAAAATATGTGTTTTGGTGTGACCACAACTCTGTAGGGGAGAACAGGACACAGAGTTACCCTGCAACTTCACCTAAATCTAGATCTGTGCCACTGGACATTTTTTGGAAAGATTGCTTGTTTAATAGTCATAAAAACATAATTTATGCCTACCTGATAAATGTATTTATTTACGGATATGGTGAGTCCACAGAATCATCAATTACTAGTGGGAATATCACTCCTGGCCAGCAGGAGGAGGCAAAGAGCACTACAGCAAAGCTGCCATATATGTCACTTCCCTTACCCATAACCTCCAGTCATTCGGCCGAAGGAAAAAATGGAACAAGAAGATAATACAAAAGTGTAGAGGTGCCTGAGGTTTTAGAAAAAATAACTGTCTTAAATAAAGGGTGGGCGGTGGACTCACCATATCCGGAAAGAAATACATTTATCAGGTAAGCATAAATTATGTTTTCTTTCCTAAGATATGGTGAGTCCATGGAATCATCAATTACTAGTGGGAATCAATACCCAAGCTAGAGGACAAAGATGATAAGGGAGGGACAAGACAGGTAGACCTAAACAGAAGGCACCACCGCTTGAAGAAATCTTCTCCCAAAAGAAGCCTCAGCTGAGGCAAAAGTATTAAATTTATAAAACTTTGAAAAAGTATGCAAAGAGGACCAAGGTGCAGCCTTGCAAAACTGTTCCACAGAAGCTTCATTTTAAAATGCCCAGGAAGAAGAAACAGCCCTCGTGGAATGAGCAGTGATTCTCTCAGGAGGTTGCTGTCCAGCAGTCTCATAGGCCAAACGAATAATACTTATTAGCCAAAGAGAAAGAGGAGTAGCCGTAGCTTTCTGACCCTTGTGCTTCCAAGAAAAACAAACAAACAAGCAGAAGACTGACGAAAGTCCTTAGTCGCCTGAAGATAGAACTTCAATGCACGCACAACATCTAGGTTGTGCAATAAACGCTCCTTAGGAGAAGAAGGATTAGGACACAAAGAAGGAACCACAATCTCTTGATTAATATTCTTGTTTGAAACAACCTTAGGTAGGAAACCTAATTTAGTTTGTAAAACCACCTTATCAGAATGAAAAATAAGATAGGGAGAAACTGCAGAGCCGAGAGTTCCGAAACTCTCAGAGCAGAAGAAATAGCAACAAGAAACAAAACCTTCCAAGATAACATCTTGATACCTAAGGAATGCATAGGTTCAAACAGAGCCCGCTGTAAAACTCTAAGAACAAGGTTAAGACTCCAGGGAGGAGTAACAGGCTTAAACACAGGCCTAATCCTAACCAAAGCCTGACAAAAAGATTGCACGTCTGGCGCATCCACCAAATGCTTATGCAACAAAATAGACATACAGAAATCTGACCTTTCAGAGTACTAGTTGACAAACCTTTTTTCAGACCCTGCTGGAGAAAAGACAAAATCCTAGGAATCCTGACTCTACTCCAAGAGTAACCTCTGGATTCACACCAATACAGATATTTACGCCATATCTTATAGTAAATCTTTCTTGTCACAGGCTTACGAGCCTGAATCATGGTCTCAATGACCGACTCTGAAAATCCACGCTTAGATAAAATCAAGCGTTCAATCTCCAAGCAGTCAGCTTCAGAGAAACGAGATTTGGATGAAGAAAAGGACCCTGAAGTAGAAGGTACTTCCTCAGAGGGAGTCTCCACAGGGGTAGAGGCGACAATACCCAATACATACATACTAGATCTGCATACCAGATCCTGCGAGGCCACGCCGGCGCTATGAGAATCACCGTCACCCTCTCCTGCTTGTACCGGGCAATGACTCTTGGCAGGAGAGCGAACGGAGGAAATATGTATGCTAGATTGAAATTCCAAGGAACCGCCAGAGCATCTATCAAGAAAGTGTGTGGATTCCTTGACCTCGAGCCGTACCTCAGAAGCTTGGCATTCTGCCGAGAAGCCATGAGATCCAGTTCTGGCTGCCCCAATTGAGGATTAAACTGGAAAATACTTCCGGATAGAGTTCCCACTCCCCAGGATGAAAGGTCTGTTGGCTCATAAAATCCACCTCCCAATTGTCCACTCCTGGGGTGTGGATTGCAGAAAGACAAAAGTTGTGAGACTCCGCCCACTGGATTATCCGGGCCACCTCTGACATGGCCAAGGAACTCCGAGTTCCCCCGTGGTGGTTGATGTTCGCCACTGAAGTTAAGTTGTCCGACTGGAACCTGATGAACCGGGCTAAGGCTAACTGAGTCCAGGCCAGTAGAGCATTGAAAATCGCTCTCAGTTCTAGAAAGTTTATAGGGAGAACTGACTCCTCCCGAATCCAAAGACCCTGAGTCTTCAATGACCCTCAAATTGCTCCCCAACCTAGAAGGCTGGCATCTGTGGTCACGATCACCCAGGAAGGTCTGCGAAAGCAAGTTCCCTGGGAGAGGTATTCCTTAGACAACCACCACAGAAAAGAGTCCCTTGTTGCCTGATCCAGAACTATTTGCGTAGACAGATCCACATAGTCCCCGTTCCATTGTCTTAACATGCATAACTGCAGAGGTCTGAGATGGAACCGAGCAAACGGAATGATGTTCATGGAAGCTACCATCAGACCAATTACCTCCATACATGGAGGAGAGGACTGAAGGACAAGACAAGAGTCGAAGTTCTTTGTTTTTCTGACCTCTGTCAGAAATATCTTCATTAGTAGGGAGGGCTTGTTGAAAAGATGGAGCCTGAACCAGAATGTTGTCCAGATAAGGCGCAACAGCAATGGCTGAGATCGGATCACTGCCAAAAGAGCCCCCCAGGACCTTTGAGAAAATTCTGGGATTTGTGGCAAGACCGAAAGGAAAAGCCACAAACTGGAAATGATTGTTTAAGAAAGCAAACCTTAGAAACTTGTGGTAATCCTGGTGAATGGGAACATGAAGGTACGCATCCTTTAAGTCTATGGTTGTCATAAACTGACCTTCTTGAACCAAAGGAAGAATGGAACGTATAGTCTCCATCTTGAAGGACAATACACTGAGGAACTTGATTAAACTATTTTTTTTTATCATCTTTTAACAAAGGATACAATACAAAGCCAAAATACGCTCTTAAATAAATGTTCCCTTAAAATTTACCAAATCAAAAAAACATACCCCAGGCAACACTCTACACCTTAGCAGAATTACTGAGGTGCCTACCTGTCCTGCAACCCACAGTAAACTGAGGAAAAAAAAGATCCCGTTTACAATCCGGATTTCCAGAGAAGCAAAAACAGCAAGAAGCCTTCTAAACAGCAGAGCCATCTGAAATATGCGCACCTCACTCTTACAGTAATTGAAAAGCATCAAAAAAACTGTGAAATCACAGAATCAGAACCTTCCAAAAAGGGGCGGTCCTACAGCTGACAAAAAAGCCGTTTTTTTTAAAAAACAACTTTCTTGAAAAACAAGCTTAAAATCAAACAATAAACCCCCCCCAAAAAAGTACATAATCCGTTACTAAAAACGGATCCTCACTGAGCCATTAATAAAATAACTCCTCACACTAACAGTGCCTGCAAAAACTGCCATAAAAACCTGCACCCTGACAGGAATAATAAAAAACGTCCCCCTGCAGCGTTTCAGCTGAATAAGTGCCAAATTTTTCCCTGCTACATAGAAAAAATAAAACTAGCACTTACCTTCATATTTATCTGTCCGGCAGTAGGACAGCTCACCTGGTTTGAGAGGATGCCATCCCTCACATGGACCTGTGGAAATACAGAAAGACTGAGTAAACTTACTCAGGCTATCTACATAGGGCAGCAAAATGTTTTGGGAAAACGCAGTGAGGATTGTACCCCACAAGTTCCCAATTGCTTAAAAGCCACCACTGCCCTACTGAAGAGACTGACATGGGATAAGACTAGACCCTTTAGAAAGATCAGAGCAACCCTACTCTGCTTTAAAATAAAAAAAAATGATTGTAGATCAGACACAAAAACTTCACCTAGTCCTTGCACCGCGGGCAAAGAGAATGACTGGAGGTTATGGGTAAGGGAAGTGACATATATGGCAGCTTTGCTGTAGTGCTCTTTGCCTCCTCCTGCTGGCCAGGAGTGATATTCCCACTAGTAATTAATGATTCTGTGGACTCACCATATCTTAGGAAAGTAAGGCCTAGATTTAGAGTTTGGCGTTAGCCGTCAATAGCAGCGTTAAGGGGTCCTAACGCTGCTTTTTACCGTCCGCTGGTATTTAGAGTCAGACAAGAAAGGGTCTACCGCTCACTTTCATTCCGCGACTCGAGGCTACCGCAGATCCCTTTACGTCAATTGCGTATCCTATCTTTTCAATGGGATTTGCCTAACGCTGGTATTACGAGTCTTGGAAGAAGTGAGCGGTAGAGCCTCTACCGACAAGACTCCTACCGCCAAAAAAGTCAGTAGTTAAGAGCTTTATGGTCTAACGCGGGAACAAAAAGCTCCTAACTACAGTGCTATAAAGTACACTAACACCCATAAACTACCTATGAACCCCTAAACCGAGGCCCCCCCACATCGCACACCCTATAATTAATTTTTTTAACCCCTAATCTGCTGATCCGGACACCACAGCAACCTACATTATACCTATGAACCCCTAATCTGCTGCCCCTAACATCGCCAACACCTATATTATATTTATTACCCCCTAATATGCCCCCCCCATGTTGCCGCCACCTACCTAGACTTATTAACCCCTAATCTGCCGATCGGACCTCGCCGCCACTATAATAAATGTATTAACCCCTAAACCGCCGTACTCTCGCCTCGCAAACACTATATTAAATTTTATTAACCCCTAATCTGCCCTCCCTAACATCGCCGCCACCTACCTACAAATATTAACCCCTAATCTGCAGCCCCCACCATCGCCGCTACTATAATAAAGTTATTAACCCCTAAACCTAAGTCTAACCCTAACACCCCCCTAAATTAAATCTAATTTAAATTAATCTAAATAAATTTACTATAATTGAATAAATTAATCCTATTTAAAACTAAATACTTACCTATAAAATAAACCCTAATATAGCTACAATATAACTAATAATTACATTGTAGCTATTTTAGGATTTATATTTATTTTACAGGCAACTTTGTATTTATTTTAACTAGGTACAATAGCTATTAAATAGTTAATAACTATTTAATAGCTACCTAGTTAAAATAATTACAAAATTACCTGTAAAATAAATCCTAACCTAAGTTACAAATACACCTAACACTACACTATCAATAAATTAATTAAATAAATTAACTAAACTAAATAAATTAGCTAAACTAAAATACAATTAAATAAACTAATCTATAATAAAAAAAACACTAAATTACAAAAAATAATTTTTTTTTACAAGAAGTTTAAACTAATTACACCTAATCTAAGCCCCCTAATAAAATAAAAAAGCCCCCCAAAATAATAAAATGCCCTACCCTATTCTAAATTACAAAGTAATCAGCTCTTTTACCAGCCCTTAAAAGGGCCTTTTGCGGGGCATTGCCCCAAAGTAATCAGCTCTTTTACCTGTAAAAAAAATACAACCCCCCCAACATTAAAACCCACCACCCACATACCCCTAATCTAACCCACCCAAACCCCCCTTAAATAAACCTAACGCTTAAATAAACCTAACACTAACCCCCTGAAGATCTTCCTACCTTGAGTCGTCTTCACCCAGCCAAGCAGAATTCTTCATCCAAGCGGAGCAACAAGAGGTCATCCATCCGGTAGAAGTCTTCATCCAAGCGGGGCAAGAAGAGGTCCTCGATCCGGTAGAAGTCTTCATCCAAGCGGGGTCTTCTATCTTCATCCATCCGGAGCGGAGCGGAGCCATCTTCCATACAGCCGACGCGGAGCCATCCTCTTCAACCGACGAATGATGGTTCCTTTAAGGGACGTCATCCAAGATGGCGTCCCTCGAATTCCGATTGGCTGATAGGATTCTACCAGCCAATCGGAATTAAGATAAGAAAAATCTGATTGGCTGATTCAATCAGCCAATCAGATTGAAGTTCAATCCGATTGGCTGATCCAATCAGCCAATCAGATTGACCTTGCATTCTATTGGCTGATCGGAACAGCCAATAGAATGTGAGGTCAATCCGATTTGCTGATTGAATCAGCCAATCAGATTTTTCTTACCTTAATTCCGATTGGCTGATAGAATCCTATCAGCCAATCAGAATTCGAGGGACGCCTCTTCTTGCCCCGCTTGGATGAAGACTTCTACCGGATGGATGACCCCTTGTTGCTCCGCTTGGATGAAGAATTTGGCTCGGCTGCATGAAGACGACTCAAGGTAGGGAGATCTTCAGGGGGTTAGTGTTAGGTTTATTTAAGGGCGCTGTGGGTGGGTTAGAGTAGGGGTATGTGGGTGGTGGGTTGTATTTATTTTTTTTACAGGTAAAAGAGCTGATTACTTTGGGGCAATGCCCCGCAAAAGGCCCTTTTAAAGGCTGGTAAAAGAGCTGATTACTTTGTAATTCAGAATAGGGTAGGGCATTTTATTATTTTGGGGGGGGACTTTTTTATTTTATTAGGGGGCTTAGATTAGGTGTAATTAGTTTAAACATCTTGTAAAAAAAATTTATTTTCTGTAATTTAGTGTTTTTTTTTTATTATAGATTAGTTTATTTAATTGTATTTTAGTTTAGCTAATTGTAGTTAATTTATTTAATTAATTTATTGATAGTGTAGTGTTAGGTGTATTTGTAATTTAGGTTAGGATTTATTTTACAGGTAATTTTGTAATTATTTTAACTAGGTAGCTATTAAAATAGTTATTAACTATTTAATAGCTATTGTACCTAGTTAAAATAAATACAAAGTTGCCTGTAAAATAAATATAAATCCTAAAATAGCTACAATGTAATTAATAGTTATATTGTAGCTATATTAGGGTTTATTTTATAAGTAAGTATTTAGTTTTAAATAGGATTAATTTATTTAATTATAGAAAATTTATTTAGATTAATTTAAATTATATTTAAGTTAGGGGGTGTTAGGGGTTAATAACTTTATTATAGTAGCGGTGGGGGCGGCAGATTAGGGGTTAATATTTGTAGGTAGAAGGCGGCGATGTTAAGGAGGGCAGATTAGGGGTTAATAAAATTTATTATAGTGTTTGCGAGGCGGGAGTACGGCGGTTTAGGGGTTAATACATTTATTATAGTGGCGGCGAGGTCCGGTCGGCAGATTAGGGGTTAATAAGTGTAGGTAGGTGGCGGCGAGGTTAGGGGGGAAGATTAGGGGGTAATAAATATAATGTAGGTGTCGGCAATGTTGGGGGCAGCAGATTAGGGGTTCATAGCTATAATGTAGGTTGCGGCGGTGTCCGGAGCGTCAGATTAGGGGTTAATAATATAATGCAGGTGGCGAGGATGTCGGGTGCGGCAGATTAGAGGTTAATAAGTGTAAGGTTAAGGGTGTTTAGACTCGGGTTCATGTTAGGGTGTTAGGTGTAGACTTAGAGAGTGTTTCCCCATAGGAAACAATGGGACTGCGTTATGAGCTGAACGCTGCTTTTTTGCAGGTGTTTTTTTTCAGCCAGCTCAGCCCCATTGTATCCTATGGGGATATCGTGCACAAGCACGTTTTTCCAGCTTACCGCTACCGTAGGCAACGTTGGTATTGAGGGTTGAAGTGGAGCTAAATTATGCTCAACGCTCCCTTTTCTGAGGCTAAAGCAGTCATTCAGACAACTCTAAATACCAGCGTTGTCTTAAGGGTGCGCTGGAAAAAAAAGCAGCGTTAGCACCGCGGGTCTTTACCGTCAAAACTCTAAATCTAGGCGAAAGTATGGTCACTGATCTATATCATTTTTCAGTAATCATCTTGTAGTGCACATATTCTTACACCAACATAGATCAGTGGCTTTACCTTTTTTGACAGATGTATTGTGCAATTCAGGTTTGCGAGCAAAAAACAGAGTGGGAGCTTTAAATCTGCATTTTTTGTTTAAACAAAAAAAGTACATAAACATATATATATATATATATATATATATATATATATATATATATATATATATATATAAAGTTCAAAGTAGACAAGCACTCCAGAAATCCAAATCACATGCCCAGGGTGCAGCAGATAGGTAAATAGAAAGTAATGAAGAGTGCACTCACCAGGACTTTTCAAAGTTTTATTCCAATTATGCAATATAGTATATATCATTACTATATATATATATATATATATATATATATATATATATATATATATATATATATATATATATATATATATATATATATATATATATATATATATATATATATATATATATATATATATATATATATATATATATATATAAATGAAAAAGCCATCAGGAATAATACAGAGCAATGAAGCCACTGCAAAAATGTAAAACTCCCTCTTATCATGCTCTAAACTGAAATGTATGGTGCTGTCAGAAAGCCGCTAACATCACAGATCTGTCAATGTGCACTATTTCTGTCACAGGGTGTGAGAATACCTTAGGTCCAAGATGGCGGCACCCAGTATAAAAAGAAAATGTATGCTTACCTGATAAATTTGTTTCTTTTTTTACAAGATGAGTCCACGGATCATATTAATTACTATTGGGAATACCACTCCTGCCCTGCAGAAGGCGGCAAAGAGAATCACAGCAAAGCTGTTAAATATCACCTCCCTTCCCTCCCAACCCAGTCATTCGACCGAAGTAAAGGAGAGAAAGGAAGTAACAAGGTGCAGAGGTGTCTGAAGTTTATAATAACCAACAACCTGTCCTTCAAAAACAGGGCCGGCCGTGGACTTGTGTCAAAAAAAGAAACAAATTTATCAGGTAAGCATAAATTTTCTTTTCTTTTTAATGACACGATGAGTCCACGGATCATCTTAATTTATTATTGGGTATCAATACCCAAGCTAGAGTACACAGATGATACGGGAGGGAACCTAAACGGAAGGCACCACTGCTTGAAGAACCTTTCTCCCAAAAGCGGCCTCAGCCAAGGCAAAAGTGTCAAATTTATATAATTTTGAAAAAGTGTGAAAAGAGGACCAAGTTGCAGCCTTGCAAATCTGTTCCACAAAAGCTTCATTCTTGAATGCCCATGAGGAAGCAACAGCCCTCGTGGAATGATGGCAACTCTCTCGGGAGGCTGCTGTCCAGCAGTCTCATATGCAAAACGTATGATACTTTTCAGCCAAAAAGAAAGAGAAGTAGCCATAGCTTTCTGTCCCTTATGTTTTCCTGAGACAATCACAAATAAAGCAGAAGACTGACGAAAATCCTTAGTCGTCTGCAGGTAAAACTTTAAGGCACGAACCACGTCCAAAGTAGGATTAGGACACAAGAAAAAAAAAGGAACAACAATCTCCTGATTAATGTTCTGATCAGAAACAACCTTAGGAAGAAATCCTAATTTAGTACACAAAACTACCTTATCTGAATGAAAAATAAGGTAAGGGGACTCATACTGCAAAGCCGAGAGCTCTGACACTCTGCGAGTAGAAGAAATAGCAACAAGAAATAAAACTTTCCAAGATAACAACTTAATATCTAAGGAATGCATAGGCTCAAACGGAGCCCCTTGAAGAACTTTGAGAACCAAATTAAGACTCCATGGAGGAGTAACTGGTTTGAACACAGGCCTGATCCTGACCAAGGCCTGACAAAAGGATTGCACATCTGGAACATCTTCCAGGGAACTTATTGATAATCCTTTCTCCAAACCCTCTTGGAGAAAGGACAAAATTCTAGGAATCCTAACTCTACTCCAGGAGTAGCCCTTGGATTCACACCAATAGAGATATTTACGCCATATCTTATGGTAAATCTTTCTAGTTATAGGTTTACGAGCCTGAATCATGGTCTCTATGACCGATTCTGAAAATCCCCGCTTGGACAAAATTAAGAGTTCAATATCCAAGCAGTCAGCTTCAGAGAAACTAGATTTGGGTGATGGAAGGGCCCTTGAATTAGAAGGTCCTTCCTCAACGGAAGTCTCCAAGGTGGCAGAGATGACATGTCCACCAGATCTGCATACCAAATCCTGCGAGGCCAAGCCGGTGCAATAAGGATCACCGAGGTCCTCTCCTGCTTGATTCGAGCAATAACCCGAGGAAGAAGAGCAAACGGAGGAAATAGGTATGCTAGCCTGAAGGTCCAAGGTACCGCCAGGGCGTCTATCAGTACCGCCTGAGGGTCCCTGGACCTCGACCTGTACCTCGGAAGCTTAGCATTCTGCCGAGATGCCATGAGATCCAATTCTGGCTGACCCCATTTGAGAATCAGGCTGGAAAACACTTCCGGATGGAGTTCCCACTCCTCCGGATGAAAGGTCTGCCTGCTCAGGAAATCCGCCTCCCAGTTGTCCACCCCTGGGATGTGGATCGCCGACAGACAGCAAGAGAGGGTTTCTGCCCACTGAATTATTTTGGTTACCTCCGTCATCGCTAAGGAACTCCTCGTTCCTCCCTGATGATTGATGTAAGCCACTGAAGTTATGTTGTCTGCCTGGAACCTAATAAACTGGACCGAGGCTAACTGGGGCTAGGCCAGAAGAGGATTGAAGATCGCTCTCAGCTCCAGAATGTTTATAGGAAGAACTGACTCTGACTGAGTCCAAACTCCCTGAGCCTTTAGGGGAGCCCCAGACTGCTCCCCATCCTAGAAGGTTGGTGTCTGTTGTCACTATCACCCAAGATGGTCTGCGAAAGCAGGTTCCCTGGGAAAGATGATCCAGAGACAACCACCACTGAAGAGAATCCCTTGTCTCCTGCTCCAGAAGTATTCGAGGAGACAAATCCGCATAATCTCCGTTCCATTGCCTGAGCATGTTTAACCGTAGGGTTCTGAGGTGGAACCAAGCAAACTGGATGATGTCCATTGCCGCCACCATCAGCCCAATTACCCCCATGCACTGAGCCACTGATGGCCGAGGAGTGGACTGAAGAGCTAGACAAGTATCAAAAATCGTTGATTTGCTGACTTCTGTCAGAAAAATCTTCATTGATACGGAATCTACTATGGTTCCAAAGAAAGTTACCCTTGTATTTGGGACTAAGGAACTCTTTTCCAAATTTAAATTCCATCCGTGAGATCACAGGAAAGATAACAGCATCTCCGTGTGGGATCTTGCTTGTTGGAAGGATGGCGCATGGACTAGGATGTCGTCCAGATAGGGTGCCACTGCAATACCCCGTAACCGAAGTACCGCCAACAGCGAACCCAGAACCTTTGAGAAAACTCTGGGAGCTGTGGCAAGACCGAAGGGCAGAGCCACGAATTGGAAGCGTTTGTCTAGAAAAACAAACCTTAGAAACTTGTGATGGTCCTTGTGAATGGGAACATGCAAGTACGCGTCCTTTAAATCCACAGTTGTCATAAATTGACCCTCTTGGACCAAAGGGAGAATGGAACGAATAGTTTCCATCTTGAAGGACGGTACTCTGAGGAATTTGTTTAGACTATTGACATCTAAAATAGGTCTGAAGGTTCCCTCTTTTTTGGGAACCACGAACGGATTGGAATAAAATCCCAGACCCTGTTCCTGAATCGGAACAGGAACTATCACTCCCAGTTTGGAGATGTCTCTTACACAGTGCAAGAACGCCTCTCTTTTTGTCTGGTCTACAGACAATCTTGAAAGCAGAAACCTGCCTCTGGGAGGAAAACTTTTGAACTCTAGTTTGTATCCCTGGGACACTATTTCTACTGTTCAGGGATCCTGAACATCTCGAACCCAAGCCTGAGCAAAGAAGGAAAGTCTGTCACCTATAAGATCCAATCCCGGATTGGGGGCAGACCCTTCATGCTGAATTTAATTCAATAGCGGGCTTCTTGGATTGTTTTCCCTTATTCCAAGACTGATTGGGTCTCCATGAAGGTTTAGACTGTTCCTGCTTGGAGGCGGAAGAGGAAGAATTTCCCTTGAAATTTCGAAAGGAATGAAAATTGCTCTGTCGTCCCTTTTGTTTGTTTCTCTTGTCCTGAGGGAGAAGGTGACCCTTACCTCCCGTAATATCAGAGATTATTTCCGTCAAACCAGATCCAAACAAGGTCTTCCCCTTGTAAGGAATCTCTAAGAGCTTAGACTTAGAGGATACATCCTCAGACCAAGGCTTTAGCCATAAGGCTCTGCGAGCTAGAACAGAAAAACCTGAAATCTTTGCTCCCAGTTTGATAATTTGAAGGGAAGAATCCGTAATAAAAGAATTAGCCAATTTAAGGGCTTTTATCCTAGCCTGGATTTCATCTAGAGGAGTTTCTGTCCAAATAGCATTGGACAACGCATCAAACCAATATGCCGCAGCACTAGTGACGGTAGCAATGCACAGCCCTGGTGTACATACATCTTCTTGAGTAATCCCTCTAATTTTTTGTCCATAGGATCTTTGAAAGCACAACTATCCTCTATGGGAATAGTAGTTCTCTTGGCTAAGGTGGAAACAGCTCCTTCCACCTTGGGAATTGTTTGCCAAGCCTCCTTAACTGAGTCAGCTATGAGAAACATCTTTTTAACTATAGAAGATGGAGAAAAGGGTATACCCGGTCTCTCCCACTCCTTAGCAATGATCTCAGAAGCTCGGTCTGGTACTGGAAAAAGCTTCTATCGAGGAAGGTACCTCAAAATATTTGTTTAGCTTACTGGATTTCTTGGGCTTAACAACGATCGTGGAGTCGCTGTCGTCTAGAGTAGCTTAAACCTCCTTAAGTAACAGGCGGAGGTGCTCTAGCTTAAACCTGAAGGATACAACTTCATTACACTGTCAGAATCTGAAATTTCACCTTCAGCTGCTACTACGTTATCCTCCTCCTCAGGCTTCTGTGAGGGGACATCTGAAATAGCAACAACTGCGTCAGAAACCTCGCTTACTGAATTTCAAATTTTCCTCTTACGCTTTCCCTGCAACATTGGGAAAGCAGACAACGCATCTGAAACTGCAGAAGACATGAGAGAAGCGATGTCTGCGGGAGCTAGAGAGGAAACGCAGGGCACTGCATGTGAGGGTGGTAAAATTTGGGACGCTTGAGAAGAAAGTTGTGGCATATATTGAAGAACCTCGTCATTAGACTCCTGGACAACATCCGCTATGGAAAATGCTGGCTCAGAATTTTTTTTATCCCTATAATTTAAAGTCCTCTCAATACACACATTGGCATCAAAACACAAGGAGCAAGTGACATTTTGCAAGGCCTCTTGGTCCATACTGGTTCACAATGGTTCAATTACCAAATAAAAACCTTAAATTTATAAAAAAAAAATCTAAGTGAAAAAACTTTACTGTCTCTTTAAATTTAAAAGTGTAACTTTTTTACCGGAGCTTGCAAAAATACACATTCAGCAGTTTAATAGTAAAATAACACCTCTACACCTCAGCAGCTTTGCTGAGGTGCCTACCTGAACTCACTGTACCGGGCTATTCTATTTTTAGATCAGAAGACGATCCGGAACTCAGCAGGAGGAGAAAGCAAACGTTTTCCGGTTCTAGAAACGCATGCTTGATCGAGAATCATGCGTGTCTAGGCAGAACAGGAAAATCACTATCCGTGATGTATCTCACACTGAGGCGCAATAAAAGTGGCGCGCAACTCAGCTAAGACCCGCCCATCGTGGGCGTCGCCATAAGGAACAATCTCCCGGTCAGTATTTTTCTAAGTTAAACCGCCGGGAAATTAAAACCACCAGGGCAATCTTGTAATAACTATCTCCCAGCCCCAGTGCCTGCATCATAAGGCTGTCAAAAGTCCTCTCCAATCTAGGAGAGATTACGTGTCCCACAACAATAAAGAGCCCCTCTTCTATTCTGAGCCCTTCATTATCTGAATAATTAGTTGAAATGTAGTGCTTACTTCTTTCTGAGTGTGTTTCTGTTGTCCCCAGAAATAATAAAGTTAGCACTTGCCTTGTACATCTGCCTGACAGCAAGGCAGCTCACCAGGCTTGAGAGGTCCTCTCCCTCACATCGACCTGTGGAGAAACAAAAGGCTGAGTAATTTCACTCAGGCTTTAGGAGTTAAGGCAGCATGAAATACATGGGAGGCGCAGTGAGAATTATGTCCCACAAGTTCCCATTGCTCTAAAGCCACCACTGCTCTACTGAAGAGACTGATATGGACTATGGCTACACCCCAGGACAAAGCAGCACAATCTTGTACTACTTTAAAAATAAAAAAACTCTTGATTGAAGAATCTTTTCTAACACCTAAATTTACCACCTCATTTCACTTAACGTAGGCAAAGAAAATGACTGGGTTGGGAGGGAAGGGAGGTGATATTTAATAGCTTTGCTGTGGTGCTCTTTGCCGCCTCCTGCAGGGCAGGAGTGGTATTCCCAATAGTAATTAAGATGATCCGTGGACTCATTGTGTCATTAAAAAGAAAATGTGTTGTCAGAGGGTTCAAATAAGAAATGGTTTTGAAGGGAGCTGAAGGCACAGGCAGGAAAACCACTACAAGTTGAATAGTAACAATACGGTGGTTGTGCACAGCAGTGTACTGCCGCATTAAACAGAAAAGAGGTGAGACAATGATTGAATTACTAAATGGATTTTATATATTTATTCATGGTGTGTGGATTATTTACATAAATTAGACAGTTACAATATAATTTGCAGTGTAGAATGTGCAGAATACAGAAACATATTGAAACACAATAATTTGAATAAGTGATGCCCTCTATTGGTAGTATATAAAATTAAGTTTTATGTAATTAAAGTGACACTGAACCCAATTTTTTTCTTTTGTGATTCAGATAGAGCATGCAATTTTAAGCAACTTTATAATTTACTCCTATTATCAAATTTTCTTCATTCTCTTGGTATCTTTATTTGAAATGCAAAAATGTAAGTTTAGATGCCGGCACATTTTTGGTGAACAACCTGGGTTGTTCTTGCTGATTGGTGGATAAATGTATCCACCAATTAACAAGTGCTTTCCAGGGTCTGAAACAAACAAATAGCTTAGATGCCTTCTTTTTCAAATAAAGATAGCAAGAGAACGAAGAAAAATTGATAATAGGAGTAAATTAGAAAGTTGCTTAAAATTGCATGCTCTATCTGTATCATGAAAGAAAAAAAAATTACGTTCAGTTTCCCTTTAATAGATAGCGTATTACAGTATTGAAATTATTTTATCTAATCTATTTATCAATCAGATATCTATCAATCAGATATCTATAAACAATGTAGCATGGTACCCAGCACTTAAAGGGACAGTATACACCAATTTTCATAAAACTGCATGTAATAGACACTACTATAAAGAATAATATGCACAAATACTGATATAAAAATCCAGTATTAAAACCTTACTTAGAAGCTCTCAGTTTAGCTCTGTTGAAAAGGTAGATGGAAAGCCCACTGCAAGTGGGAAATAAGACACTCCCCCCTCCCCCTTCTTTTGCATATGAAAAGACCCTTTACACAAACAGGAGCAAGCTGGAGTAGGTATCTGAAGGTATTCTCATAAAACTTTGGGGCTTGGTTAAGAGTCTGAGAATCAGAGCAATGTTATTTAAAAATAAGCAAAACTTAAAGGGACAGTCCACGCCAAAATTGTTATTGTTTATATATAAAGATACATAACGCCTTTACCACCATTTCCCCAGCTTTGCACAACCAACATTGTTATATTAATATACTTATTATATACTAATAACCTCTAAATCTCTGTTTCTGAGACACTACAGACCGCCTCTCTCATGCATTGTATTAGCTTTTCACAGCAAGCCACTACTATCATGTCTGCCATACAGATTACATTGTGCTAACTCCCGTGGAGTTGTGCAGGACCCAGCACTAATTGGCTAAAATGCAAGTCGGTAAATAGCCCTGAGATAAGGGGGCAATCTGCAGAGGCTTAGATACTAGGTAATCAGAGATAAAAAGTATATTAATATAAACATGACCATGTTGGTTATGCAAAACTGGGGAAAGTGTAATAAAAGGATTATCTATCTTTTTAAACAATAAATATTTTGGAGTCGACTGTCCCTTTTAAGTACAAAACATACAGTCAGTGTGCACTACATTATATTTTGAGAGGGTGCTAGATCAGTTTTGTGATTTAAACATTACCTGAACTGGGTAGGTCCTGCCAGAAATCCGTATTATTGGGCAATGAGTGAAGTAGCTAGAAAACTTCTCGCAATCCACAGTTGCGCTCATCAAAACAAGGTGCAAGTCGGCTCGCTTGCGCAGGATTTCTTTCAGGATGATCAGCAGGAAGTCAGATTGTACCGTCCTTTCATGCACCTGTAGGAAGAAGTGGCTCAAACAACTGCACTTGACCCAAGATTTGCATAGGATAATAAAGAAGTGTCTGATATAGCTGGCAAACACTGCAGCCAAATATACCAAAAAGAGAGAAGAGCAACAGTGATAAATGAGACATTAGCTGACTGCGAGACAAAATAACGCTGTTAGCAGCGCAGCATATTGTGCTAGTTACAATAGACAAAAACATCAATTATGCTTACCGGATAATTTTCTTTTCTTCCGATGGAAAGAGTCCACAGCTGCATTCATTACTTTTGGGAAATAAGAACCTGGCCACTAGGAGGAGGCAAAGACACCCCAGCCAAATGCTTAAATACTCCTCCCACTTCCCTCATCCCCCAGTCATTCTGCCGAGGAACAAGGAACAGTAGAAGAAATATCTGGGTGAAAAGGTGCCAGAAGAATAAAAAAACAAAGACGCCCCACATAAAAAAAGACAGGTGGGAAGCTGTGGACTCTTTCCATCGGAAGAAAAGAAAATTATCAGGTAAGCATAATTTATGTTTTTCTTCCTAAATGGAAAGAGTCCACAGCTGCATTCATTACTTTTGGGAAAACAATACCCAAGCTATAGAGGACACTGAATGCCAGTTAGTCCCACACCACACACCCTTTACTAGCAAAGGGAACCCCCAGCCAAAACTCTCGAAGGAATAAGGCAAGTAAGAACCAAATGGAAACCGAAAAATGGTTACCACAAACTCCATAAGAAGGAAAACGCCCCATCAAACCAAGCTAGCAAGACCCTGACAACAAGGGGAGGCAACGCCCAATCCAAATAGAAACCACGAGGTTTAGAACCGGTAGCAGAACAGAGAAAAATGTCTCCCAACATCCTGCAAGGATTGGAACAGCTAGCTAGCACTCGATCAAGGCGCAAACAGCTGTAGCTGGTTTCAAAGAGCAACCCTTCACTTGCCAAGCAGCAAGTCAACCAGCACCTAAGAACAACTGAAAACGGAGACCAAACATCATCCGAACTCAGAACCCTGAGGAATCCAGGCAAAATTACATGTAGCAGACCCAGACGAAGTCAAGAATACGCAGCCATCTTCAAGATGACACAGAAGAATACTTGCTAAAAGCGGCTACCAAAATGTAGAGTGCTAAACCTCCACTACAGAAGGCACACTCTAGGAAACCAAAATGGCCAGACCTACACATAGGTCTCGAAAATAAAAAGGAGAGCCCAGAACCTCACCGAGGACCAATGTGCTCTCAAGATCAGAGAACAACAGATCTCAGGACTTAACTCCAGCCGGGCCAGCCCAAGCATCGGCAGGTCTGAAACCAGGGGACCAGAAAAGCCCCAGGCTCAAACAACGAGCTGAAAAAAACAGCACAGCCATTACAATAGTGCTCAAATATCACATAGAGACCGTAGACAATGCCGTAGACCTAGAGATCTAGCTAAAGGCCCAACTCGAGGTGGAACCAGCAACTCTCCAAATGGACAGAACAACCCAGAGAGCGTACCTCTCTCCGAAATAGGTTAACCCGTCTGTCAAGTCCTAAGATAGGGACCACACTTCAGTTCCGAAAGAAGGATATAAGCCCCCCCAAGACAAAGATGGGCCAGCCAACGGGCCGGAAGGGCAGAGCACCTGCCCCCAGGACACAGTGATAGGCTGAACCGAGAGAAAAAAATCTCCAACGCCCTAACCTGAAAGGAATCCCCTGAAGAATTTAACTGGCTAGCTCACAGACAAGGTGCCATAGCTGCAGGGGTTCTACAGCGAACCCCTTTGCTTGCAGAGCAGCGATGCCCTCATACTCTCTCAGCAAGCCGACCAAGGGGAAGGCAAACCCAGGGGGCATCGGCACCCAGAAAAACCTGGTCAACAGAACCAGTTCAACTAGCCCAACCAAAGGACACCGCCCAAGTTTCCTGGAACTGGGGAACCCCGGACCAGCTCTAGATCCTAACATTCCGGTACAACCTGCAACGGGAGCCACAAAGGAAATGCTGAGATAAACCTCAGCCACTGGAAGAACCAGAGCAAGGAGATGTCCGAGCCTCCCCCCCAAAAAAAGAACCCAGAACTGAAATCCCCCATCTGATATAAAATCAGACCCCCGGGAGATACCATACCATGTCCAAAGTAAAATGGACAACGAGAAAAACTCTCAAGTCCCGACCAGAAGACGAGACTACGCCTTGCCGGAGTCCAACGCTCCAAGGAGCTAAGGAAGCAAGACCGAACAAGGTCACTAGAGTCCTAGACACAATATACACACTACGACCAAGAACCAGGGGATACCTCAAGGACAAAGTCACTCGAACAAGGCTAGTCTCCACCTCACCCCCAGAAAATCAAAGGAGAAGATGAAAGGATGCGGAGCATCCCCCAGCTCCAGGGAAGAAACCCTAAACAGAGCTCAAGAAGACCACACTGCCCATGTCCCTACAAAGGAACCAACTCCAGAAGGAAACCAGGTCCCCCTAAGGAACCCGAGGAATGGACGAAGTCCAAAAGGTCTCAAGAAGAGAACCACAGCAGGAACAGTCCAAGGACAATTCCAGAGCCTCAGAAGGCCAAACTCCTCAAAACAGCGGTAAGGAGGCGCTAAGCCCCCATTCCCCCCAAGAGAGGAAAGAAACTCTAGGCCCAAGGAAATTGGAGCAAAGAGAGTGACTCCACTGACCCAGTCACCATATTGAATGCTGAATACAGACTGACACAATCCTCCCAGCCATATGGATCCTTTTAGAGTGTTTAGCTGAACTTGTAAGAAAAACAAGAAAACACACAATAATAATGTGAGCACTCAGCGCCCCACCGGACCAGCCAGGCAGAACAGGCGCCACGTGTCTGAATAAGCCACAGGACAGAAGATCTGAATCCCAGCAGGACCAGCAGCAGCTGGGGCCATAACTGTAAAGTTGGCTAAATCCTCCCTCAGAGGGAAAGGTAAAACAGACAAACCTCGGACTAACGTGTCCCTTAAACTTCCGAAGAAGCAACAAGAGAGAATCGAGCCCAGAAGTTCCCGAAGGAAACACATAATCGAAAGTAAAAGACATCCTAACCAGATAAAAAATAAATAATATAAGGCAACCCGTAGGTTAACGCCCAGGAAGAAAGCAGGCATACCCGCAGGACCAGCCAAACGGAACCCTAATCTTCCAACCAAAAACTGGGAAAGATCTCAATAATCAGATAATTTGGAAATTACGTCATTCCCTCATGTCTAATTAGGTGAGTCATTCGAAGTAGAAGACTGTGGATTCCCGTATCCGTTAAGGATAGGATCCTCTAATAACTCAAAGACGTGTCTGAGTAAAACGTGAAGATGCGCTATTCTGTAACGAAAGGCACAAAACTCAGGGACAGCTACACCCGCAGAGAACTGTATAGGCCCACCCAAGGCCGGTAGACCCGGGACGATTAGGCACGAGCGCAAACGCAAATAAACGTCTGGACTTTGCAGGTGCATAACCAACAAAAATATGTGAAAGCGAAAACGAGCTGCAACCTCCAGGGGGAACAAGCCGCCCTGTAAGGAGGGATAAACATAATCTGGGTTACCCGCATGTGTAGTAGTAAGGAGCGGTAGGAATTCGCCTCTCTGAGGACAGAACCCCCAGAGGCGGATGGCTCAGTAGACCCCTGATTCCCCGAGCCCGAGTAACAGGGCGTTCTATTATGGCATATCGAACACAACTGATTGACCTGTGTCAACAGAGTCAATTCGTATTCTTCACAAGTTGAAGAATCTGAATCTGAACAGCCTCAGCATCAGAATCCTCCATAACTAGATAGAGAATATAATAATATGGACTAAGAAAAAACTTAAACGGCACCTGACACCCACAATGGCTGGGACACTCACCACCTCCTAGAACCAGACACAAGCAGACTCTAATTTTTCAGTAGCCACACGGTCAGGAATGCGGAAATGGAAGACTAGAACGTAAATACGTCAAGTCACAAGGTGAACCGTACAGTCAAAAAAAAAAGCGCCCAACCATAAGGTCACGTCATTTCCAAAGGCCTTTATGTTCTAAGCCAACAGCCCAGTTAAGACTACACATAAGCAGATTGAATTACATAAACATGATTTTAAAAACCCCTGTTCAATAATCCCCCTCGGGAGATATTAACCCTCAATTTCAAGATACCAAAGGTGCCTCACTGAAGCCCTATAAATATACTTAATAAGTCCCGCAAGATAGTTCCTTATGGGAAAACAAATAAGTTACAGTATATTCTGATGAAGTAAAATGAACTTACCGGAATCTACGACGTGGAACAGGAACACGATCCTTCAAGTGTGACAAATAGTAGCAGTGCCTCCGCCACGGACTTGAGAGAAGAAAGCAGGCATCGAAGCGAAGTTCGACAACGCTGATTGCTTGTGGAGCTGTTAAAATGAGTCGGGATGGTTTCGCAAGAAAGACTCTCCCTGCATCTCCGGACTCTAACTTTCATCCAGGCCCTCACTGAGAGACTGATAGGATTACTTAAAACTCCCATCCCATGTCGAAGAGTACTACCCTCCATAAGAGACAAAATAAATTTCTGACACTTCTCTGCGAACCTCCTGGGAAGAAAAGGCAAAGAATGACTGGGGGATGAGGGAAGTGGGAGGAGTATTTAAGCCTTTGGTTGGGGTGTCTTTGCCTCCTCCTGGTGGCCAGGGTCTTATTTCCCAAAAGTAATGAATGCAGCTGTGGACGCTTACCATTTAGGAATAAAATATCTGTGTATTTCACAACATATCTCTGTGCTTTGCAAATACCTCCCTTTTTACACTACAGGTATGAATTATCCTTATAAATGTCTCTCAGTTTCTTTGTTTTCAAATACTTAAAAATGTCAAGAACTATAGACAGAATCTAAATTCTCACATTACTCACAGGTGGATTAAAGACTACAAATAATAGCATTTTATTCTGTTACCCTGTATATTACTTATAAATAATGTTACTGTGTCTAAAGCTTTCTGTTGCTCAAGGCTTAATGATACAGTTGTAAATGGAAAGATATTGGTCTCAGAAAAATTACAGGTGACAATGTGACACCAACCTCATCCACAATGACATGTGTAATTTTCCTCAAGAGGTTGTCCTCCTGCAGTTTGCGCAGTAGGATTCCGGTGGTGCAATACAACAGTCTGGTGGATTCGCTTGTTCGTGAGTCCATTCGAATCTGATACCCACATAAAGAATTCTAAAAAAAAAAATATTTTTTTTTATGAATAGGTGCTATGACTATAAAAATTATGAAGGATCTTAAAGGGACATTATATTGTTAATTTGTTAGAGCCTGTAGTTTTAGCACTAGCAACCCTGCAACTCAATGTGTTTAACCCTTGCAAAACACTTTGCAATGTACTATAATTATTTAATTGCCAGCTTTTTAGTTGATATAAACTTTAATTGTATGTTAGACAGAGAATGATAGGGTATCCAGAAACTTAACCTTGGAACATGCTACATGAAGATTGTTTGATCTGTGCAGAGACTCATTTATATATGTCCTTAATTGGATGCTGCAAAGAAACTTAAAGGCACATGAAACACAATTTTTTTTTCGCGATTCAGATAGACTTTAGAGCACACAATTTTATAAAATTTTCCAATTTATTTCTATTATCTAATTTGCTTAGTTCTCTTGGTATCCTTTGTTGAAAAGCATATCTAGGTAGGAGCTAGCTGCTGAATGGTGGCTGCACATGTGTCTTTTCATTGGCTTACTGATGTGTCCAGTTAGCTCCCAGTAGTGCATTACTGCTCCTTCAATAAAGAATACCAGGAGAATTAAGCAAAATGTATAATAAAGGTAAATTGAAAGTTGTTTAAAAATAAATGCTCTTTCCGAATCATAAAAGAAAAGAAAAAAATGTGAGTTTCATGTTCCTTTAATATAAGATATAGTTAAGGAGATGTTCAAAGAGTATGTCCCTGAACTGCAATACAATCCATATTTACCATTTCTTTTTTAATGCTTCGAAATATATTTTGTCCAATATTAAAAATGGAGTAGCACTGACAATTGGTGTATTGGGTGAGTACTAGAATAAAAAAATTCTTATGTTCTAATAAAAGTATAAAGGAAATAAATCATTAAACAGTCTGTGTTTGAGAAACATCTTTGTAAAGTGTCTTGTTTCCTTTTTCCCTTTACACAGCTTGTTTATTAATAAATACAAGTATCACAGTGCCTTATGTTTGCTGGGATTATTGTTACACAGCTTGTTTATTAATAAATACAAGTATCACAGTACCTTATGTTTGCTGGGATTATTGTTAAACAGCTTGTTTATTAATAAATATAAGTATCACAGTACCTTATGTTTGCTGGGATTATTGTTACACAGCTTGTTTATTAATAAATACAAGTATCACAGTACCTTATGTTTGCTGGGATTATTGTTACACAGCTTGTTTATTAATAAATACAAGTATCACAGTACCTTATGTTTGCTGGGATTATTGTTACACAGCTTGTTTATTAATATATACAAGTATCACAGTACCTTATGTTTGCTGGGATTATTGTTACACAGCTTGTTTATTAATAAATATAAGTATCACAGTACCTTATGTTTGCTGGGATTATTGTTACACAGCTTGTTTATTAATATATACAAGTATCACAGTACCTTATGTTTGCTGGGATTATTGTTAAACAGCTTGTTTATTAATATATACAAGTATCACAGTACCTTATGTTTGCTGGGATTATTGTTACACAGCTTGTTTATTAATATATACAAGTATCACAGTACCTTATGTTTGCTGGGATTATTGTTAAATATGGTATTTCTCTTCTGTTATAAGAATATAAAACTACTGGAAATTTGCAGTATTGTCTAATTAGAACCAGGTAAACCTCCACTGAAATTGAAGATGAAGATGCAGCTGCATCCGTGCATCCGTGGATATTCTGGAACTCCACCAAATATGCAATTGCTGCCCTGTGTTCTATCTTTCTCTTCTAAATATATTGTGTTGGAGGCTGGAGCCACATAAGTATCAAGAACAAAGTATTTTTCACAAAAAGGATCAACACCAGAATAAGGGGTCATGATCTCAAGCTGAAGGGTAGTGGGTTCAGGAGTAATTTGCAGAAAGGGTGGTTAATTCAAGAATTTCTGGGATAAGCAAAAGGCTCTTCTACAAACTAATTAAGCAGACTGGTAGGGTCTACAGCTCTTACCAGCCAACAAAATATATGTTTATGGTTTTAAAGTGATACAAAACTACCATTAAAAACTAGTATTAACTGAAATCAACACTTTCTTAAAAAAAATAAAAAGGAAAATTAACAAAAAGTTAAAAAACAAAAACAAATCTCCTATACCTTCATCTTACTTGTCCTTATGGGAGGAGGAAGAGCAAGTAAAGTGAGAGTAAAGATGGTTTGGTTTTTCAAATATTTGTATTAATTTTTTTTCTTTTCTTTCCTATGTCATCTGCCAGGTAAGCTTAGCAAGATGGCATCTAAATTTAGAGAAGAGGTTGCTCCTTTTGACTGACATTCCTCCCTGTCTAGAATGATTTATTGCATGTGATTCCGGGTGAATGACACTTGTACAAACATGTAGTATAAAACAAAACAAATTGCATCAATCAACAAGTTTAATTTCTATAAAGAATGCATGTTTCCAATTTGTTGGTATTACTGGTTTATGCTTCTCTTACCCTTCCTCCAGGTCCAGTGTCACATCCTAGTTCCTCACATACTCTGGTAGCCAGACTCATGGCAGAGATCCTCCGAGGCTGGGTACACACAATGTTACATTTCCCAGAGGCCCATTTATTTAGAAGCAAGTCCTCCAGCAAGAATTGAGGGACCTGTGTACTTTTACCACTACCAGTCTCTCCAGCCACCACAATGACTCTGTGCCTATTTAAGGTGTCCAGTATGAAGTTTCTATGTGCAAAAACTGGAAGCTGCTCCCTGTCACTCAGAAGTCTCCTATACTTTAATGAATCCCGACATTTTACAAAAAGATTTTTCAGGGGTTCTAGATCCTCAACATCATGGTTAGCAGACATAGTATTGTCCACATCCTCTTCAGATGCCAAGTTCTCCCAAGAGTCTTCTGGATCCTCTGAAACGTGAGTTTCTTTTGGGGGCTTATTCTGCTGTTGCTGAAGTCGTAGCTTGTTCAGTAATTTGGAGATAAACT
Source organism: Bombina bombina (assembly GCF_027579735.1). Classification (NCBI taxonomy): domain Eukaryota; kingdom Metazoa; phylum Chordata; class Amphibia; order Anura; family Bombinatoridae; genus Bombina; species Bombina bombina. Next base: position 142,664,226 of record NC_069500.1, read on the forward strand.
GTTCCCGGGGTTTGTTGGATTCCATTTTGTTTTGCTCCTGCTTGGCCCTCTCCACATCACTCCATTCCAGCCAGACATCCCTGTATGTAGGGGGCAGGAGCTGGTGTACCGACTATTGTTACAAGAAAAGGGGAAAGTAATGTTGTTCAGAGATCTTATAACACAGCCACAAAATTCCAATCAAAAACTGTAGCTTTATTTATAAGTAAAATGGTTACTAATCTAACATCTCCCAACCCCTATTTTTTGAGGAAACATAATTGTTAATAAAAACACTATAGCTCAACAAATAAAATGTACTCAATTATGTCACCAGAAAAAACATAAATTATGCTTACCTTATAATTTCCTTTTCTTCCGATGAAAAGAGGCCACAGCTGCATTCATTACTTTTGGGAAATAAGAACCTGGCCACCAGGAGGAGGCAAAGACACCCCAGCCAAAAGCTTAAACACTCCTCCCACTTCCCTCATCCTCCAGTCATTCTGCCGAGGAACAAGGAACAGTAGTAGAAATATCAGGGTGAAAAAAGGTGCCAGAAGAATAAAAAGATGCCCCTCGTAGAAAAAGGGTGGGGAGCTGTGGACTCTTTCCAACGGAAGAAAAGGAAATTATCAGGTAAGCATAATTTATGTTTTTCTTCCTAATTGGAAAGAGTCCACAGCTGCATTCATTACTCTTGGGAAAACAATACCCAAGCTAAAGAGGACACTGAATGCTAAAACGGGAGGGTACAATAGGCGGCCATTCTGAGGGCACCAAGCCGGAAACCACTACCCAACAAAAACCCCGCTTCGTCCGAAGCCGAGAAAACTTTGAAAAGGAAAGGCCCCAATGGCACTGACCTGCAGATAGTCCAGAAGCCTAGCTAGAGACCGCAAAATCGGACTCAACTGAGCCAACAGTCCTCCAGGAGACACCGTCGCCCAACAGGTGGTCCCTCACCACTCCCCCTCACCAATGAGGGAAACACCAGCTTAAACCCCCCAAGGGATAAGGCAAGGAAGAACCGAAGGGGAACCGAAAGGTCACTACAAAATCCATAAAAGGAAAACCCCCAATAGCGAGCCCAGCTCACAAAGACCCAAATGGGTCCTGACAGACAAGGGGAGGCTACGCCCAGACCAAGCAGAAACCAGAGGTTAAGGACCATGCCTCGAAACAGAGAAACCTCTCTCTCAATATCATGCAAAAGCACCGAAAGACAACTGAAGACGGAGTCCTCACATCATCAGAACTAAGAATACTATAGTATTCAGACAAAAAAAAGAAAGTGTAACAGACCCAGACAAAAAACCCTGAGTCAAGAACACCCAGTCATCATTAGGATGACACAGAAGAAAACTTGCTGAGAAGTAAAAAGCAGCCATCAAGAGAACAGATTGCAAAAAGAGAACTCCCAGACAGAGGGCACACTCTAGGCAATCGAAGCCTCTAGACCTACACACAGGGCTCCAAAAGGGGAAGCACATAATCTCAAAGAGACCCACTGCACCCCCAAGAGAGAGTGGTTGCACCCAGAACCCAAAAGGTGAATGGTAACCCGGGACCCTCAGCTTGAAACCCAGAGGCTAGCTACAATGCCAACCTAGATCCTGAAGATGACAACGCATCTCAGAACCCACTCCCAACCAGGCCAGCCCAAGCATTGGTAGGTCTTGAAAACGGGGAAACAGAAGAACCCCAACACCAGCTCAAAAATGAGCTAGGGCATTAAAAGTCGTACAACGACACTAGAGCCCATAGACTCTCAAACAGCCGCAGGACAACAAGTAAGGGGATACCCCGAGGCCAAAATCACTTGCGCAAAGGCTGGTCTCCGCATCACCTCCATACAATCACAGGATCATAGAGAAAAGAACGCACAGCATCCCCAGCTCCGAGCAGAGCCCAAGGAGACCACGCCCAGTGCCCCTAACAGGGAACGACCATATCCCGGAGGGGAACCAAGGTCCCTAAAAGGAGACCTAACTCACAAGGGGACAACAGAGGAAGAACAAAAGGTCTCATAAAAACAGCTAGACAGTACACAGTCAATGTGCAATATAACTGGAAACTCTGTACTGGTAATACCACAGATTACCTATAGGAGACGCTAAGCAACAGTGATAAAGGTTACCCAAGTGTTACATATACATTTAAAACCCCAAATAATTAAAAAGGTATATGAAGAATACAAAATATAAAATACAAGAATAATTAAAAGAATTATTATAATAAACAAATGGATGTATAAATATATATACACACGTGGCACTGGGTAGTGGCCAATGTATAAGGTATATGTGGACAGTCCCACAAAAGTCCGTATGAGGAAAAAGGCAGCTCTCGGTCTTCACTTCACAAGTGATGCAACTTCTGAGATGGAAAACTGTAATCAAAACATAAACAGAGGCGCCACATGTGTAGGTCAATGGATACCACAAAAACCAAACTGAACAAGATGCAGGGTACTCACAAACGTAAAGGCACTCTCTTGTGCCTATTAGAAGCAGGCTGGTATTCATTCAGCAAACCAGCTGGCTGTGTGAAGGAATCCCCGTCGTGATGTCTTGTAACAGTGGATCTCCTGAGCGGCAACCCTTGCCTGGATAGCTTCCTACGAATTGGAACAGGGGAGAAAGGCTAAACAGCCCTTGGGTTACTTGAAGGGAGATTGATACACGCACCAGTCTTGGTAAATAGTAAAACTAGCATTTATTGTACAAAATAAAATAGCCAGCAATGTAACACATTACAGCTGGGTGTGTTAAAATCAAATCTCCTAAAGCATATAGAGATAGAAAGCGACGCGTTTCTCGAGGGTAACCCCGTTTCCTCAGGCTTGTATACTCTAACTGTGTCTTATTTCCCCTTAAATAGGGCTCAGTAACCACATGTTTACAATGAACACTCCCCTTCCTTCACATAAACCAATAGGACCCTTCCTTTCCCCCCACACCCACTTGTTGCAATCATTAATTGGTGTTTATAGATTAAATATACAATTGTAACTATGTTACTATTTCCATAAGGGCAGTATTCCATAAATAGGTGATCGTGCGATTTTCCAAATGTAACCTTTTACCGATCGTGTAAGAGTTGGCAACTGAGCCTATGTAAACAAACTATGTCACTCCAATCTTACTGGCCAATCGTAACCAATAACTGTGGGGCTTGTGTCACATACTGAATCCGATTGGTTAGAGTTCTAGTCGTATATGGACTACATATCCCATCATTCCTGCATATTAAGTTTGTGGGTGTGATAAGCATTGGCACGGCATCATTCGCCGTCTGCTTAGGCGGATGTGATGTAGGTGTTAGCGTATAGAAATGGCAATTCATCAGTCAATGCAAAAACACACCCACGAAATTAGTCAATGCAGTGTATGTGGTCCGCCATCTGATTGGCCAACACTGACAATTCGCCGAACCATGTTAAGCTGACAAATATACAGACAGTGACAATAAATAATAATAACTAAGTGTATAAATTATGGATATGGTGCGTAAAACTCATCTTTAAGCGGTATGTTGTTTCTATGTGAAAAATAAAAAGTGCAGTGCTTGTGGTGAAGAAATATAAGCAGAAATTATATCAAATAAAGACTGACATATAATCGGATAGTCATAATAATATTAGTCACTATATGTGTATTTTTGTGAATCCAACTCGTGTATACACCCTTGATCGTTAATTATTTCTTATGTGGATTATACACAGTGCAATACTTATGGCAATATATCAATAATTGGTATGTTCATTAATGCACCAAGCATATTGCATGTATTAATGTGATGTGTATGTAGTATCCAAAACTCGATCTGATATCTGTGTATATTAAACCCTATAGATATCCATGTCATCAAGTAGTGGATGTAAAAATAATTGTAATGAAAAAAGAAGAAGCAAATAACCAAAAAATATATGTATATATATTATTGGGTGTTGTGTGGTGAAACTAACCATGTTATAAGTGTATAGTGAATGCATAAGTGCTTATAATGATAGTGAATCTAATGTTGCTGGAGGGATATCTACTATTCTAGACGTGCATTTATATTTATGATGATGGGATATCAAATTAATAAGTGTAGATTTATTCATCACAATGTGGGGGAAACTAAAAGTGTGACCTAATACCTATACTAAATAAAAAAGTGGTCTAAAACAACTTGATGTGATATAATTATAATGATCATTCCGATCAATAGTATAAAAATAGTGTTGGGAGTAATAGATATACATTTAGAAACCTCACTGTTGAATGGGATTAAGCAACAAGTGGGGGGTGAAAGTCCGGTGTACATAATGACTAGAAAGGACCATAAACGTCAGTATATGACCCTTTATCCACAATGAATTAATGTAAAAAATAAAAAACAAAGAAAATAAAGTTCAAAAAATGAAATTGGAAGTCAACCCAAGATTTAACCCAATATTAAATAGAAAAACTAATAACATCATGTAAATACAATTGAGTCTATAACCTCGTTAAGGCCTGTGGGAAATAGACTATTGAATTTAAAAATCCAATAGGTTTCCCTTTGTCTGAGTTTGGTAAACCTATTATACAAATTACTTTTCGGGATGTTTTCTATTGGAGTGATTTTGAATGAACATTTTCCAGATATGTACTGTTGACAAGTATGTCTGGATACACTATGTTTGGATGATTTCGCTTTAATGTTCCTCAGATGTTCGCTCCATCTAATACGGACCTTCCTACAGGTCCTGCCTATGTACTGTATGCCACATTTGCAGGAAAGCGCATATATGACGTAGCTGGAATCACAAGTCATTTTACTTTTAATAGTGAATTTTTCCCCATTACTATATGACACTATACTGGTTGTTCCATGGGTAATATGTTTGCACATGTGGCACAGTCTCTTTCCACATTTATATACTCCCTTTTTACTGAAGATGTGGTTTCCTATCTTTTCTCCTAATTTTGGTGTGTTGGCTACCTTTCTTTTTGTCATAACCACCTTACTTGGGGCTAGTTTTTGTTTATAGGAGGGTGCTCTTTTAAAAACCAATTTTGGTTGTAGAGGGAGCGTTTTGTTCAAAATGGGATCTTTTAATAAGATCGGCCAGTGTTTCTTTAGAACTTTGTTAATGTTTTTATGATTGGAGTTGTATTGTGTAATGAAGAGTGGTTGTTTGTTAAAATTTACCTCTTCTTTGTTCTCATGTTTGTTTGAATTAGAAGCTGATAATAATAGTTGTTCTCTATTTAGATCCCTGGCTCTCTGGGAACCCTTGTCAATAAGTTCAAGAGGGTACCCCTTTTCTATAAATCTAGATGTTAGAATGGGAGCTTGCTGGTTATATTGTTCTAGTGTGCTACAATTCCTACATAATCGACAAAACTGGCTAAATGGAATATTTGTCTTCCATTTTGTTAAATGGTTGCTGGAGAAATGTAGGAAATTGTTGCAGTCTACCTTTTTGAAGTAGGTAGACGTTGATATATTGCCCCAAGGGTCCCAGGCAAGTATGATATCTAAAAATTCTATCTGGTCCTTTTGTAAGTTATGTGAAAAACTTATACCCATATTGTTATGATTCAAATGTGAGACAAATGCTAGTGCTTCCAATTCTGAGCCATCAAAAATAAAAATCAAATCATCTATGTAACGGCCATAGAACACCAGATTGTCCCTCCATTGTGAGTTGTAAATATATAGGTCCTCAAATTGACCCATAAAAAGATTTGCAAAACTGGGGGCAAATCTGGTGCCCATGGCCGTTCCTTTGATCTGTAAATAAAAAACATCCAAAAACTGAAAGTAATTATGTTTCAAAATAAAATTTATAAGTGAAATCAAATATTCCTTTTGTTTCCCAGGCATGTCTCTATTCAAGTATAACTGTGTTGATCGTATCCCTAAATCATGGGATATATTTGAGTATAGAGACCCAACATCACATGAGAGCCAAAAATAGTTTCCACTATTAAGTTTGATGCCAGATAATTTATTGAGTAAGTCTCTAGTGTCTTTGATGTAAGATGGTAAGTTGGTCACGTACTTCTGGAGATAGATATCTATATACTCAGACAATTTGTCGGTAATACTATTAATACCCGCTATTATGGGCCTACCAGGGGGAACCTTATCATCTTTGTGCAGTTTAGGGAGATGATAATAATAGGGGGTACTGGGGTGATCAGGTGTGAGGTATCTCTTTTCTTTTTTCGTGAGGATATCCCCAATGAAACCTTGTTCTAATAAGAGATTAAGTTTCCTATATATAGATATATATAGATATCATACTTGCCTGGGACCCTTGGGGCAATATATCAACGTCTACCTACTTCAAAAAGGTAGACTGCAACAATTTCCTACATTTCTCCAGCAACCATTTAACAAAATGGAAGACAAATATTCCATTTAGCCAGTTTTGTCGATTACGTAGGAATTGTAGCACACTAGAACAATATAACCAGCAAGCTCCCATTCTAACATCTAGATTTATAGAAAAGGGGTACCCTCTTGAACTTATTGACAAAGGTTCCCAGAGAGCCAGGGATCTAAATAGAGAACAATTATTATTATCAGCTTCCAATTCAAACAAACATGAGAACAAAGAAGAGGTAAATTTTAACAAACAACCACTCTTCATTACACAATACAACTCCAATCATAAAAACATTAACAAAGTTCTAAAGAAACACTGGCCGATCTTATTAAAAGATCCGATTTTGAACAAAATGCTCCCTCTACAACCAAAATTGGTTTTTAAAAGAGCACCCTCCTATAAACAAAAACTAGCCCCAAGTAAGGTGGTTATGACAAAAAGAAAGGTAGCCAACACACCAAAATTAGGAGAAAAGATAGGAAACCACATCTTCAGTAAAAAGGGAGTATATAAATGTGGAAAGAGACTGTGCCACATGTGCAAACATATTACCCATGGAACAACCAGTATAGTGTCATATAGTAATGGGGAAAAATTCACTATTAAAAGTAAAATGACTTGTGATTCCAGCTACGTCATATATGCGCTTTCCTGCAAATGTGGCATACAGTACATAGGCAGGACCTGTAGGAAGGTCCGTATTAGATGGAGCGAACATCTGAGGAACATTAAAGCGAAATCATCCAAACATAGTGTATCCAGACATACTTGTCAACAGTACATATCTGGAAAATGTTCATTCAAAATCACTCCAATAGAAAACATCCCGAAAAGTAATTTGTATAATAGGTTTACCAAACTCAGACAAAGGGAAACCTATTGGATTTTTAAATTCAATAGTCTATTTCCCACAGACCTTAACGAGGTTATAGACTCAATTGTATTTACATGATGTTATTAGTTTTTCTATTTAATATTGGGTTAAATCTTGGGTTGACTTCCAATTTAATTTTTTGAACTTTATTTTCTTTGTTTTTTATTTTTTACATTAATTCATTGTGGATAAAGGGTCATATACTGACGTTTATGGTCCTTTCTAGTCATTATGTACACCGGACTTTCACCCCCCACTTGATGCTTAATCCCATTCAACAGTGAGGTTTCTAAATGTATATCTATTACTCCCAACACTATTTTTATACTATTGATCGGAATGATCATTATAATTATATCACATCAAGTTGTTTTAGACCATTTTTTTATTTAGTATAGGTATTAGGTCACACTTTTAGTTTCCCCCACATTGTGATGAATAAATCTACACTTATTAATTTGTTATCCCATCATCATAAATATAAATGCACGTCTAGAATAGTAGATATCCCTCCAGCAACATTAGATTCACTATCATTATAAGCACTTATGCATTCACTATACACTTATAACATGGTTAGTTTCACCACACAACACCCAACAATATATATACATATATTTTTTGGTTATTTGCTTCTTCTTTTATCATTACAATTATTTTTACATTCACTACTTGATGACATGGATATCTATAGGGTTTAATATACACAGATATCAGATCGAGTTTTGGATATCACATACACATCACATTAATACATGCAATATGCTTGGTGCATTAATGAACATACCAATTATTGATATATTGCCATAAGTATTGCACTGTGTATCATCCACATAAGAAATAATTAACGATCAAGGGTGTATACACGAGTTGGATTCACAAAAATACACATATAGTGACTAATATTATTATGACTATCCGATTATATGTCAGTCTTTATTTGATATAATTTCTGCTTATATTTCTTCACCACAAGCACTGCACTTTTTATTTTTCACATAGAAACAACATACCGCTTAAGATGAGTTTTACGCACCATAGCCATAATTTATACACTTAGTTATTATTATTTATTGTCACTGTCTGTATATTTGTCAGCTTAACATGGTTTGGCGAATTGTCAGTGTTGGCCAATCAGATGGCGGACCACATACACTGCATTGATCAATCGTTTTCGTGGGTGTGTTTTTGCATTGACTGATGAATTGCCATTTCTATAGGCTAACACCTACATCACATCCGCCTAAGCAGACGGCGAATGATGCCGTGCCAATGCTTATCACACCCACGAACTTAATATGCAGGAATGATGGGATATTTAGTCCATATACGACTAGTACTCTAACCAATCGGATTCAGTATGTGACACAAGCCCCACAGTTATTGGTTACGATTGGCCAGTAAGATTGGAGTGACATAGTTTGTTTACATAGGCTCAGTTGCCAACTCTTACACGATCGGTAAAAGGTTACATTTGGAAAATCGCACGATCACCTATTTATGGAATACTGCCCTTAGGGAAATATTAACATAGTTACAATTGTATATTTAATCTATAAACACCAATTAATGATTGCAACAAGTGGGTGTGGGGGGAAAGGAAGGGTCCTATTGGTTTATGTGAAGGAAGGGGAGTGTTCATTGTAAACATGTGGTTACTGAGCCCTATTTAAGGGGAAATAAGACACAGTTAGAGTATACAAGCCTGAGGAAACAGGGTTACCCCCGAGAAACGCGTCGCTTTCTATTTCTATATGCTTTAGGAGATTTGATTTTAACACACCCAGCTGTAATGTGTTACATTGCTGGCTATTTTATTTTGTACAATAAATGCAAGTTTTACTATTTACCAAGACTGGTGTGTGTATCAATCTCCCTTCAAGTAACCCAAGGGCTGTTTAGCCTTTCTCCCCTGTTCCAATTCGTAGGAAGCTATCCAGGCAAGGGTTGCCGCTCAGGAGATCCACTGTTACAAGACATCACGACGGGGATTCCTTCACACAGCCAGCTGGTTTGCTGATTGAATACCAGCCTGCTTCTAATAGGCACAAGAGAGTGCCTTTACGTTTGTGAGTACCCTGCATCTTGTTCAGTTTGGTTTTTGTGGTATCCATTGACCTACACATGTGGCGCCTCTGTTTATGTTTTGATTACAGTTTTCCATCTCAGAAGTCAATGTGCAATAGCTGCAGCTGGTCACATTCTGCAACCCATCAGCTGCAAGGCAGCCGAACTACACATGAACTACTAGCTGCTGAGAACTAATTCCCAGGGCCTCAAAAGAAAAAGGGCCAAAACGCCCAATTTGGTGGCAAGAGGGCGCAAGCCCACCAACCCTCCACTACATGGGAAGGAGCTCTAGGGTCTGACAACCCCAGACACAAGATAGAGAGACGCAGCGGAACTCCACTGACCCAGTCATCCAACTTGAAGGCTATAAGGACTGAGACAATCCTTCCTGCCTCAAGGACCCACCGGTCCTCTAGAATGCTTAGTTGAACACAGAGGCTAACATGAGCACTTGGCGCCTCTACCAGACCAGCCAAGCAGACCGGCGCCACGTGTCCGAACAGCTACCAGACAGAACTGAACCCAAACAGTACCAGCCTGCAATCTGGGTCCTAACCGTCAAGCCGCATAAATGCTCCCTACGAGGGGAAGGAGGAAAACAGACACGACATCCTATCGGATGAAAATAAAATACATGGTAACCCGTAGGTTAACGCCCAAGAAAAACAGGCCTACCGCAAGACCAGCCAAACGGAGCCCTGATTTTCCAAAAAAAACTTGGAAAGATCTCAATACATGGACAATCAGGAGTTTACATCATCCCCACATGTCTAATGAGGTGCGCCATTCCAGTATCCGATAAGGATAGGGTCGTTCAATAACTGAAAAAAACATGTCTGAGTAACATGCAACAGCGCGCAATTCTGTAACGAAAGGCACAACACTCAGGGACAGTCACACCCACAGGGAACTGTACAGTCCAAGGTGGAATACCCAGGACAACAGGAACAGGGAAGGCACCACCCTGTCCTCAAACTCTATTCAATTTAGGAAATAAAGGTTCATCAGGCAATATGACCTTTGGAACCTCTGAACTCACCAAAAACTTCCTTTAGAAGAAGCACAAATTCCTAAAAATAAAGTCTGGTTCCTCCGCAGCTGGAGGTTGAGAGGCAGCAGACTCTGACCCAGAAAGTTCATACTCTGAAGTCTCAGAAAGAACTTCATCCTCGGATAACCCTATCAGTTAAATCCAAAAATGATTTGATGTACTCTGGGAAGGAGTGCAATATGTAACCTTTCGCTTGTGCTTAGCAGGGCGAGGTAAAGCATTAAGGCTACAGAAACCGCCGTCTGAACTGCGCAGTAACTTCTGAAGAAAAAAGGCCCCCCCACCCCAGATGGAGGATCAGCAATGCTACGGGAAAACTGCATGTGTATAGCGATAACAATGTAGGGTACGCACCTCACTGAACGACAACTCCTCAGAGGTGGACGGCTCCGTGATATCAAACATGTTTGATATTATCACATTATCAAGGCATATGGAACATAATTGAGATGGGGAACTACGGCCTCCTCACCATATAAACAGGAATTGCTCTTTAGGAATAGAGGGAGTGCCCTCTAAAGAAACCAAATCCTCCATCACTAGTGCAATAACCGGAGAACTAGAAAGATAAAACATTTTTTTTTTAAATAACAGCACATCTATACCCCAATGGCTGGGGCACTCACCACCTCCTATGACCCAGACAGTACAGAGATGTATGACTCCTCTCTGATAGTCACGAAAGAGGGAATGAATCACATAGTGCACAATGCAGGACCGTCCCTGCTATGAGAGAAAGCCCGCCAAGCTTGTAAGCTGCATGGCTCTCAAAGTGAAAGTGAAACCTGTATATTCCATAACAGCCTATGAGCCCATAACATCTCACACATAAAGCAGCATAAAATCAAATAAACATATAAGATTGTTATTCCCCCCTGTTCAATAATCCCCCTAAGGAGATATTAACCCTTGATTCTATAAAGTTAAAAGGTGCCACACTGTGACCCTGTCTTCTGTGTTAACATTATGTAATAAAAAAAATTAAACAATCTTACCAGAATCTATGCCGTGGAACAGGAACACAGCCCTTCAAGTGTGACAGGTTGTAGCAATGCTCCCGACATGGACTTGAGTGAAGAATGCAGGCAGCGAAACTAGTCAACGCTGATTGCCTATGGAGCTGTTAATATAAGTCGGGATGGTATCGCAAAGGGTACCTCTCTCTGCATCTCCGGACTCTAACTTTCACCCAGGCCCTCAATGAGAAGCTTTAAGGGCTACTTAAAACTCCTGTCCCATTGCGAAGAGTAGTATTCTCCATAAGAGACGAAACAAATTCTGACACTTCTCTGCCAACCTCCTGGGACGAAAGGCAAAGAATCACTGAGGGAAGTGGGAGGAGTATTTAAGCCTTTGGCTGGGGTGTCTTTGCCTCCTCCTGTGGCCAAGTTCTTATTTCCCAAAAGTAATGAATGCAGCTGTGGACTCTTTCCATTTAGGAAGAAAATGTATTTATGCTGTGAAATAAAGGACAGTAATGTGAAGAAAAAGGTAGAACCTGATTTAATATAAAATTAAAGGGACAATGTACTCAGGCAAGCAGGTGGTAATTATACAAAGTTGTTGGAGGAACACCCTTCAAATGGGCTGGGCTCTCTTGCTCCCTCCACCACACACACTGGGAAGTTGATTTCTGCAGCTGTCTCTTTTACGCTTGTCTATAACCTCTTCTTCCTCCATACTGATAGCCACACATCTTCCATCTCAAACTTTTCTAATAAGATAATATTTTTCTTTTTGAGATCTCTCTGAAATCTAATTCAATGCCTGCTCCCAGCTGCTTGTTGTCATGCAACACTTCACTGTTTTGTCAAGATTACAAACTTCCTGGTGATTTATTTTTAAATATGGAAAAAATTGGAGGATGCATTTTTTTTTAATCCAAAACAAAATTAAAGGGACAGTAAAGTAAAAAGTATACTTTCATATTTCATATAGTTCATGCAATATTAATATAAGTGATTTGAAAAGTCTCTTATCTACTTGGATTTATTCTCTTAGAATCCTTTGTTAGTAAGCATACCTAGGTATGCTCAGGAGCAGCAATGCACTAGTGGGAGCCGATAGGTTGCTGCACATATGTGCCTCTTGTCATTGGTGTTCAGCTAATTCCCACTAGTGCATTGCTGCTTCTCCCACAAAGAATACCAAGAAAATAAAACAAATTTGATAATAAAAATAAACTGGAAAGTTATTAGTATCAAGGTTATTCCCTGCCTCCCATATCATGGGTGCTGCCATGTTGAAATCTAGCTTTCACTACATTCCAGTGTTGACCTGTTTGCACATGTGCAGCAACTCTCCTTCAGATACCTGCAGTGGCACCCAGGCTCCAAAATAGTGGCACCCATGATTAGATGGTGGTGGTATTTTAGAGGTGTCTAATATCCCTTTAAAAGCGTATGCTCTATCTGAATCATGAAAAACGTTTTGGGTTTCATGTCCCTTTAACCATATACAGACTGGAAGTAATGAAGTAAAGCAAATGCAACACTAATCTAAAGATTTATATAGTGTTGAGTTCACTGTATGCTGTGATTCAAAGGCATAAACAGAGCAATACATAATGTCACTGTACACATTACACATAGCGGTTTGATTATATTAAAAATAAGAAACTACAAATTACAGCGACACTATCAAAATATTAAACTGGTAAAATAAGAAGAGGGAAATTGTTTTTGAAATCTTTGCAGTATAATTAACTTCTAGAGTTCCCACCTGCCCCTTGGTGAGCTGGTACAGTGCCAGCGTGGCTGCCAAATGCTGTGCCTGCATACTGTCCTCTGTCACAATTGTGGGGCACACGAACATGACATCATCAGTGGATTTAATAATTTTTACCCTGAAAAATAAATATGGTTATAAGTTCACGTTCTGTTATATTACATTGCAGTATTTAGTAACACATGAAGAGAACTGAAGAATACTATCTAGAATAATACTTATCTAGGTCAGTGTGATGATTTAATAATTTCTTTATACATTACCATTTACCTACACTGGTGCCTCAACTACACTATACTATATTTCTAGAGTACTATTTATCAAGATCAGTGTCTGAGAAATAAAAAACCTTTTCTATGTACAATAATACTTTCCTAGATCTGTGTCTCGGTACTAAAGCAAAATATCTATTTAGAATACTACTTGCCTAGGTCAATGCCTCAGAACTAAAGCATACTATCTATCTAGTATGATACTTGCCTAGATCTGTGTCTCGGTACTAAAGGAAAATATCTATCTATCTAGTATAATACTTACCTAGATCAGTGCCTCAGAACTAAAGAATACTATCTATCTATCTAGTATAATACTTACCTAGATCAGCGTCTCAGAACTAAAGAATACTATATATCTAGTATAATACTTACCTAGATCAGTGTTTTAGAACTAAAGAATACTATCTATCTAGTATACTACTTACCTAGATCAGTGTCTCAGAACTAAAGAATACTATCTATCTATCTATCTATCTATCTATCTATCTATCTATCTATCTATCTATCTATCTATCTATCTATCTAGTATACTACTTACCTAGATCAGTGTCTCAGAACTAAAGAATACTATATATCTAGTATAATACCTAGATCAGTGTCTCAGAACTAAAGAATACTATATATCTAGTATAATACTTGCCTAGATTAGTGTCTTAGAACTAAAGAATACTATATATCTTGTATAATACTTACCTAGATCAGTGTCTCCGAACTAAATAATACTATATATCTTGTATAATACTTGCCTAGATCAGTGTCTCAGAACTAAAGAATACTATGGCCTCTATTTATCAAGCCGTCGACTTTCTTGCATTCAACGGCACCAATACGCTCACCTAAGATCGCCTAACATCGCTGCCGCGGACCTGAATACGTTCTCCAAAATTACCAAAAAAGCTGTCAAAAAGCCACGCACCAAGTACGGTGTGATGAGCGGCGGACTGTTGTTAACTAACAGTCATCGATCTTGCTGCTCTTCGGCTTTTTACAGCTTTCTTGGTACCCTGTCACTAAACACCCACACTATACTATACTGTTTTACCTCCTATACCGCCACTCCCGGAACCCGCCGCACCTAAATAAAGTTATTAACCCCTAAACCGCCAGTCCCGGAGCTGACCACAACTCTAATAAATGTATTAACCCCTAAACCGCCGCTCCCGGAGCCCACCGCAACTCTAATAAATATATTAACCCCTAAACTGCCACTCCCGGAGCCCACCGCCACCTACATTATATTTATTAACCCCTAATCTGCTCCCCCTACACCGCCGCCACCTACATTATATTTATTAACCCCTAATCTGCCCCCCCCCACACCGCCGCCACTATATTAAATGTATTAACGCCTAAACCTAAGTCTAACACTAACCCTAACACCCCCTAACTTAAATATAATTTAAATAAATCGAAATAAATTATTCCTATTTAAAACTAAATACTTACCTATAAAATAAACCCTAAGATAGCTACAATATAACTAATAGTTACATTGTAGCTATCTTAGGATTTATTTTTATTTTACAGGCAACTTTGTATTTATTTTAACTAGGTAGAATAGTTATTAAATAGTTATTAACTATTTAATAACTACCTAGCTAAAACAAAGACAAAAGTACCTGTAAAATAAATCCTAACCTAAGTTACAATTACACCTAACACTACACTATCATTAAATTATTTACCTACATTAACTACAATTAAATAAAATTAAATAAAATTATCTAAAGTACAAAAAAAAAAAAAATTACAGAAAATAATAAAATAATTACAATTTTTTTAAACTAATTACACCTAATCTAATCCCCCTAATAAAATAAAAAAGCCCCCCAAAATAATAAAAAGACCTACCCTATAATAAATTACGAATAGCCCTTAAAACGGCCTTTTGCGGGGCATTGCCCCAAAGTAATCGGCTCTTTTACCTGAAAACAAAAGTACAATACCCCCCCAACATTAAAACCCACCAACCACACACCCAACCCTACTCTAAAACCCACCCAATCCCCCCTTAAAAAAAACCTAACACTAACCCCTTGAAGATCACCCTACCTTGAGACGTCTTCACCCAGCCGGGCCGAAGTTCTCCACGAAGCCGGCAGAAGTGGTCCTCCAGACGGGCAGAAGTCTTCATCCAAGCCGGCCAGAAGAGGTCCTCCAGATGGGCAGAAGTCTTCATCCAGGCGGCATCTTCTATCTTCATCCATCCGGCGCGGAGCGGGTCCATCTTCAAGCCATCCGACGCGGAGCATCCTCTTCCAAAGACATCCAACGACTGAATGAAGGTACCTTTAAGTGACGTCATCCAAGATGGCATCCCCTGAATTCCGATTGGCTGATAGAATTCTATCAGCCAATCGGAATTAAGGTAGGAAAAATCCTATTGGCTGAAGCAATCAGCCAATAGGATTGAGCTTGCATTCTATTGGCTGTTCCAATCAGCCAATAGAATGCAAGCTCAATCCTATTGGCTGATTGGATCAGCCAATAGGATTGAACTTCAATCCTATTGACTGATTGCATCAGCCAATAGGATTTTTCCTACCTTAATTCCGATTGGCTGATAGAATTCTATCAGCCAATCGGAATTCAAGGGACGCCATCTTGGATGACGTCACTTAAAGGTACCTTCAGTCAGTCGTCGGATGTCGTTGGAAGAGGATGCTCCGCGTCGGATGGCTTGAAGATGGACCCGCTCCGCGCCGGATGGATGAAGATAGAAGATGCTGTCTGGATGAAGACTTCTGCCCGTCTGGAGGACCTCTTCTGGCCGGCTTGGATGAAGACTTTTGCCCGTCTGGAGGACCACTTCTGCCGGCTTCGTGGAGGACTTCGGCCCGGCTGGGTGAAGACGTCTCAAGGTAGGGGGATCTTCAAGGGGTTAGTGTTAGGTGTTTTTAAGGGGGGATTGGGTGGGTTTTAGAGTAGGGTTGGGTGTGTGGGTGGTGGGTTTTAATGTTGGGTGGGGGGTATTGTACTTTTTTTTCAGGTAAATGAGCCGATTACTTTGGGGCAATGCCCCGAAAAAAAGCCCTTTTAAGGGCTATTTGTAATTTAGTATAGGGTAGGGGTTTTTATTATTTTGGGGGGCTTTTTTATTTTATTAGGGGGATTAGATTAGGTGTAATTAGTTTTAAAAAAATGTAATTATTTTATTATTTTCTGTAATTTAGTGGGGGGGGGGTTTGTACTTTAGATAATTTTATTTAATTGTAGTTAATTGTAGTTAATTAATTTAATGATAGTGTAGCGTTAGGTGTAATTGTAACTTAGGTTAGGTTTTATTTTACAGGTACTTTTGTCTTTATTTTAGCTAGGTAGTTATTAAATAGTTAATAACTATTTAGAAACTATTCTACCTAGTTAAAATAAATACAAAGTTGCCTGTAAAATAAAAATAAATCCTAAGTTAGCTACAATGTAACTATTAGTTATATTGTAGCTATCTAAGAGTTTATCTTATAGGTAAGTATTTAGTTTATAATAGGTATTATTTATTTAGATTTAGTTAAATTATATTTAAGTTATAGGGCGTTAGGGTTAGACTTAGGTTTAGGGGTTAATACATTTAATATAGTGGCGTCGGTGTAGGGGGGGGGGCAAATTAGGGGTTAATAAGTATAATGTAGGTGGTGGTGGGCTCCGGGAGCAGCGGTTTAGGGGTTAAATACTTTATTTAGTTGCGGCGGGGTTTTGGGGTTAATAAGTATAATGTAGGTGTCGGCGGTGTCGGTGCGGCAGATTAGGGGTTAATAAGTATAATGTAGGTGGCGGCAGTGTAGGGGGGCAGATTAGGGGTGTTTAGACTCGGGGTACATGTTAGGGTGTTAGGTGTAAACATTCCCAAAGGAATCAATGGGATATCGGGCAGCAGCGAACATAAGCTTTCGCTGCTTTCCGACTCCCATTGAGCCCTATGGTATCCGCCGCCTCCAGGGCGGCGGATTTAAAACCAGGTACGCTGGGCCGGAACAGTGCCGAGCGTACCTGGTAGGTATTTGAGTCCGGCGGATCGTATGTTACGTCACAAAATTCTACTTTTGCCGCTCTGTAGGGTTTGATAACTAAGGCGAAAATTCCAGTGTATTTGCGGTTGACGGCTTGATAAATAGAGGCCTATATAGCTTGTATAATACTTACCTAGATCAGTGTCTCAGAACTAAAGAATACTATCTATCTAGCATAATACTTACTTAGATCAGTGTCTCAGAACTAAAGAATACTATCTATCTATCTATCTATCTATCTATCTATCTATCTATCTATCTATCTAGTATTATACTTACCTAGATCGGTGTCTCAGAACTAAAGAATACTATCTATCTATCTAGTATAATACTTACCTAGATCAGTGTCTCAGAACTAAAGAATACTATTTATCTAGAACACTACTTACATAGAGAAGTGTCTCAGATCTAAAGAATAAACCTATTTTAAAAAAAATCAACAACTTAAGTTTACTACACATCGCTGGAGTTGGCTATAGACAGAGCTTATGAATTATGTTTCTCATTAATTTATTGTGGAGTTTACAGAGTTGCAGCTTGGCCACACAAGGACACATACCTACTTTTCCAATATCTGCCCACAGACACTTTCTCAAAAGAAGGATTTGGGCTCTTAGAGTAATGCTTTCGGCACCAGTCGATCAGAAACTGTTTTGGTGATTTACCCGTCCAGCTGCGAGCGGTATAGTCAAAATTCCTAACGTCAAGAGCCGGTTTCTTTTTTGCTGAAATAAAACATTACTAAAAGTATGAGAAAACTGAACTTAGGCATTAATGGTCAATATGCACAGCAACACAATATCATAAAAGTACCTTTATTCAGCTGAGATTTTATGTTTAAATATCTGAAAAACATAGCAGCCTCTTTTGGTCATATACTTTAACGCATTTGATATATCTTTAATGACCAATAGACGGCACTAATTGTACATGCAGACTTTCCAGAAACACTTATTGAAAAGCTCAAAATTACAGGTAAAATTTTTTTGCAGTAGTATCTCTGCATATGTGTTCAATAATTCTATCTTTAATTAATCTAGTTGCCCCTCCAAGCAAATTAGAGCATATGGACACTAAGGGCTAGATAATGAGTGGTGCACAGTTGAGTGCAACCGAAAGAGGGTACAAATTGTGGCTATTTGCGCACATCTGAAGTAGCGTGCATATTAAAAGTTAACACATTCGCTTGAGTGCTATTGAATTTAACGCGTTGTAATAGCATAACTTCAGAGCTCTGGTTAATTTACGCTTTACTACACATTCACACACACATATTCACACTCACACACACACACACACACACATACATACGTATAGATATATATTTTACCTAAAAACCATCAGAGATATTTAGAAATATTTATTTAAAGTGAAGGTAAAGTTTTTGGTTTTTGCAGCCTGTATTCTATTCCTCATCTAATATATAGTATGATCGCAACTTTTTTTTAAATTTTTTTTTATATATATTATAGTTATAAATACACTTTATATTTACATTCCCAGCCGTTCCTAGCTCCGCCCTCCATGTATTTCCGGATAATTGCCTTTATTACTTCAAATGCGCGTTCCCGATTGCCGGAACAATTGCGCATGCGCATCATTCCCCATACAATCGATTTGCGCCTGCGTGACCCAAAAAATGTTATGCCTAAAGCGCAGGCGTCAATCGTTGCAACATAGTATTCAATGACTAGCTATCAATGATAGTATTCAATGCCGGCGACGCTGAAAT
Source organism: Bombina bombina (assembly GCF_027579735.1). NCBI lineage: Eukaryota > Metazoa > Chordata > Amphibia > Anura > Bombinatoridae > Bombina > Bombina bombina. Next base: position 142,683,311 of record NC_069500.1, read on the forward strand.
TTGCGCTGGTTTGGTATCCTATATACGAGCGTAACCTAGAAGTTACGCTCGTATATTTCTGCCGTCACCCGTAGTTTTTTGGGCCATAGGCAGGTATACCAAACCAGCGCAGTTTGGTATCCAATATACAGCATAAGGACTTACATGGCGAAAATGGAGAAATCTTACTCCATTTTCACCTCGCCACAAAAAGCAGCCGTAGTAAGCCTTACGCTGTCTATTGGAGCCTCGTAACTCCCTAAACTAGCTACAAAATAAACTTAACACCTAACGCATGCGCAATGTCTATCTACCTGTTAACCGCGATCCCCCACCGCAATCCCTAATAAAGTATTTAACCCCTAAACCGCCGCTCCCGGACCCCGCCGCCATCTACATTAACTACCCCCTAATGTGATCCCCCTACACCGTCGCCAACAATATTAAACTACCCCCTAAAGTGAGCCCCTTACACCGCCGACATCCACCTTACCTACCCCCTAATGTGAGCTCCTACCCCGCCGCCATCTACCTTACCTACCCACTAAAGTGAGCCCCTTACACCGCCGCCATCTACCTTACCTACCCCCTAATGTGAGCTCCTACCCCGCCGCCATCTATTTTAAATTAATTAACCCCTAATCTAATCCCCCTACCACGCCGCCACCTATATTAAATTATTTAACCCCTAAAATACTAAACTATCCCTACCACTAAACCCAAGTCTAACCCTACAAATATCCCTGAAAAGGGCTTTTTGCGTGGCATTACCCCAAAGTAAACTGCTCTATTGCCAGCCCTTAAAAGGGCTTTTTGAGGGCCATTGCCCTAAAGTAATCAGCTCTTTTACCAGCCCTTAAAAGGGCTTTTGGTGGGGCTTTGTCACAAAGTAAACTGCTCTTTTGCATCTAATCTAAATCCCCCCACACCGGCCCTACCTATAATAAATGTATTACCCCCTAATCTAATCCCCCTACACCGGCCCTACCTATAATAAATGTATTAACCCCTAATTTAATCCCCCTACACCGCCGCCAGCTATATTAACTATATTAACCCTAATTATATTAGGGTTAATATAGTTATTATATTATATATATTAACTATATTAACCCTAATTATATTATGGTTAATATAGTTAATATCGTTATTATATTATCTAAATATTAAGTATAATAACCCTATCTAACTCTAACATCCCTAACTAAACTCTTATTAAAATAAATATAATATTATTATTATTAATGAAAATATTCCTATTTAAATCTAAATACTTACCTATAAAATAAACCCTAAGATAGCTACAATATAATTAATAATTACATTGTAGCTATTTTAGGGTTTATATTTATTTTACAGGTAACTTGGTATTTATTTTAACTAGGTACAATAGCTATTAAATAGTTATTAACTATTTAATAGCTACCTAGTTAAAATAATTACCAATTTACCAGTAAAATAAAACCTAAGCTAAGTTACAAATACACCTACACTATAAATAAATTAAATAAACTACAAATATCTAAACTAAAATGCAATAAAATAATCTAAAATAAATTACAAAAAAAACAACACTAATTTACAAAAAATAAAAAAAATATTACAAGATTTTTAAGCTAATTACACCTATTCTAAGCCCCCTAATAAAATAATAAAGCCCCCCAAAATAAAAAAAATTCCCTGCCCTATTCTAAATTAAAAAAGTTAGCTCTTTTACCTTACCAGCCCTTAAAAGGGCCTTTTGCGGGGCATGCCCCAAAGAAAACTGCTCTTTTGCCTGAAAAAAAAACACAATACCACCCCCCAACATTACAACCCACCACCCACATACCCCTATTCTAAACCCACCCAAACCCCCTTAAATAAACCTAACACTACTCCCATGAAGATCTCCCTACCTTGTATTCACCCAGCCGAGCAGAACTCTTCATCCGATCCGGGCGATGTCTTCAATCAAGCTGCAGAATGTCTTCTTCCATCCGGCGATGTCTTCAAGCAAGCTGCAGAGAGTCTTCTTCCATCCGGTGATGTCTTCAAGCAAAGCGGCATCTTCAATCTTCTTTCTTCGCTCCTCCGCCGTGGAGCATCCATCCGGCACGACGACTTCCCGACGAATGAGGTACCTTTAAATGACGTCATCCAAGATGGCGTCTGTCGAATTCCGATTGGCTGATAGGATTCTATCAGCCAATCGGAATTAAGGTCGAAACATCTGATTGGTTGATTGAATCAGCCAATCAGATTCAAGTTCAATCCGATTGGCTGAACCAATCAGCCAATCGGATTGAACTTGAATCTGATTGGCTGATTCAATCAACCAATCAGATTTTTCTACCTTAATTCCGATTGGCTGATAGAATCCTATCAGCCAATCGGAATTCGACGGACGCCATCTTGGATGACGTCATTTAAAGGTACCTCATTCGTCGGGAAGTCGTCGTGCCGGATGGATGCTCCGCGGCGGAGGAGTGAAGAAAGAAGATTGAAGATGCCGCTTTGCTTGAAGACATCACCGGATGGAAGAAGACTCTCTGCAGCTTGATTGAAGACATCGCCCGGATCGGATGAAGAGTTCTGTCCGGCTGGGTGAATACAAGGTAGGGAGATCTTCAGGGGGGGTAGTGTTAGGTTTATTTAAGGGGGGTTTGGGTGGGTTTAGAATAGGGGTATGTGGGTGGTGGGTTGTAATGTTGGGGGGTGGTATTGTGTTTATCTTTACAGGCAAAAGAGCAGTTTTCTTTGGGGCATGTCCCGCAAAAAGCCCTTTTAAGGGCTGGTAAGGTAAAAGAGCTTTGAACTTTTTTAATTTAGAATAGGGCAGGGAAATGTTTTTATTTTGGGAGGCTTTATTATTTTATTAGGGGGCTTAGAATAGGTGTAATTAGCTTAAAAATCTTGTAATATTTTTTTTATTTTTTTGTAATTTAGTGGGGGGTTTTTTGGTAATTTAGTTTAGTTTAATTTATTGTATTTTAGTTTAGATATTTGTAGTTTATTTAATTTTTTGATAGTGTAGGTGTATTTGTAACTTAGGTTAGGCTTTATTTTACAGGTACATTGGTAATTATTTTAACTAGGTAGCGATTAAATAGTAAATAACTATTTAATAGCTATTGTACCTAGTTAAAATAAATACAAAGTTACCTGTAAAATAAATATAAACCCTAAAAAAGCTACAATGTAATTATTAATTACATTGTAGCTATCTTAGGGTTTATTTTATAGGTAAGTATTTAGATTTAAATAGGAATATTTTCATTAATAATATTAATATTATATTTATTTTAATAAGAGTTTAGTTAGGGATGTTAGAGTTAGATAGGGTTATTATACTTAATATATATATAATATAATAACTATATTAACCCTAATATAATTAGGGTAAATATAGTTAGTATAGCTGGCGGCGGTGTAGGGGGATTAAATTAGGGGTTAATATTTTTAAAATAGATGGCGGCTGGGTAGATGTCGGCGGGGTAGATGGGGTAGATGTCGGCGGGGTAGATGGGGTAGATGGCGGCGCGGTAGATGTCGGGGGGGGGGGGTAGATGGGGTAGATGTCGGCGGGGTAGATGTCGATGGGGTAGATGGCGGCGCGGTAGATGGGGTAGATGTCGGCAGGGTAGATGGGGTAGATGTCGGCGGGGTAGATGTCGGCGGGGTAGATGGGGTAGATGTCGGGGGGGGTAGATGTCGGCGGGGTAGATGGCGGCGGGGTAGATGGCGGCGGGGTAGATGGCGGCGGGGTAGCTAAGTTAGATGGCGGCGGTTTAGGGGTTAATAACTTTATTAGGTAGCGGCGGGGTCCGGGAGCGGCGGTTTAGGGGTTAAACACTTTATTGGGGATCGCGGACCGCGGTTGACAGGTAGATAGACATTGCGCATGCGTTAGGTGTTCGGAATTGTTTGCGCATGCGCTACATGTGAACGAGCATGGATTGTCAATGACGATTTGTTAGGGAACGCATGCGCAGTTTGATCGCGTTACGTGTGCAAAAAGGGGCTGGACGCCACGGGGTATGAGCTAGAATTCGTTAAGGGCAATGTCAATCAAATTAGATACGAGGGACAAGATGGCGGGCGGAGGAAGAAAGTAAGCGAAGTAGGTTTATAAATCCTTCGATTATGGTTTTAGTCTTAAATTATAAAAAAATGATGAATTAAACTAACGTTTATTTTAGGTAATTAACAAGATGAGGAAGAGTGGTGAACGTGACTTGACATTCACTTTAAGAATAAATAGAACATATTATATGTGAAGAACATTGGAATGTGAAATATTCGTCTCTCGTGTTGGGTAGGGCACTTGGTTAAACGCACTATTAAAGTCTAGTGGGGGGGATACGTTAACGCAGCAGCGATATTCTAAGTTCTGCTTTTTGTGCATTGGGAAAGTGCTTGCAAATTTACTTTCAACTTGTAATACATGCGCAAAAAGTTTACTTCTAGCGAGTTAACACACGAGCGGGAGCAATAAATAGCTGTTCACTCGTAATCCTTTATTCAAATTGTATTAAAAATGGGAATGTATTAAAACCAAGCACTTTGGGTTTCACCGATTATTACATATACACAAAATCATTTATAGAAGTAAAAAATCTACTATTTAATTAGTGGATTGCATAATTTATTTAGGATTCCATTGCCTTCATAAATTGTGGTTCAAATCCTATTTTAGAGGTAACAGTATGTATGTTATCACCATGTAGATTGTGTATTTGTTCACATATCTAAATATGTTTCACATCATAATAGACTATGGTATATTGCTTGATAATTTCTATTAAGCTACATATAGATTCAAGTATGCATCTTCCACAATATTATAAATCTGAAGTTAAAGTAACAGTGTACTCTGCTGTTTTATCTCTTTAAATGTGTTCCAAATGAGCTGTTTTACCTGCTTGAGTGTATTACATTGTTTACAGATAGCTACTTTACCTTTATTGTTATTTGAAATAGCTACTTTTGCTTGTTGTGTCCATACCAATACTGAAAATGTCAATACTTAAAGGGATAGAAAGGTAAAAAATAAAATATGTATGGGTGCATTTCAATTTAAAATAAGCATTTTTTGCAATATACGATCATTAGCAAAAATGCTTCTAGAAAAAGCTATAACTATTTTTTCCAGTGGCATACGCACATATCCTGTGAGGGCCTGTGCACCAGTATTCAAACATCACACCTTCTCAAAGAGTCAGCAGTGGCTTATATGACACAAATGATGTCTTCAGAAGCAATACACACCACGGCAAGCTCTCTGAGCAGGCATGGTGTTTGAATACTGGTGCACGCCCCTCACAGGATATGTGCATATGCCGCAGAAAAACAGTAACAACTTTTAATAGAAGCATTTTTGCTGATGAAAAACAAAAATTTATGCTTACCTAATTAATTTCTTTGTTTCCGGGCATGGAGAGTCTACGATTTCATTCCAATTACTAGTGGGATATTCAACTCCTGGCCAGCAGGAGGAGGCAAAGAGCACCCAGCAGAGCTGTTAAGTGTCACTTCCCTTACCCATAATCCCCAGTCATTTGGCCGAAGGAAAATGGAAAAACATAATTTATGTAAGAACTTACCTGATAAATTAATTTCTTTCATATTGGCAAGAGTCCATGAGCTAGTGACGTATGAGATATACAATCCTACCAGGAGGGGCAAAGTTTCCCAAACCTCAAAATGTCTATAAATACACCCCTTACCACACCCACAATTCAGTTTAACGAATAGCCAAGTAGTGGGGTGATAAAGAAAGGAGTAAAAAGCATCAATAAAGGAATTTGGAAATAATTGTGCTTTATACAAAAAAATCATAACCACCATAAAAAAAGGGGTGGGCCTCATGGACTCTTGCCAATATGAAAGAAATGAATTTATCAGGTAAGTTCTTACATAAATTATGTTTTATTTCAAGTAATTGGCAAGAGTCCATGAGCTAGTGACGTATGGGATAGCAATACCCAAGATGTGGAACTCCACGCAAGAGTCACTAGAGAGGGAGGGATAAAAAATAAAAACAGCCATTTTTTGCTGAAAAAAATTAATCCACAACCCAAAATATAAGTTTATTCTCATAAATGAAAAGAAAAACTTAAAACATAAGCAGAAGAATCAAACTGAAACAGCTGCCTGAAGAACTTTTCTACTAAAAACTGCTTCCGAAGAAGCAAATACATGAAAACGGTAGAATTTAGTAAATGTATGCAAAGAAGAACAAGTTGCTGCTTTGCAAATCTGATAAACTGAAGCTTCATTCTTAAAAGCCCAGGAAGTGGAGACTGATCTAGTAGAATGAGCTGTAATTCTCTGAGGCGGGGCTTGACACGACTCCAAATAAGCTTGATGAATCAAAAGCTTTAACCACGAAGCCAAGGAAACAGCAGAAGCCTTCTGACCTTTCCTAGAACCAGAAAATATAAAAAACATAATTTATGCTTACCTGATAAATTCCTTTCTTCTGTAGTGTGATCAGTCCACGGGTCATCATTACTTCTGGGATATTACTCCTCCCCAACAGGAAGTGCAAGAGGATTCACCCAGCAGAGTTGCATATAGCCCCTCCCCTCTACATCACCCCCAGTCATTCGACCAAGGACCAACGAGAAAGGAGGAACCAAGGGTGTAGTGGTGACTGGAGTATAATTTAAAAATAATTACCTGCCTTAAAAAACAGGGCGGGCCGTGGACTGATCACACTACAGAAGAAAGGAATTTATCAGGTAAGCATAAATTATGTTTTCTTCTGTTAAGTGTGATCAGTCCACGGGTCATCATTACTTCTGGGATACCAATACCAAAGCAAAAGTACACGGATGACGGGAGGGATAAGCAGGCTCTTTTATACAGAAGGAACCACTGCCTGAAGAACCTTTCTCCCAAAAATAGCCTCCGAGGAAGCAAATGTGTCAAATTTGTAAAATTTGGAAAAAGTATGAAGCGAAGACCAAGTTGCAGCCTTGCAAATCTGTTCAACAGAGGCCTCATTCTTAAAGGCCCAAGTGGAAGCCACAGCTCTAGTGGAATGAGCTGTAAGTCTTTCAGGAGGTTGCTGTCCAGCAGTCTCATAGGCTAAACGTATTATGCTACGAAGCCAAAAAGAGAGAGAGGTAGCAGAAGCTTTTTGACCTCTCCTCTGACCAGAGTAAACGACAAACAGGGAAGACGTCTGTCGAAATTCTTTAGTTGCCTGTAAGTAAAATTTTAGGGCACGAACTACATCCAGATTGTGCAGAAGACGTTCCTTCTTTGAAGAAGGATTTGGACACAAAGATGGAACAACAATCTCCTGATTGATATTCCTGTTAGTGACTACCTTGGGTAAGAACCCAGGTTTAGTACGCAGAACTACCTTATCCGAATGAAAAATCAAATAAGGAGAATCACAATGTAAGGCTGATAATTCAGAGACTCTTCGAGCCGATGAAATAGCCATTAAAAATAGAACTTTCCAAGATAACAACTTTATATCAATGGAATGGAGGGGTTCAAACGGAACGCCCTGTAAAACGTTAAGAACAAGATTTAAACTCCATGGTGGAGCAACAGTCTTAAACACAGGCTTAATCCTCGCTAAAGCCTGACAAAAAGCCTGAACGTCTAGCACTTCTGACAGACGTTTGTGTAACAGAATAGACAGAGCTGAGATCTGTCCCTTTAATGAACTAGCAGATAAACCCTTTTCTAAACCTTCTTGTAGAAAAGACAATATCCTAGGAATCCTAACCTTACTCCAAGAGTAACCTTTGGATTCACACCAATATAGGTATTTACGCCATATTTTATGGTAAATCTTTCTGGTAACAGGCTTCCTAGCCTGTATTAAGGTGTCAATAACTGACTCAGAAAACCCACGTCTTGATAAAATCAAACGTTCAATTTCCAAGCAGTCAGCTTCAGAGAAGTTAGATTTTGATGTTTGAAAGGACCCTGTATCAGGAGGTCCTGTTTCAGAGGTAGAGACCAAGGTGGACAGGATGACATGTCCACCAGGTCTGCATACCAAGTCCTGCGTGGCCATGCAGGTGCTATCAGAATCACTGATGCTCTCTCCTGTTTGATTCTGGCAATCAATCGAGGAAGCATCGGGAAGGGTGGAAACACATAAGCCATCCTGAAGTCCCAAGGTGCCGTCAGGGCATCTATTAGGACTGCTCCTGGATCCCTGGATCTGGACCCGTACCGAGGAAGCTTGGCGTTCTGTCGAGACGCCATGAGATCTATCTCTGGCTTGCCCCAACGTCGAAGTATTTGGGCAAAGACCTCCGGATGAAGTTCCCATTCCCCCGGATGAAAAGTCTGACGACTTAAGAAATCCGCCTCCCAATTCTCCACTCCCGGGATGTGGATTGCTGACAGGTGGCAAGAGTGAGACTCTGCCCAGCGAATTATCTTTGATACTTCCATCATTGCTAGGGAGCTCCTTGTCCCTCCCTGATGGTTGATGTAAGCTACAGTCGTGATGTTGTCCGACTGAAACCTGATGAACCCCCGAGTTGTCAACTGGGGCCAAGCCAGGAGGGCATTGAGAACTGCTCTCAATTCCAGAATGTTTATTGGCAGGAGACTCTCCTCCTGACTCCATTGTCCCTGAGCCTTCACAGAATTCCAGACGGCACCCCAACCTAGAAGGCTGGCGTCTGTTGTTACAATTGTCCAGTCTGGTCTGCTGAATGGCATCCCCCTGGACAGATGTGGCCGAGAAAGCCACCATAGAAGAGAATTTCTGGTCTCTTGATCCAGATTCAGAGAAGGGGACAAGTCTGAGTAATCCCCATTCCACTGACTTAGCATGCACAATTGCAGTGGTCTGAGGTGTAAGCGAGCAAATGGCACTATGTCCATTGCTGCTACCATTAGGCCGATTACCTCCATGCATTGAGCCACCGATGGGTGTTGAATGGAATGAAGGGTGCGGCAAGCACTTTGAAGTCTTGTTAACCTGTCTTCTGTCAGGTAAATCTTCATTTCTACAGAATCTATAAGAGTCCCCAGGAAGGGAACTCTTGTAAGTGGAACGAGTGAACTTTTCTTCGTTCACCTTCCATCCATGTGACCTTAGAAATGCCAGTACTAACTCTGTATGAGACTTGGCAGTTTGAAAGCTTGAAGCTTGTATCAGAATGTCGTCTAGGTAAGGAGCTACCGAAATTCCCCGCGGTCTTAGTACCGCCAGAAGAGCACCTAGAACCTTTGTGAAGATTCTTGGAGCTGTAGCCAATCCGAATGGAAGAGCCACAAACTGGTAATGCCTGTCTAGAAAGGCAAACCTTAGATACCGGTAATGATCTTTGTGAATCGGTATGTGAAGGTAAGCGTCCTTTAAGTCCACTGTGGTCATGTACTGACCTTCTTGGATCATGGGTAAAATTGTCCGGATAGTCTCCATTTTGAATGATGGAACTCTTAGGAATTTGTTTAGGATCTTTAAATCCAGTATTGGTCTGAAAGTTCCCTCTTTTTTGGGAACCACAAACAGATTTGAGTAAAACCCTTGTCCCTGTTCCGACCGTGGAACTGGATGGATTACTCCCATTAACAATAGTTCTTGTATGCAGCGTAGAAACGCTTCTTTCTTTGTTTGGTTTGTCGACAACCTTGACAGATGAAATCTCTCTCTTGGAGGAGAGTGTTTGAAGTCCAGGAGGTATCCCTGAGATATTATCTCTAGCGCCCAGGGATCCTGGACATCTCTTGCCCAAGCCTGGGCGAAGAGAGAAAGTCTGCCCCCCACTAGATCCGATCCCGGATCGGGGGCCCTCAATTCATGCTGTTTTAGTGGCAGCTGCAGGCTTCCTGGCCTGCTTGCCCTTGTTCCAGGACTGGTTAGGTCTCCAGCCTTGTCTGTAGCGAGCACCAGATCCTTCTTGTTTTGGAGTAGTGGAAGATGATGCTGCTCCTGCTTTGAAATTCCGAAAGGAACGAAAATTAGACTGTCTAGCCTTAGGTTTGGCTTTGTCTTGAGGTAGGGCGTGGCCCTTACCTCCTGTAATGTCAGCGATAATTTCTTTCAAACCAGGCCCAAATAAGGTCTGTCCCTTGAAAGGTATATTAAGTAATTTGGACTTAGAAGTTACATCAGCTGACCAGGATTTTAGCCACAGTGCTCTGCGCGCTTGAATGGCGAATCCGGAATTCTTAGCCGTAAGTTTAATTAAATGTACTACGGCTTCCGAAATGAATGAATTAGATAGCTTAAGTACTCTAAGCCTGTCTGAAATGTCGTCCAGCGTAGCTGAACCAAGATTCTCTTCTAGAGACTCAATCCAGAATGCCGCTGCAGCCGTGATCGGCGCAATGCATGCAAGGGGTTGCAATATAAAACCTTGTTGAACAAACATTTTCTTAAGGTAACCCTCTAATTTTTTATCCATTGGATCTGAAAAGGCACAGCTATCCTCTACCGGGATAGTGGTACGTTTAGCTAAAGTAGAAACTGCTCCCTCCACCTTAGGGACCGTTTGCCATAAATCCCGTGTGGTGGTGTCTATTGGAAACATCTTTCTAAATATTGGAGGGGGTGAGAACGGCACACCGGGTCTATCCCACTCCTTAGTAATAATTTCAGTTAGTCTTTTAGGTATAGGAAAAACGTCAGTACTTGTTGGTACAGCAAAATATTTATCCAACCTACACATTTTCTCGGGTATTGCAACTGTGTTACAATCATTCAGGGCCGCTAACACCTCCCCTAGTAAAACACGGAGGTTTTCCAGCTTAAATTTAAAATTTGAAATATCTGAATCCAATCTGTTTGGATCAGAACCGTCAGCCGCAGAATGAAGCTCTCCGTCCTCATGTTCTGCAAGTTGTGACGCAGTATCTGACATGGCCCTAACATTATCAGCGCACTCTGTTCTCACTCCAGAGTGATCACGCTTGCCCCTTAGTTCTGGTAATTTAGCCAAAACCTCAGTCATAACAGTAGCCATATCTTGTAATGTTATTTGTAATGGCCGCCCAGATGTACTTGGCGTCGCCATATTGCGCACGTCCCGAGCGGGAGATGCAGGTACTGTCACGTGAGGCGAGTTAGTCGGCATAACTCTCCCCTCGTTGTTTGGTGAAATTTGTTCAATTTGTACAGATTGACTTTTATTTAATGTAGCATCAATACAGTTAGTACATAAATTTCTATTGGGCTCCACCTTGGCTTTAGTACAAATAGTACAGGTCTCATCTTCTGAATCAGACATGTTTAACAAACTAGCAAATAAACTTGCAATTTGGAAATACTATACAAGTAAAATACAATGAAAAAAACGAACTGTGCTTGAAAAGCACTGAATATATATAACAGATGAAATCAATCAGCTTTGTAAAACAAAATGCAACTTAGTAAAGGCTTGTACCCAGTAGCAAGAAATAACTAACCCTGAGGCATAAAAAAGTTAAAGAATAAACGTTTTTTTATCACAGTCAACTACAATCTTACAGCTCTGTTAGATTACTTCCCTCAAATTAGTTTTGAAGATCCCTGGGTTCTGTAGAGATAAACCGGAACATGCAGGAAAAAAACAATGAGCTTTTGACTGAAATTTTTGATGCGTAGCAAAAGCGCCAAAAAAAGGTCCCACCCCCTCACACACAACAGTGAGAGAGATTAAAAACTGTCATAATTAGATCCAGCAACTGCCAAGTGGAAAAATAGTGCCCAAACATTTTATTCACCCAGTACCTCAGAAAATGAAAACGATTTTACATTCCAGCAAAAACGTTTAACATAATTAAGAATTATTAAAAAGCCTGTTGTATTTCTATTAGGCTAAAATCTTATATACACAGTGTAATTCCAGTGAAGTACCATTCCCCAGAATACTAAAATGTAAATTATACATACATGATATAATGTCGGTATGGCAGGATTTTCTCAGCAATTCCATTGTTAGAAAATAAAAACTGCTACATACCTTTTTGCAGAATAAACTGCCCGCTGTCCCCTGATCTGAAGTTTACCTCTCCTCAGATGGCCGAGAAACAGCAATATGATCTTAACAACTCCGGCTAAAATCATAGTAAAAACTCTGGTAGATTCTTCTTCAAACTCTACCAGAGAAGGAATAACACACTCCGGTGCTATTAAAAAATAACAAACTTTTGATTGAAGAAATAAACTAAATAAAATCACCATAGTCCTCTCACACATCCTATCTAGTCGTTGGGTGCAAGAGAATGACTGGGGGTGACGTAGAGGGGAGGGGCTATATGCAACTCTGCTGGGTGAATCCTCTTGCACTTCCTGTTGGGGAGGAGTAATATCCCAGAAGTAATGATGACCCGTGGACTGATCACACTTAACAGAAGAAAATAGACTAGAAGTCTTCCTGAAATCTTTAGTAGCTTCAACATAATATTTCAAAGCTCTTACCACATCCAAAGAATGTAAGGATCTCTCCAAAAAATTCTTAGGATTAGGACACAAGGAAGGCACAACAATTCACAACCTTAGGTAAGAATTTAAATGAAGTCCGCAAAACCGCCTTATCCTGGTGAAAAATCAGAAAACAGAATTTATGCTTACCTGATAAATTACTTTCTCCAACGGTGTGTCCGGTCCACGGCGTCATCCTTACTTGTGGGATATTCTCTTCCCCAACAGGAAATGGCAAAGAGCCCAGCAAAGCTGGTCACATGATCCCTCCTAGGCTCCGCCTTCCCCAGTCATTCGACCGACGTAAAGGAGGAATATTTGCATAGGAGAAATCATATGATACCGTGGTGACTGTAGTTAGAGAAATTAAATAATCAGACCTGATTAAAAAAACCAGGGCGGGCCATGGACCGGACACACCGTTGGAGAAAGTAATTTATCAGGTAAGCATAAATTCTGTTTTCTCCAACATAGGTGTGTCCGGTCCACGGCGTCATCCTTACTTGTGGGAACCAATACCAAAGCTTTAGGACACGGATGATGGGAGGGAGCAAATCAGGTCACCTAGATGGAAGGCACCACGGTTTGCAAAACCTTTCTCCCAAAAATAGCCTCAGAAGAAGCAAAAGTATCAAATTTGTAAAATTTGGTAAAAGTGTGCAGTGAAGACCAAGTCGCTGCCTTACATATCTGATCAACAGAAGCCTCGTTCTTGAAGGCCCATGTGGAAGCCACAGCCCTAGTGGAATGAGCTGTGATTCTTTCAGGAGGCTGCCGTCCGGCAGTCTCATAAGCCAATCTGATGATGCTTTTAAGCCAAAAAGAGAGAGAGGTAGAAGTTGCTTTTTGACCTCTCCTTTTACCAGAATAAACAACAAACAAGGAAGATGTTTGTCTGAAATCCTTTGTAGCCTCTAAATAGAATTTTAGAGCACGAACTACATCCAAATTGTGCAACAAACGTTCCTTCTTTGAAACTGGATTCGGACACAAAGAAGGCACAACTATCTCCTGGTTAATATTTTTGTTAGAAACAACTTTCGGAAGAAAACCAGGTTTAGTACGCAAAACCACCTTATCTGCATGGAACACCAGATAAGGAGGAGAACACTGCAGAGCAGATAACTCTGAAACTCTTCTAGCAGAAGAAATTGCAACCAAAAACAAAACTTTCCAAGATAATAACTTAATATCTACGGAATGTAAGGGTTCAAACGGAACCCCTTGAAGAACTGAAAGAACTAAATTGAGACTCCAAGGAGGAGTCAAAGGTTTGTAAACAGGCTTGATTCTAACCAGAGCCTGAACAAAAGCCTGAACATCTGGCACAGCCGCCAGCTTTTTGTGAAGTAAAACAGATAAAGCAGAAATCTGTCCCTTCAAAGAACTTGCAGATAATCCTTTCTCCAAACCCTCTTGTAGAAAGGATAGAATTTTAGGAATTTTTACCCTGTTCCATGGGAATCCTTTCGATTCGCACCAACAGATATATTTCTTCCATACTTTATGGTAAATTTTTCTAGTTACAGGCTTTCTAGCCTGAATAAGAGTATCAATGACAGAATCTGAGAACCCACGCTTTGATAAAATCAAGCGTTCAATCTCCAAGCAGTCAGTTGGAGTGATGCCAGATTCGGATGTTCGAACGGACCTTGAACAAGAAGGTCCCGTCTCAAAGGTAGCTTCCATGGTGGAGCCGATGACATATTCACCAGGTCTGCATACCAAGTTCTGCGTGGCCACGCAGGAGCTATCAAGATCACCGAAGCCCTCTCTTGATTGATCCTGGCTACCAGCCTGGGAATGAGAGGAAACGGTGGGAACACATAAGCTAGGTTGAAGGTCCAGGGCGCTACTAGTGCATCTACTAGAGTCGCCTTGGGATCCCTGGATCTGGACCCGTAGCAAGGAACCTTGAAGTTCTGACGAGACGCCATCAGATCCATGTCTGGAATGCCCCATAATTGAGTTATTTGGGCAAAGATTTCCGGATGGAGCTCCCACTCCCCCGGATGAAATGTCTGACGACTCAGAAAATCCGCTTCCCAATTTTCCACTCCTGGGATGTGGATTGCAGACAAGTGGCAGGAGTGAAGCTCCGCCCATTGAATTACTTTGGTCACTTCTTCCATCGCCAGGGAACTCCTTGTTCCCCCCTGATGGTTGATATATGCAACAGTCGTCATGTTGTCTGATTGAAACCTTATGAATTTGGCCTTTGCTAGTTGAGGCCAGGCCTTGAGAGCATTGAATATCGCTCTCAGTTCCAGAATGTTTATCGGGAGAAGAGATTCTTCCCGAGACCATAGACCCTGAGCCTTCAGGTGATTCCAGACCGCGCCCCAGCCCACCAGGCTGGCGTCGGTCGTTACAATGACCCACTCTGGTCTTCTGAAGCTCATCCCTTGGGACAGGTTGTCCAGGGTGAGCCACCAACCGAGTGAATCTCTGGTCCTCTGATCTACTTGGATCGTCGGGGACAAATCTGTATAATCCCCATTCCACTGTCTGAGCATGCACAGTTGTAATGGTCTTAGATGAATTCAAGCAAAAGGAACTATGTCCATTGCCGCAACCATCAAACCTATTACTTCCATGCACTGCGCTATGGAAGGAAGAAGAACAGAATGAAGTACTTGACAAGAGCTTAGAAGTTTTGATTTTCTGGCTTCTGTCAGAAAAATCTTCATTTCCAAGGAGTCTATTATTGTTCCCAAGAAGGGAACTCTTGTTGACGGAAATAGAGAACTTTTTTCTACGTTCACTTTCCACCCGTGAGATCTGAGAAAGGCTAGGACAATGTCCCTATGAGCCTTTGCTTGTGGTAGAGACGACGCTTGAATCAGTATGTCGTCCAAGTAGGGTACTACTGCAATGCCCCTTGGCCTTAGCACCGCTAGAAGGGACCCTAGTACCTTTGTGAAAATTCTTGGAGCAGTGGCTAGTCCGAATGGAAGTGCCACAAACTGGTAATGCTTGTCCAGAAAGGCGAATCTTAGGAACCGATGATGTTCCTTGTGGATAGGAATATGTAGATACGCATCCTTTAAATCCACCGTGGTCATGAATTGACCTTCCTGGATGGTAGGAAGAATTGTCCGAATGGTTTCCATCTTGAACGATGGGACCTTGAGAAATTTGTTTAGGATCTTGAGATCCAAAATTGGCCTGAAAGTTCCCTCTTTTTTGGGAACTATGAACAGATTGGAGTAAAACCCCATCCCTTGTTCTCCTAATGGAACAGGATGAATCACTCCCATTTTTAACAGGTCTTCTACACAATGTAAGAATGCCTGTCTTTTTATTTGGTCTGAAGACAATTGAGACCTGTGGAACCTTCCCCTTGGGGGTAGTTCCTTGAATTCCAGGAGATAACCTTGAGAAACTATTTCTAGCGCCCAAGGATCCTGAACATCTCTTGCCCAAGCCTGGGCGAAGAGAGAGAGTCTGCCCCCCACCAGATCCGGTCCCGGATCGGGGGCCAGCATCTCATGCTGTCTTGGTAGCGGTAGCGGGCTTCTTGGCCTGCATACCTTTGTTCCAGCCTTGCATCGGTCTCCAGGCTGGCTTGGTTTGAGAAGAATTACCCTCTTGCTTAGAGGATGTAGAATTTGAGGCCGGTCCGTTTCTGCGAAAGGGACGAAAATTTGTTTTATTTTTAGCCTTAAAAGACCTATCCTGAGGAAGGGCGTGGCCCTTTCCCCCAGTGATGTCTGAAATAATCTCTTTCAAGTCAGGGCCAAACAGCGTTTTCCCCTTGAAAGGGATATTAAGCAATCTGTTCTTGGAGGACACATCCGCTGACCAAGACTTCAGCCAAAGCGCTCTGCGCGCCACAATAGCAAAGCCTGAATTTTTCGCCGCTAATCTAGCTAATTGCAAAGTGGCGTCTAGGGTAAAAGAGTTAGCCAACTTAAGTGCTTGAACTCTGTCCATAACCTCCTCATAAGAGGATGCCTGATTGAGCGACTTTTCTAGTTCCTCGAACCAGAAACACGCTGCTGTAGTGACAGGAACAATGCATGAAATTGGTTGTATAAGGAAACCTTGCTGAACAAACATCTTTTTAAGCAAACCCTCTAATTTTTTATCCATAGGATCTTTGAAAGCACAACTATCTTCTATAGGGATAGTGGTGCGTTTGTTTAGAGTAGAAACCGCCCCCTCGACCTTGGGGACTGTCTGCCACAAGTCCTTCCTGGGGTCGACCATAGGAAATAATTTCTTAAATATAGGGGGAGGGACAAAAGGTATGCCGGGCCTTTCCCATTCTTTATTTACAATGTCCGCCACCCGCTTGGGTATAGGAAAAGCTTCGGGGGGCACCGGGACCTCTAGGAACCTGTCCATCTTACATAATTTCTCTGGAATGACCAAATTGTCACAATCATCCAGAGTAGATAACACCTCCTTAAGCAGAGCGCGGAGATGTTTCAATTTAAATTTAAATGTAATAACGTCAGGTTCAGCTTGTTGAGAAATTTTTCCTGAATCTGAAATTTCTCCCTCAGACAAAACCTCCCTAGCCCCTTCAGACTGGTGTAAGGGCATGACAGAACCATTATCATCAGCGTCCTGATGCTCTTCAGTATCTAAAACAGAGCAGTCGCGCTTTCGCTGATAAGTGGGCATTTTGGCTAAAATGTTTTTAATAGAATTATCCATTACAGCCGTTAATTGTTGCATAGTAAGGAGGATTGGCGCACTAGATGCACTAGGGACCTCCTGAGTGGGCAAGACTGGAGTAGACATAGAAGGAGATGATGCAGTACCATGCTTACTCCCCTCACTTAAGGAATCATTTTGGGCAACATTACTATCAGTGACATCATTGTCCCTACTTTGTTTGTCACATTTATCACATATATTTAAATGGAGAGGAACCTTGGCTTCCGAACATACAGAACATCGTCTATCTGATAGTTCAGACATGTTAATAGGCATAAACTTGATAACAAAGCACAAAAAACGTTTTAAAATAAAACCGTTACTGTCTCTTTAAATTTTAAACTGAACACACTTTTTTACTGAATATACGCAAAAGTATGAAGGAAATGTTCAAAATTCACCAAAATTTCACCACAGTGTCATAAAGCCTTAAAAGTATTGCACACCAAATTTGAAAGCTTTAACTCTTAAAATAACGGAACCGGAGCCGTTTTTATATTTAACCCCTATACAGTCCCTGGTATCTGCTTTGCTGAGACCCAACCAAGCCCAGAGGGGAATACGATACCAAATGACGCCTTCAATAAGCTTTTTCAGTGGACCTGAGCTCCTCACACATGCATCTGCATGCCTTGCTTCTCAAAAACAACTGCGCATTAGTGGCGCGAAAATGAGGCTCTGCCTATGACTAGAAAAGGCCCCCAGTGAAAAAGGTGTCCAATACAGTGCCTGACGTTTTTTTAACAAAATTCCCAAGATTAAAATAACTCTCCAAAGTTATAAACCATTAAATATGCTTATAAAGTAATCGTTTTGGCCCAGAAAAATGTCTGCCAGTCTTTAAAGCCCTTGTGAAGCCCTTTTATTCTTATATTGAAAATTAAGAAAATGGCTTACCGGATCCCATAGGGAAAATGACAGCTTCCAGCATTACCAAGTCTTGTTAGAAATGTGTCATACCTCAAGCAGCCAAAGTCTGCTCACTGTTTCCCCCAACTGAAGTTAATTCCTCTCAACAGTCCTGTGTGGAAACAGCCATCGATTTTAGTAACGGTTGCTAAAATCATTTTCCTCTTACAAACAGAAATCTTCATCACTTTTCTGTTTCAGAGTAAATAGTACATACCAGCACTATTTTAAAATAACAAACTCTTGATAGAAGAATAAAAACTACATTTAAACACCAAAAAACTCTGAGCCATCTCCGTGGAGATGTTGCCTGTGCAACGGCAAAGAGAATGACTGGGGAAGGCGGAGCCTAGGAGGGATCATGTGACCAGCTTTGCTGGGCTCTTTGCCATTTCCTGTTGGGGAAGAGAATATCCCACAAGTAAGGATGACGCCGTGGACCGGACACACCTATGTTGGAGAAAAGAAGATTCACAAGAGAGAGCGGATAATTCAGAAACTCTTCTAGCAGAAGAGATGGCCAAACGAAACAACACTTTCCAAGAAAGTAGTTTAATGTCCAAAGAATACATAGGCTCAAACGGAGGAGCCTGTAAAGCCTTCAAAACTAAATTAAGACTCCAAGGAGGAGAGATTGACCTAATGACAGGCTTGATACGAAAGCCTGCACAAAACAATGAATATCAGGAAGTTTAGCAATCTTTCTGTGGAATAAAACAGAAAGAGAAGATATTTGTCCTCTCAAGGAACTTGCAGACAAACCTTTATCCAAACCATCCTGAAGAAACTGTAAAATTCTAGTAATTCTAAAAGAATGCCAAGAGAATTTATGAGAACACCACCATGAAATGTAAGTCTTCCAAACTCGATAATAAATCTTTCTAGAAACAAGATTTACGAGCCTGCAACATAGTATTAACCACTGAGTCAGAGAAACCTCTATGACTAAGCACTAAGCGTTCAATTTCCATACCTTCAAATTTAATGATTTGAGATCCTGATGGAAAAACGGACCTTGAGATAGGTCTGGCCTTAGTGGAAGTGGCCAAGGTTGGCAACTGGACATCCGAACAAGATCCGCATACCAAAACCTGTGAGGCCATGCTGGAGCTACCAGCAGCACAAACGATTGCTCCATGATGATTTTGGAGATCACTCTTGGAAGAAGAGCTAGAGGCGGGAAAATATAAGCAGGTTGATAACACCAAGGAAGTGTCAATGCATCCACTGCTTCCGCCTGAGGATCCCTGGACCTGGACAGGTACCTGGGAATTTTTTTGCTTAAATGAGATGCCATCAGATCTATTTCTGGAAGCCCCCACATCTGAACAATTTGAGAAAACACATCTGGGTGGAGAGACCATTCTCCCGGATGTAAAGTCTGACGACTGAGGTAATCCACTTCCTAATTGTCTATACCTGGGATATGAACCGCAGAAATTAGACAGGAGCTGGATTCCGCCCAAACAAGTATCCGAGATACTTCTTTCATAGCTTGAGGACTGTGAGTCCCACCCTGATGATTGACATATGCCACAGTTGTGATATTGTCTGTCTGAAAACAAATGAACGGTTCTCTCTTCAACAGAGGCCAAAACTGAAGAGCCCTGAGAATCATACGGAGTTCCAAAATATTGATTGGTAATCTCGCCTCTTGAGATTTCCAAACCCCTTGTGCTGTCAGAGATCCCCAAACAGCTCCCCAACCTGAAAGACTCGCATCTGTTGTGATCACAGTCCAGGTTGGACGGACGAAAGAGGCCCCTAAAATTATACGATGGTGATGTAACCACCAAGTCAGAGAAAGGCGAAAATTGGGATTTAAGGATATTAATTGTGATATCCTTGTATAATCCCTGTACCATTGGTTCAGCATACAAAGCTGGAGAGGTCTCATATGAAAATGAGCAAAGGGGATCACGTCCGATGCTGCAGTCATGAGACCCAAAACTTCCATGCACATAGCTACTAAAGGGAATGACTGAGACTGAAGGTTCCGACAGGCTGCAACCAATTTCAAACGTCTCTTGTCTGTTAGAGACAAAGTCATGGACACTGAATCTATCTGGAAACCCAAAAAGGTTACCTTTGTCTGAGGAATCAAATAACTTTTTGGTAAATTGATCCTCCAACCATGTCTTCGAAGAAACAACACTAGTTAATTTGCGTGAGATTCTGCAGAACGTAAAGACTGAGCGAGTACCAAGATATCGTCCAAATAAGGAAATACTGCAATACACCACTCTTTGATTACAGAGAGTAGGGCACCTAGAACCTTTGAAAAGATTCTTGGAGCTGTCGCTAGGCCAAAAGGAAGAGCAACAAATTGGTAATGCTTGTCTAGAAAAGAGAATCTCAGGAACTGATAGTGATCTGCATGAATCGGAATATGAAGATATGCATCCTGTAAGTCTATTGTGGACATATAATGCCCTTGCTGAACAAAAGGCAGAATAGTCCTTATAGGCACCATTTTGGTACCAAGTTGGTATGCTTACATATTGATTCAAAATCTTTAGATCCAAAACTGGTCTGAATAAATTTTCTTTCTTTGGGACAAAGAATAGATTTGAATAAAACCCCAGACCCTGTTCCTGAAACGGAACTGGCATAATTACCCCTGATAACTGCAGGTCTGAAACACACTTCAGCGTTTACTGGGTTTACCGGAATGCGTGAGAGAAAAAATCTTCTCACAGGTGGCCTTACTCTGAATCCTATTCTGTACCCCTGAGAGACAATACTCTGAATCCAATGATTTTGGACCGAATTGATCCAAATATCTTTGAAAAATTTTAATCTGCCCCCTACCAGCTGAGCTGGAATGAGGGCCGCACCTTCATGTGGACTTGGGGGCTGGTTTGATCTCTTAAATGGCTTGGATTTATTCCAATTTGAAGAAGGCTTCCAATTGGAAGCAGATTCCTTGGGGGAAGGATTAGGTTTCTGTTCCTTATTTTGTCGAAAGGAACGAAAACGGTAAGAAGCTTTAGATTTACCCTTAGGTTATTTATCCTGAGGCAAAAAAAACTCCCTTCCCCCCAGTAACAGTTAAAATGATTGAATCCAACTGAGAACCAAATAATGTATTACCTTGGAAAGAAAGAGATAGCAATCTGGACTTAGAAGTCATATCAGCATTCCAAGATTTGAGCCACAAAGCTCTTCTAGCTAAAATAGCTAAAGACATAGATTTAACATCAATTTTGATAATATCAAAAATGGCATCACAAATGAAATTATTAGCATGTTGAATCAACTTAACAATGCTAGACAAATCATGATCCGATACTTGTTGCGCTAAAGTATCCAACCAAAAAGTTGAAGCAGCTGCAGCATCAGCAAAAGAAATTGCAGGCCTAAGAAGATGACTTGAATATAAATAATCTTTCCTTAGATAAGATTCAAGTTTCCTATCTAAAGGATCTTTAAAAGAAGTACTATCTTCTGTAGGAATAGTAGTACGTTTAGCAAGAGTAGAGATAGCCCCATCAACCTTGGGGATCTTTTCCCAAAACTCCAATCTAACTTTTGGCAAAGGATACAATTTTTTAAACCTTGAAGAAGGAATAAAAGAAGTACCAGGCTTATTCCATTCCTTAGAAATCATATCAGAAATAGCATCAGGAACTGGAAAAACCTCTGGAATAACCACAGGAGGTTTATAAACAGAATTTAAACGTTTTAATATCAAGATCCATATCCATATCCAATGTAATCAACACTTCTTTTAATAAAGAACTAATATACTCCAATTTAAATAAATAAGAGGATTTGTCAGTGTCAATATCTGAGGCAGGATCTTCTGAAGGATAATTCAGTATGTTGTTGGTCATTTGAAATTTCATCAATCTTATGAGAAGTTTTAAAAGACCTTTTACGTTTATTAGAAGGCGGAATGGCAGACAAAGCCTTCTAAATAGAATCAGAAATAAATTATTTTAAATTTACAGGTATATCTTGTGCATTAGATGTTGAGGGAACAGCAACAGGTAATGAACTACTACTGATGGATACATTCTCTGCATATAAAAGTTTATCATGACAACTATTACAAACCACAGCTGGATGTATAACCTCCACAAGTTTACAACAAATGCACTTAGCTTTGGTAGAACTGTTATCAGGTCGCAGGGTTCCAACAGTGATTTCTGAGACAGGATCAGATTGCAAATGTAAGAGAAAAAAACAACATATAAAGCAAAATGATCAATTTCCTTATATGGTAGTTTCATGAATGGGAAAAAATGCAAACAGCATAGCCCTCTGACATAGAAAAAGGCAGGAGGCAAAAAAGAATGGGGTCTTAAATAATTAAAATATTTGGCGCAAAGTATGACGCACTACAAACAGAAAAAATATTTTTTGGCGATAAAAACGTTCGGAAACTACACACTCGCGTCATAGATGACGCAACCTTGTGAAAAGACCCAGCGTCAACTAAGACACCGGAAATGACGAATTTGCGTCAACGAACGTAACTTCGCGCCAAAAAAAATCTCGCGCCAAGAATGACGCAATAAACTTTAGCATTTTGTGCACTCGCGAGCCTAATTCTGCCCGCGAATTTGAAAAATGACAGTCAATTGAGAAGAAAAAAAAAAAACTACACCCCAGGTAAGAAATACATTTTCCATAAAAAATGCATTTCCCAGATATGAAACTGACAGTCTGCAAAAGGAAATATACTGAAACCTGAATCATGGGAAATATAAGTACAATACATATATTTAAAACTTTATATAAATACATAAAGTGCCAAACCATAGCTGAGAGTGTCTTAAGTAATAAAAACGTACTTACCTGAAGACACCCATCCACATATAGCAGATAGCCAAACCAGTACTGAAACAGTTATCAGTAGAGGTAATGGAACATGAGAGTATATTGTCGGTCTGAAAAGGGAGGTAGGAGATTAAGCTCTACGACCGATAACAGAGAACCTATGAACTCCCTTCACATCCCTCTGACATTCACTGTACTCTGAGAGGAAACGGGATTCAAAAAAGCTGAGAAGCGCATATCAACGTAGAAATCTTAGCACAAACTTACTTCACCACCTACATAGGAGGCAACGTTTGTAAAACTGAATTGTGGGTGTGGTGAGGGGTGTATTTATAGGCATTTTGAGGTTTGGGAAACTTTCCCCCTCCTGGTAGGATTGTATATCCCATACGTCACTAGCCTCAAAAGTACATGCCCATATATGGGTTTCCTGCCCAAGGTGAGGAGCCGCTCCGTCTGGGAGAATGTTTGAAAATACAAACATCTTCAAAGAACTGTAACTTTTAACAACCACAAGTTAAATAATCCCCTGTGGAGATTCCCATGTGAAGATCCCAGACAAATTGGCATTTAAAGTCTCTGTATGGCATAAATAAAAATAAATAAATCTTGCAAAAGGAATGATGCCAGTTTTTCATTTGAGTTTGAAATAACTCAAATAACACATATATGTATATATGTATTGAGCTGGGACATAACATATTTAATAAATATTCACTGTGTTGAAAAATAAATACATTGATATATACAAATACTGACCCATTGAATTAAAGATAAATAAAAAAATTTCTGTTTTCCAGAAATCTAGTGAAAATGACAGGAGGAAGACTCGCTAAGCAAAAGCACATGGCATATAGCGAATACACGGGTGGTTGTCCCAATTGGAGGTGTACTGAATGTGAAACATGCTGTATTTGTATGAATATATATATCAGCATTTTAAATGCTATAATTTTGGAATAGTTAGCAGTATACATTACTTTGATGTAATATGATATTAGAAATAATACTGATATTTCATATTAAAATAATCAGAATGAATAATGTGACATAGTCCAGTACATTTGAACATGTAACTTATTAATATAAAGAAATTACACATTTTAAGGAAATGCTTTTAAATGTTAGAAATGATTAAAAGAAACTGTTTGTTTGTCATGCTGCCCCCGATGGCCAAAATCCAGTATAACAGTCAAAAGATTTGACTGATTAAAAGATACTTCCCAAATTTGTTCCACAGAAGCTTCATTTTTTAATAGCACAGGAAGAGGAGACAGCACTAGTGGAATAAGCCGTAATTCTCTCAGGAAGTTGTTGTCCAGCTGTCTCATAAGCTAACTGGATAACACTTCTCAACCAGAAAGAAAGAGTAGTAGAAGTGGCCTTCTGACCCTTACGTTTCCCAGAGAAAACAACGAACAGGGCAGATGGTTGTCGAAAATCTTTAGTTGCTTAAAGGTAAAATTTAAAAGCACACACAACATTGAGGTTATGCAACAGGTGTTCCTTCTGAGAAGAAGGATTAGGGCAAAAGAAAGAAACAACAATTTCCTGATTTATATTGCGATCCGATACTACCTTAGGAAGAAATACCAGCTTAGTACGCCTTATCCGCATGAAAAACAAGGTAAGCGGAATCACACTGCAGAGCCGAAAGCTCAGAAACTCTGCGAGCAGAAGAAATAGCAAGAAGAAACAAAACTTTCCAAGATGAGAACTTAATATCAACTGAATGCATCGGCTCAAACGGAGCCTGCAACAAAACTTGTAGAACAAGATTAAGGCTCTAAGGAGGAACAGGTTTAAACACAGGCCTTATTCTGAACAAGGCCTGAACAAAAGATTAAACATCTGGCAGATCTGCCAGACGTTTGTGTAAAAGAATAGACAGAACAGAAATCTGACCCTTCAGAGTGCTGACTGACAAAACTTTCTCCAGGCCCTCCTGAAGAAAAGACAAAATTCGGCGTACCCTTACCTTGCTCCAAGAGAAACCCTACGATTCACACCAATAAAAGGTATTTACGCCATACCGTATGGTAAATCCTACGAGTAACAGGCTTACGTGCCTGAAGCATGGTATCAATGACCTTCACAGAGAAGCCATGCCTAGCCAAAATTAGGCGTTCAATCTCCAAGCAGTCAGCTTCAGAGAATTTACCAGATCCTGCGAGGCCAGGCTGGAGCTATTAGAATCACAGACGCTCTCTCCTGTTTGATACGAGCAATGACTCATGGAAGGAGAGCAAATGGTGGAAACAGGTATTCCAGACTGAAGTTCCAAGGCACCGTCAAAGCGTCGTTCAGAGCTGCTTGTGGATCTCTTGATATTGAACCGTATCTTGGAAGCTTGGTGTTTCGGCGCGATGCCATCATATCCAATTCCGCAACCCCCCACCTAAGGGTTATCATTGAGAATACCTCTGGAAGGAGAGCCTACTCCCCGGGATGAAAGCTCTGTCTTCTTAGAAAATCTGCCTCCCAGTTGTCCACCCCTGGGATGTGGATGGCAGATAGGAGACAATCGTGAGATTCTGCCCACTGGAGAATGCGGGTCACCTCCTTTATTGCTAACGAACTCCGAGTTTCTCCCTGGTGCTTGATGTATGCCACTGAGGTGATGTTGTCTGATTGGAATCTGATAAACCGGACTAAAGCAAGTTGAGGCCAGGCTGTTGACACATTGAAGATCGCTCTCAATTCTAGAATGTTTATGGCAAGAGAAGACTCCTCTCAAGTCCAAAGACCTTGAGCTCTTAAGGAGCCCCAAACTGCTCCCCAGCTGGACGTCCGTGCTCACAATCACGCAGGAAGGTCTCATGAAACATGTACCCTAAGACAGATGGTCCTGCGAAATCCACAACAAAAACTTAAATTATGCTTACCTGATAATTTTCTTTTCTTTAGAAGGCTGCATTCATTACTTTTGGGAAATAAGAACCTGGCCACCAGGAGGGGGCAAAGACACCCCAGCCAAAAGCGTAAATACTCCTCCCACTTCCCTCATCCCCCAGTCATTCTGCCGAGGAACAAGGAACAGTAGAAGAAATACCAGGGTGAAAAGGTGTCAGAAGAATAAAAAATGTCCCGAAAAAGGAACAACCAACTCCCAAAGGGAATCCAAGTCCCCCGAAGGTGACCCATCCACAAGGAGAAACGGACAGAATCCAAGAGGTCCCAATGAAGAACCACTAAAGGAACAAGACCAAAAATGACAATTTCCTAAAGCAACACTGCCCCGGCGGAAAAGAGGCGCTAAACCCTCTAATTGTCCCACCACTTGGGAAGGAATACCCTAGGTTCCGAGGGTATCGGAAGCAACAGAGAGTGACGCAGCAAAATTCACTGACCCAGTCACCAGAGAGATGGCTATTTAGGACTGAAACAATCCCGAGAGCCACACGGACCCGCAAGTCCTCTTGAGAATGCTTAACTGAAACTTGTAAAACAAATAACAAGAAAACTAAGTAATGCCAAGAGCATTGCCAAG
Organism: Bombina bombina; assembly: GCF_027579735.1. Lineage (NCBI taxonomy): Eukaryota > Metazoa > Chordata > Amphibia > Anura > Bombinatoridae > Bombina > Bombina bombina. The sequence continues at coordinate 142,709,515 of NC_069500.1, forward strand.
AGATGACTTTAGGTCAGGAGAACTATGTTTAACCTTTCTCTTACGTTTTGCTAGAGCGAGGTAAGGCACACAGGGCCGTAGACACCACTGATTGTAACTGCGCGGTAAATTCCGCCGAAAAAAAGCCCCCTCCAGATGGAGGATTAGTTGAGCCGCAGGGAACTGCATGTGGAGCAAGTTGTGAAGAAAGGGTAGTAATCTCTCGGAACCAGATTCCTTTTTGTCAAAATTAGGGTCTAAGTCAGAGACGTCTGACTCTGACGCAAGGATGGCATACGCTTCCTCAGCACTATTTGTTCTCTGTAACATTATTTCTTTTTACCTATCACAGAGGGAAAAAAATTGCTAAAAAAAAATCAACATAAAATTTAAATGAACTAAATGACTTTGAAAAGAGCCTTTGGGTCTCAAAAAAATTACTAAACAAAACCCTAAAAAAATGCACAGAGAGCAAAAAAGTGCTGCTGTGCTACTGCCAGTGATTTATAGTGATCACTGGCAAGCTAGGGGTTAATGGTGCTGAAAAGTGCCGTTGGGTCTCAAAATTTAAAAAAAAAAAAATAATTAAAACTAGCTAAATGGCTCTGAAAAGAGCCTTTGGTTCTCACAAAAAATGACTAAAAAAAACCCTAAAAATGCACAGAGAGCAAAAAAGTGCTGCTGTGCTACTGCTAGTGATTTATAGTGATCACTGGCAAGCTAGGGGTTAATGGCTCCGTGTGAGCGATCAAAACGGAGCCCGGCAGTCAGGAACAGTATTGCAGGATGCCTCAACATTGAGACATCGCTGCAATACTTCGAGCGCTCAGATGGGGTTAAAAGGATATGAAACCCACATTTTTTCTATGATAATTCAGATAGAGCATGCAAATTTAAGCAACTTTCTAATTTACTCCTATTATCAACTTTTCTTCGTTCTCTTGCTATATTTATTTTAATTTAGATGTATCCACCAATCAGCAAGCACTACCCCAGGGTGCTGAACCAAAAATAGGCGTGCTCCAGAGCTTACATTACTGCTTTTTAAAGATACCAAGAGAACAAAGAAAAATTGATAATAGGAGTAAATTAGAAAGTTGATTAAAATTGCATGCTCTCTCTGAATCATGAAAGAAAAAAAATTTGGGTTTCATATCTCTTTAAGTTATACAATATTATGCAGTTTATTTATCTTGAAAGATATATTAATATTGTTTTGATTAGGTTGTTGTATTTGATATTTGGATCTTTCCCAATTGAATTGTACTTTTATGCTTACCTGATAATTTTCTTTTCTTCTGATGGGAAGAGTCCACAGTTGTATTCATTACTTTTGGGAATTCAGAACCTGGCCACCAGGAGGAGGCAAAGACACCCCAGCCAAAAGCTTAAATACCTCCCCCACTTCCCTCATCCCCCAGTCATTCTGCCAAGGGAACAAGGAACAGTAGGAGAAATATCAGGGTGAAATGTTGCCAGAAGAAGAAATTAAATCACAGCCGCCACATCGATAAACGCGGGCTGGGAGCTGTGGACTCTTCCCATCAGAAGAAGATTATCAGGTAAGCAGAATTTAAGTTTTTTTATTCTTTTTTTAATGATGCAAAGTAAAACAGTTCAATTCAATTGGGGAAGATCCAAATATCTTTAGATTCCACTGAGCACAATTCCTCCGAGGAGCCAAATCTCGCAAGGCTCCCAAATCGCACAAACTTATCCGAAAGAAAGGCACCACGACCTACCCCTGAAGGGGAGAACCCAAAAAGAGATCCAAAGGACCAACGGATAGGGCCGAAGACAAGCGAACGAAGGTGTAACAGGACAACCACCCAAGGAAACAAACAACCTATAAGAGAGTGATCGCGAGGAAGAACAAATCCAATCTCAGATCCTCTGACACACCACCATATAACTAATGGTGCTCCAAGGAAGTCACAAACTCCCCACTGAACACTAGTCTAGCAGACACAAACACTAAAACTAGCCACATATAGGTAGGAAAACCATATCAGGACCGAAGGAAAACCAGGAGCCCACCGACAGGATGGAAAACTAACTGTCCCAAGGAAAAAGAGCTCACTGTGAAAAACAGAACACAACTGACAGAACTCGCGAGTTCCAGCTCCAGGGCAGCAAGCTGACCCTAAGTCTTCAAGGGACCCCATCCCACAGAGAGTGCCGAATTATCGACGGAAACTCCCGTCCGGAAATCCAGCACCCAGAGAAATCCAATACCAGCAGCAATGCCACCATTTGAAAAAGGAACACCCGTGAACCCCCCCCAGGGGGATATCAGGGTCAAGAGCAAGTACACGGTCAGATGCAGATCCAAGAGAGCAAACTAATCTCCGACCTCCCCTCCAAGGGACAGACCCAACCCAAAAAGGGGCTGGTAACACTCGCCTCAAGAAAAACGAAGGTACTAAGAGGAACTGACCCCTTGGAAAACCATTCTGACCAATTACTAGCAACTGCCACGATATAAGGCTTGTGATCACACATACCAGGAGCAAGTAAATGCCGCTAGCTTCGACAGCAAAAGCTAAACATCAGGCTACTACAGCTGATTCTACGTGGTCAAATTCCTCTAAGAAGGAACACTCCCAAAAGGGGAGATAGGGCACAGACTAGTACCAGAGCCAGCACCCATGAGATCCCACACGCAAGGAGGGAAGAAAAGAATCCTCAAACGAGAAGATAAGGACACACAGGGTCTCCATGGAACAGTATACTTCCAAATCCTCCCCAAAAGGACAAGAGCCAAGGGGACCACTTCCCCAGCCGTAGGCAAGGCGAAGAGACCAAAGAGAATGGTAAAACCTACCATTGAGTAATAACCCAACGGTCTGTACTACCAGCCCAGATGGGACAAAGCCTGGAGACAACAGCAGATCCACCTGAAGGCAGCAAACTAACCTTCAGGCTGATACCAAATCTCCCATGAGATATAGAACCAACCCTCCCAAGGGAAAAGTGGACGTTCTAAACCCTAAAGCTTGAAACTGAACTGCCCAGGACCGAGTGCAGCGACCCGGACCCCAAAATCTCAGACAAGAGACATGGCCCTAGGCCAGACCCCCCGAAACCCGGGACAGGCCGTATGTCCTGAGAAACCACCAAGTTGCCTCATACGGAGAAGGGCATTCTAGGCAGAGCATTCCACCTCCCCCCCCCCCGTGGCCTTGAACAATGGACGCTCGTAAGAGACTCAGACCAATATCATAGACATCTAGACAGGCCCCAGAGATGGCATTTCGCACCCGTAAGGTTTACCAGAGACAGGTCTTCATAAAATGGAGACATAACACAGTAGCGGATTCAACATGCAACCTTAACCATGTGGGCCACTAGGCGACCCACTAGGCAACACCGGCGAGCGCAATACGCCCTTAGATGGAAGTCACAGATCCTCACAGGATCAGCCTCCCAGAAATAACCTGTACTAGGAAAAACCTAGACAACCCCAGAAATCCTGCTGAGAAGCGGAACAGAGGCGGTTGCCAAGGAAAAAAGGGAAGAAAAACCAGCCCCTGCGCTCCAACTTATGAGAGCGTGCGACAAATGAAAAAAGGGGGAGACGGACATAGCTGAACTCCCGGATTCATATGACCAGACCACTCAAGAAGGGAGAACCAGTCCGCGCAACCTCAAGGAGTACCTGCGACTAGGTCACAAGAAAACAGACACCCGGAAAATACCAATATTGAAACAAAAATAGTTATCCAAACTTGTACCCCAACTGTCCCGTGGTCATCCCGACCTCCAAAACCCCTTGGGAATGGAGAACCTCGGAACAGAGGCCAACAAAACCTCTAGGACCCACGAGGAGTCTTAGATGTTACCCAGATAAGGGACGGCAGAGGACCTATACAATCCCTCCGACACTCCGTTCATCGAGGACAAGGAGAAAGTTGACGTATAAGAAAATGAAACACCTCCCCAATTATGGATAAGTAAACAACAAACGAACACTCCAACAAGTGAACAATTCGACACTCAACAGGATAACTGGCACTCCGGCACCAAGTGGGCAACATGAACCCTAAGAAACAGCAGCTAGCGCCCAACAAGTACCTGCCTGGTACAAGGAACACCTGAACTATTCAAGGTCCAATAAAAATCGAAGCCCCAAAGGGATCGAACACATAAACTATAATCATAACTTAGTTCTGATAAATACAACGCGTAACTTCCAAAGAAGTGCGCACGCGACCACAAAATCGCAAGCATCAGTTCCAGAGAAGAAATGTTCCCAAATGGAAAATTATAACAGACATGAGCTTCGTAAAACAAATCAAATATATCCTATCTGGATTTAAATAAATTGAAGGCAGCACCCAAAGGTGAACGCCCAAGGAAAACGGCATGCCAACCGGACAAGCCGATTAGAGGCCCCATCCTCCCAAGCTCAGAACTGGAACAGATACTTAAAGAAAAGAAAAACTGAGACGTTAAAGAGATTGTCTTCATCCCTACACGTCTAACCCAGCCTGTCGTCTGGCACCGTAGACCGAGGATCCCTTAGCCCAGTAGGACTGGAATCCTCCAGCACCGCCAAAACATGTCTTAGTAGGACACAAAGACGTGCCAGTCTATAACTGAAGGCAAAATGTTCCCCCGCCGGATCAATGGACAATGAAGCCTCAAAGGCCATAGCTTCCGCAGAAGGTCTAACTGACTCCCACGCCAGACGAACCCCGGTTAACAGAACATTGATAGTATCTTAAAAACACTTCACTTAGGAAGATATAAATGCGCCAGCGCCATAGATATGGCCATGTGGAACCGTGCTGTAACCTTTGGAGGAAACAAGCCGCCTTCCGGAGAAGGAGTAACGGCCCTAGGGACACCTGCTTGCGTAGCAAAGGAAGTTTCTGGGACACATGCCTCTTGGGAAATAGAATCCTCAGGGGCGGATGGCTCAGCGCCCTCTAAATTCCCTGACTCAGGGGAAAACAAAATTTATGCTTACCTGATAAATTTATTTCTCTTGTGGTGTATCCAGTCCACGGATTCATCCATTACTTGTGGGATATTCTCCTTCCCAACAGGAAGCTGCAAGAGGATCACCCACAGCAGAGCTGTCTATATAGCTCCTCCCCTAACTGCCACCTCCCAGTCATTCGACCGAAGATAAGCAAGAGAAAGGAGAAACTATAGGGTGCAGTGGTGACTGTAGTTTAAAAATTAAAAAACACCTGCCTTAAAATGACAGGGCGGGCCGTGGACTGGATACACCACAAGAGAAATAAATTTATCAGGTAAGCATAAATTTTGTTTTCTCTTGTAAGGTGTATCCAGTCCACGGATTCATCCATTACTTGTGGGATACCAATACCAAAGCTATAGGACACGGATGAAGGGAGGGACAAGGCAGGTGCTTAAACGGAAGGCACCACTGCCTGTAAGACCTTTCTCCCAAAAATAGCCTCCGAAGAAGCAAAAGTATCAAATTTGTAGAATTTAGAAAAAGTATGAAGCAAAGACCAAGTCGCCGCCTTACAAATCTGTTCCACAGAAGCCTCATTTTTAAAAGCCCATGTGGAAGCCACCGCTCTAGTGGAATGAGCTGAAATTCTTTCAGGAGGCTGCTGGCCAGCAGTCTCATAAGCTAAGCGGATTATACTTCTTAACCAAAAAGAAAGAGAAGTTGCTGAAGCCTTTTGGCCTCTCCTCTGTCCAGAGTAGACAACAAACAATGCAGATGTTTGACGAAAATCTTTAGTAGCTTGTAAATAAAACTTTAAAGCACGAACCACGTCAAGTGTAATAGACGTTCCTTCTTTGAAGAAGGATTAGGACACAGTGACGGAACAACAATCTCCTGATTGATATTCTTAATAGATACCACCTTAGGAAGAAACCCAGGTTTGGTACGCAAAACTACCTTATCTGCATGGAAGATCAGATAAGGGGAATCACACTGCAAGGCAGATAACTCTAAGCTCTTCGAGCCGAAGAGATAGCTACCAAAAACAGAACTTTCCAAGATAAAAGCTTGATATCTATGGAATGCAGAGGTTCAAACGGAACACCTTGAAGAACTTTAAGAACTAAATTTAAACTCCATGGCGGAGCAACAGGTTTAAACACAGGCTTGATTCTAACTAAAGCCTGACAAAACGCCTGAACGTCTGGAACATCCGCCAGACGCTTGTGCAAAAGAATAGACAGAGCAGAAATCTGTCCCTTTAAGGAACTAGCTGACAATCCCTTCTCCAATCCTTCTTGGAGAAAAGACAATAGCCTGGGAATCCTGACTTTACTCCATGAGTAACCCTTGGATTCACACCAATGAAGATATTTACACCATATCTTATAATAGATTTTCCTGGTGACAGGCTTTCGAGCCTGAATTAAGGTATCAATGACCGACTCAGAAAAACCACGCTTTGATAAAATCAAGCGTTCAATCTCCAAGCAGTCAGACGCAGTGAAATTAGATTTGGATGTTTGAAGGGACCTTGAAGTAGAAGGTCCTGCCTCAGCGGCAGAGTCCATGGTGGAAAGGATGACATGTCCACCAGATCTGCATACCAAGTCCTGCGTGGCCACGCAGGAGCTATCAAAATCACCAAAGCTCTTTCCTGCTTGATCTTGGCAATCAGCCGAGGGAGCAGAGGAAACGGTGGAAACACATAAGCCAGGCTGAAGGACCAGGGCGCTGCTAGAGCATCTATCAGCGCTGCCTGGGGATCCCTTGACCTGGACCCGTAACAAGGAAGTTTGGCGTTCTGACGAGACGCCATGAGATCCAGTTCTGGTTTGCCCCATAGTTGAATCAGCTGGGCAAATACCTCCGGATGGAGCTCCCACTCCCCCGGATGAAAAGTCTGCCGACTTAGAAAATCCGCCTCCCAGTTCTCTACTCCTGGGATATGGATTGCTGAGAGATGGCAAGAGTGAACCTCTGCCCATAGAATTATCTTTGAAACCTCCAACATTGCCAGGGGGCTCCTTGTTCCCCCCTGATGGTTGATATAGGCTACAGTCGTGATGTTGTCCGACTGAAATCTGATGACCCTGCGGCCAAGCCTGAAGAGCATTGAATATCGCTCTTAGTTCCAGAATGTTTATCGGGAGGAGTGCCTCCTCCTGAGTCCACGAGCCCTGAGCCTTCAGGGAGTTCCAGACTGCACCCCAGCCCAGAAGGCTGGAATCTGTCGTTACTATAGTCCAATCTGGCCTGCGGAAGCTCATCCCCTTGGACAGATGGACCCGAGATAGCCACCAGAGAAGAGAATCCCTGGTTTCTTGATCCAGATTTAGTAGAGGGGACAAATCTGTGTAATCCCCATTCCACTGACTGAGCATGCAAAGTTGCAGCGGTCTGAGATGTAGGCGGGCAAACGGTACTCTGTCCATTGCCGCTACCATTAAACCGATTACTTCTATACACTGAGCCACTGAAGGACGAGAAGTGGAATTAAGAACATGGCAAGAGTCTAGAAGTTTTGACAATCTGGCCTTCGTTAGGTAAATCTTCATTTCTACCGAATCTATCAGAGTCCCTAGGAATTAAACTTTTGTTAGAGGTGATAGAGAACTCTTTCCTTCGTTCACCTTCCACCCATGGGACCTCAGAAATGCCAGAACAATGTCCGTGTGGGACCTGGCAATTTGAAAAGTCGACGCCTGTATCAGAATGTCGTCTAAGTAAGGGGCTACTGCTATACCCCGCGGCCTTAGGACCGCTAGAAGGGACCCTAGAACCTTTGTAAAGATTCATGGTGCCGTGGCCAACCCGAAGGGAAGAGCCACAAACTGGTAGTGCCTGTCTAGAAAGGCAAACCTGAGAAAACGATGATGATCTTTGTGTATCGGAATGTGAAGATAAGCATCCTTTAAGTCTACGGTAGTCATATATTGACCCTCCTGGATCATAGGAAGGATGGTTTGAATAGTCTCCATCTTGAAGGATGGGACTCTGAGAAATTTGTTTAAGATCTTGAGATCTAAGATTGGTCTGAATGTTCTTTTTTGGGAACTACAAACAGATTTGAATAGAAGCCCTGTCCCTGTTCCTCCTGCGGAACTGGGTGGATCACTCCCATAACTAGGAGGTCTTGAACACAATGTAAGAATGCCTCTCTCTTTATCTGGTTTGCAGATAAAAGTGAGAGATGAAATCTCCCTCTTGGGGGAGAGGTTTTGAATTCCAGAAGATAACCCTTGGACACAATTTCCAATGCCCAGGGATCCTGGACATCTCTTGCCCAAGCCTGGGCGAAGAGAGAGAGCTTTTTGGCCTGTTTCCCCTTGTTCCAAGCCTGGTTAGGTCTCCAGACCGGCTTAGACTGGGAAAAAGTTCCCTCTTGTTTTGTGTTAGAGGAAGTTGAAGCTGCGCCACTCTTGAAGTTTCGAAAGGGCCGAAAACTAGACTGTTTGGTCCTTAATTTGTTGGACCTATCTTGAGGAAGGGCGTGACCTTTTCCTCCAGTGATGTCAGAAATTATATCCTTCAGTCCAGGCCCGAATAGGGTCTGTCCTTTGAAGGGAATGTTGAGAAGTTTAGACTTTGAAGTCACGTCAGCTGACCAGGATTTAAGCCATAGCGCCCTACGCGCCTGAATAGCAAAACCTGAATTTTTAGCCGTTGGTTTGGTTAAATGAACAACGGCGTCAGAAACAAATGAATTGGCTAGCTTAAGAGCCTTAAGCTTGTCAATAATATCTTCCAACGGGGTTTCAACCTGTAGAGCCTCCTCTAGAGACTCAAACCAGAAAGCCGCAGCAGCAGTGACTGGGGCAATGCATGCAAGAGGCTGGAGAATAAAACCTTGTTGAATAAAAATTTTCTTAAGGTAACCCTCTAATTTTTTATCCATTGGATGTAGAAAAGCACAACTGTCCTCGACAGGGATAGTGGTACGCTTAGCTAGAGTAGAAACTGCTTTCTCCACCTTAGGGACCGTCTGCCATAAGTCCTGTGTAGCGGCGTCTATAGGAAACATCTTTTTAAAAACAGGAGGGGGAGAGAACGGTACACCTGGTCTATCCCATTCCTTAGTAATAATTTCAGAAAACCTTTTAGGGATTGGAAAAACATCAGTGTAAGTAGGTACTGCATAGTATTTATCCAATCTACATAATTTCTCTGGGACTACAATAGTGTCACAGTCATCCAGAGTTGCTAACACCTCCCTGAGCAATACGCGGAGGTGCTCAAGCTTAAATTTAAATGTCGAAATGGCGTCCCCTGAGCGGGATTTATAGGTTCTGACACGTGGGGAGAGTTAGACGGCATAACTTCCTCCTTGTCAATTTCTTCTGGTGATAAATTTTTTAAAGCCAGAATATGGTCTTTGTAATCTACAGTAAAATCAGTGCATTTGGTACACATTCTAAGAGGGGGTTCCACAATGGCTTCTAAACATAATGAACAATGAGTTTCCTCTAAGTCAGACATGTTTAAACAGACTAGTAATGAGACCAGCAAGCTTGGAAAACATTTTAATAACTGTGAACAAGCAAAAAATAAAAACGGTACTGTGCCTTTAAGAGAAAAAAACAATCACAGAAACTGCAAAACAGTGAAAAAAGCAGTAAATTTCACGAAATTTTTTACAGTGTGTATAATAGACTGAAATAGCATTGCACCCACTTGCAAATGGATGATTAACCCCTTAGTTTCAAAACCGGATAAAAAAAACGATATAAACGTTTTTAAACAGTCACAACCAACTGCCACAGCTCTGCTGTGGCCCTACCTGCCCATACAACGACTTTGGAAGGCACAAAAACCCTTTAGAGAGGTCCTATATGTTCAGGGGACTCCTTCAGGGAAGCTGGATGTCTCAAGCTGCAAAAACTACTGCGCAATTTAGGCGTGAAAATAGGCCCCTTCCAACCTGTACTCACAGTGAGAGGGCCTTAAAAAACTATCCCTAGGCAAAATCTAGTCAGCCATGTGGAAAAACTGGGCCCCAGAATAAAGTTTTATCACCAATGTGTAATAAACGTTTATATACCTCAAGCAAACGTTATATCTATTTAGTAATGGGAGTAAATAACAAAAATATTACCCTTTACAGCAAGCATGATACCAGTCGTTATTAAATCACTGTAATCAGGCTTACCTTAAATAAATCCGGTATTGTCAGCATTTTCTAGCTTATCATCTCTCTAGAAAAATTTAAAACTGCACATACCTCAGAGCAGGAGACCCTGCACGCTATTCCCCCAGCTGAAGTTACCCAACTCTTCAGTTATGTGTGAGAACAGCAGTGGATCTTAGTTACAAGCTGCTAAGATCATCAAAAAACCACAGGCAGACTCTTCTTCAACTTTCTGCCTGAGGCTAAAATAGTACAACTCCGGTACCATTTGAAAATAATAAACTTTTGATTGAAGATAAACTACATTAATGCACCACATCTCTCTAGCTACTTCCCTTGTCGAGAGCTGCAAGAGAATGACTGGGAGGTGGCAGTTAGGGGAGGAGCTATATAGACAGCTCTGCTGTGGGTGATCCTCTTGCAGCATCCTGTTGGGAAGGAGAATATCCCACAAGTAATGGATGAATCCGTGGACTGGATACACCTTACAAGAGAAAAGAGAGTACTCTAGAACGGCAATCGGAACATAACTGATGGGCATGGATAACCCTGTCCATTTCATTCACTTCGCTAAATGTATAATTTGAATCGGAGATATCTGTCTCCAAAAAATCAGAATCCTCCATAACTTGGAGATTGCAAATATGGACAAACACTAACGGCACCTTACACCTCCAATGGCTGGGGCACTCACCACCTCCTGTGAACCAGACAACTAACGAACAGGCTCTCTCTGTCGCCACTCGGTCAAGGTGCGGAAATGGAATACGTGACCACACCCGGTCAAAAGGTGAAACGTGTAAGCAAAAAAACGCGAGCCAGTCCCTCGGACCATGCAAACTGATGAAATAAAGCCGTTACGTCCGAATAGCCATGAGCCAAAGTATCACTACACCATAGCAGACAAAATTACATAGCAAACATGATTAAAGTCCCCCCTGTTCAATAACCCCCACAAGAGATATTAACCCTTGATTCCATAAGATAAAAGGAGTCCCACTGGGACCCTGACTTCTTTCATTAAAATTACATTCCCATATTGAAATAAATGAAACGATCTTACCGGAATCTACGCTGTGGAACAGGAACACGGCCCTTCAAGTGTGACAGATAGTAGCATCGCTTCTGACATGGACTTGAGTGAATAAAGGCAGGCAGCGAAACTCGTCAACGCTGATTGCAAAGGAGCTGTTAACATGAGTTGGGATGGTTTCGCAGAGACGACACTCCCTGCATCTCCGGACTCTAACTTTGATCCATGCTCTCACTGAGAGGCTGACAGGATTACTTAAAACTCCAGTCCCATTTCGAAGAGTACTACCCTCCATAAGAGACTATCTTCAAACTTCTGACACTTCTCTGCCAATCTCCTGTGACGAAAGTGTCAGGGTTTTTTCCTTGCTTTGTTTGCCATGTGCTGCTGGCAGCCATTTTACTCACCTCTCTTGCTGACTCTGGTGCATAGTGTGTGATGCTGCTCATTTCCTGCATGCCCTTTTATGGCCAGACTGGTGTACATCATCCATGTGAGACAGGTTGCAGTCTCAGAATTGTGATGTCATCACTTATTATTTAAAGGGCCTTTGTTCAGTATGCTTTGCCCTTGCGTTGTCTCAGACCTGTTTGTGAGTTCCAGTTCCTGTGTTTTACCTGGCTGTCCGACGTCCCTCCTGGTTCCTGATCCCTGGCTTGTTCCTGACTCTGCTGTTCTCCTTGTTCCTGATTCCGGCTCGTCTGACTACTCGCTTTGGCTCCTGACTCGGCTCGTCTGACTACCCGCTTTGGCTCCTGACTCAGCTCGTCTGACTACCCACTTTGGTTCCTGACTCAGCTCGTCTGACTATTCGCTTTGGCTCCTGACTCGGCTCGTCTGACTACCAGCTCTGGCTTTGACTCCAGGCTTGTTATTTGACTTTAATTTTTTTGTTATTAATAAAAGGTGTGATTATTTTTGCACTTCTCGTCTCAGTCTGATTCCTGGCACCCTGACAGAAAGGCAAAGAATGACTGGGGGATAAGGGAAGTGGGGGAGGTATTTAAGCCTTTTGCTGGGGTGTCTTTGTCTCCTCCTGGTGGCCTGGTTCTGAATTCCCAAAAGTAATGAATGCAGCTGTGGACTCTTCCCGTTTAAGAAGACAATAAAGTTTACCACTTGTATCATTCTACCACGCACACATGCTATATATGCCCCTAATAAAAGGACATCTTCTGCCCTTTGCAGCTTTGTATTCGTACCTTTATCTTCTGCAGCTGCCTCCGCCTGCTCAAACAGACTAAAGGCAAGCCCCTCATCAACAGGCAGCTCACTAGGGTTTTTACTCTCAGACGGCGTCACACTGGGTCTCTTAGGTTTCACTTCTGGTATTTTCACTGCAGGATTAAACAAGGGGTGCTCTTCTAGAGTCTTCATTTCTGTGGAAAAAATAAATAAATATATTATATATAAGATTGCAGTAACTGTTAGCGCAGGGATTTAGTTGCAATATTAGATTATTGCAGTAGGTAGTGATACTACTTTGTTGTTCTAACTTTATATTTAAAAACAAGATTTCAAGAATTTCCGCTTTTCATCAAAAATTGAGAAACAGCAGAGGGGGTAGTTTGTACATAATAGAGAAGTGAAGCAAGGATGACAGGCATGAATAATATAAAAAGTGAGGGATGGAGGGGAAATAGTATGTGCAGGTAGGTTTTATATACACACATATACACAAAATATCATTGTAAGGTATTGTCTGCTATGTAGGATCGGACAGTACCAGAGACCTAAAGTGATCCGCTGGCCGAGTACTCTTGAATTCTATAGGTTAAAGCTTTGTGATTACATCCAGTACCTATTCATATGAAATGAAAGCTGCCCATACTCCAGAAAATGATGACAGCGGTGCACCTGCCTATATACGTGCTATGCCATATCATAAACAAGATACCTCTAACCTAGGCTTTGCTAACACAATCTATGAGGACTACTATCATTAGCCATATATAATTTTGACAGCCTACTGCACATAATGTGACAAGTGGGAAATATTAACAACTAAAAAAAAAAAACTGTCTAAATGCATAGAAAGGAGGAAAAAGAGCAGCTGCTAAGTAGTAAGTGGAAACAGGTAGTGCTGTGAATGAAACAGAAATTGTTTTGCTATGTGTTTGCGAGATAAAAAATAAAATAACAACGCACAACATCAATAAAGATCAATATTATGAGGCGCATTTATCAAGCTCCGAATGGAGCTTGAGGGCCCGTGTTTCTGGTGAGTCTTCAGTCTAAAGACCGCTGCTCCATAACCTGTCCACCTGCTCTGATAAGGCGGACAGAGATCGCCACAATTCAACCCGATCGAGTACGATCGGGTTGATTGACACCTGGATCAGGTACGACAGACCATTGTTAAATAGGCCTCTAAATGTTTTTTCAGATGCAGATTTTCGTGTGAATCCAAAAACACACACAACAAATTTCAAGCCAAAAATGGTGCCTTAAAATGGGTAGAACAATATGATGCTAAAGAAAAATATGAGCTATGACTAATGTGTAAAACAGCAACAACATTTAAAAGCCTTGTGGCCTAATTGGTTAGAGCTTTTGTCATCTCACGATTATAGACTCTGCACTACTGTAGTGCTCCACAGCATTGTTTCTCAACCACGGCTTTTAAGTGCCCTCAACAGGCCAGGTTTTTATTATAGCAGAACCAGCGCACAGGTAAAATAACCAGCTGATGGGTGAGAGCAGCTTAGTAACCATGGTGTTACCGATCCGCTGATTACTGGTTCCGCTATAATGCAAACCTGATCTGTTATGGGTTCTTGAGGACCGTGGTTGAGAAACAATGATCCACAGGACGACTTTTGTGTATTTAAGCACTTTGTAAAACCTAAACACACAGCAGTCCAGGGTTGATAGTCATAAAATGACATGTTCTAATGAATTAGAGCATGTATGTTTATTACTATTATGGCTATTTAAGAATAATTACATAAAATGTTATTGCATAATGGCAGCAGGATAAAAAAAATATCTAGTATCTGGCAGCAAGGTGTGAGCTCTTATTTCTACATGAACAGTGGGGTTTCTTTGAGTTTCTTATCCAGTCAATGAGGTCTTCAAAAGTGAGAGCTACTAGGGTAAGCCTATATATTGCAACAAGAAAATACTAGTTGTAGAAAAAAATACAAAGTACATCTCAGACATGTTCTGCCCTGTCTCCTTGTATAGAAAGCAACAAGCAGACGTCTATTCCTTACACGAACACATAAAATAGATTATTAGAATACTGCACCTAATATCTGCCGCAGCAAAAATATACCAGAAAAATGCTATCCCAGAAGAGCAGTGTGTAATAAGCTTGCCAAGCTCATGAGACAGAACAGCAGTGTGTAATAAGCTTACCAAGCTGCATGAGACAGAAGAGCAGTATGTAATAAGCTTGCCAAGCTGCATGAGACAGAAGAGCAGTATGTAATAAGCTTGCCAAGCTCATGAGACAGAACAGCAGTGTGTAATAAGCTTGCCAAGCTCATGAGACAGAAGAGCAGTTTGTAATAAGCTTGCCAAGCTCATGAGACAGAAGAGCAGTTTGTAATAAGCTTGCCAAGCTCCTGAGACAGAAGAGCAGTATGTAATAAGCTTGCCAAGCTCATGAGACAAAAGAGCAGTGTGTAATAAGCTTGCCAAGCTCATCAGACAGAAGAGCAGTGTGTAATAAGCTTGCCAAGTTCATGAGACAGAAGAGCAGTGTGTAATAAGCTTGCCAAGCTCAAGAGACAGGACAGCAGTGTGTAATAAAGCTTGCCAAGCTCATGAGCCAGAACAGCAGTGTGTAATAAGCTTGCCAAGCTGCATGAGACAGAAGAGCAGTGTGTAATAAGCTTGCCAAGCTCATGAGACAGCAGAGCAGTATGTAATAAGCTTGCCAAGCTGCATGAGACAGAAGAGCAGTGTGTAATAAGCTTGCCAAGCTGCATGAGACAGAAGAGCAGTGTGTAATAAGCTTGCCAAGCTCATGAGACAGAAGAGCAGTGTGTAATAAGCTTGCCAAGCTGTATGAGACAGAAGAGCAGTGTGTAATAAGCTTGCTAAGCTCATGAGACAGAAGAGCAGTGTGTAATAAGCTTGCCAACTGCATGAGACAGAAGAGCAGTATGTAATAAGCTTGCCAACTGCATGAGACAGAAGAGCAGTATGTAATAAGCTTGCCAAGCTCATGAGACAGAAGAGCAGTGTGTAATAAGCTTGCCAAGCTCATGAGACAGAAGAGCAGTGTGTAATAAGCTTGCCAACTGCATGAGACAGAAGATAATAAGCTTGCCAACTGCATGAGACAGAAGAGCAGTATGTAATAAGCTTGCTAAGCTCATGCAACAGAAGAGCAGTATGTAATAAGCTTGCCAACTGCATGAGACAGAAGAGCAGTGTGTAATAAGCTTGCCAAATGCATGAGACAGAAGAGCAGTATGTAATAAGCTTGCTAAGCTCATGAGACAGAAGAGCAGTATGTAATAAGCTTGCCAACTGCATGAGACAGAAGAGCAGTATGTAATAAGCTTGCCAAGCTGCATGAGACAGAAGAGTAGTATGTAATAAGCTTGCCAAGCTGCATGAGACAGAAGAGCAGTATGTAATAAGCTTGCCAACTGCATGAGACAGAAGAGCAGTATGTAATAAGCTTGCCAAGCTGCATGAGACAGAAGAGTAGTATGTAATAAGCTTGCCAAGCTGCATGAGACAGAAGAGCAGTATGTAATAAGCTTGTCAAGCTGCATGAGACAGAAGAGCAGTGTGTAATAAGCTTGCTAAGCTCATGAGACAGAAGAGCAGTGTGTAATAAGCTTGCCAAGCTCATGAGACAGAAGAGCAGTATGTAATAAGCTTGCCAAGCTCATGAGACAGAAGAGCAGTGTGTAATAAGCTTGCCAAGCTGCATGAGACAGAAGAGCAGTGTGTAATAAGCTTGCCAAGCTCATGAGACAGAAGAGCAGTTTATAATAAGCTTGCCAACTGCATGAGACAGAAGAGCAGTATGTAATAAGCTTGCCAAGCTGCATGAGACAGAAGAGCAGTGTGTAATAAGCTTGCCAAGCTCATGAGACAGAAGAGCAGTTTGTAATAAGCTTGCCAAGCTCATGAGACAGAAGAGCAGTTTGTAATAAGCTTGCCAAGCTCATGAGACAGAAGAGCAGTATGTAATAAGCTTGCCAAGCTCATGAGACAGAAGAGCAGTGTGTAATAAGCTTGCCAAGCTCATCAGACAGAAGAGCAGTGTGTAATAAGCTTGCCAAGTTCATGAGACAGAAGAGCAGTGTGTAATAAGCTTGCCAAGCTCAAGAGACAGGACAGCAGTGTGTAATAAGCTTGCCAAGCTCATGAGACAGAACAGCAGTGTGTAATAAGCTTGCCAAGCTCATGAGACAGAACAGCAGTGTGTAATAAGCTTGCCAAGCTGCATGAGACAGAAGAGCAGTGTGTAATAAGCTTGCCAAGCTCATGAGACAGAAGAGCAGTATGTAATAAGCTTGCCAAGCTGCATGAGACAGAAGAGCAGTGTGTAATAAGCTTGCCAAGCTGTATGAGACAGAAGAGCAGTGTGTAATAAGCTTGCTAAGCTCATGAGACAGAAGAGCAGTTTGTAATAAGCTTGCCAACTGCATGAGACAGAAGAGCAGTATGTAATAAGCTTGCCAACTGCATGAGACAGAAGAGCAGTATGTAATAAGCTTGCCAAGCTCATGAGACAGAAGAGCAGTGTGTAATAAGCTTGCCAACTGCATGAGACAGAAGAGCAGTATGTAATAAGCTTGCCAAGCTCATGAGACAGAAGAGCAGTGTGTAATAAGCTTGCCAACTGCATGAGACAGAAGAGCAGTGTGTAATAAGCTTGCCAACTGCATGAGCCAGAAGATAATAAGCTTGCCAACTGCATGAGACAGAAGAGCAGTATGTAATAAGCTTGCTAAGCTCATGAGACAGAAGAGCAGTTTGTAATAAGCTTGCCAACTGCATGAGACAGAAGAGCAGTATGTAATAAGCTTGCCAACTGCATGAGACACAAGAAAGATATCACTATCTATAATAAGGCCTGTTCCAAATTCCTATGGAATGGCAAAAGACCACGGATTGCCGCACATAGGCTCATGAATTCCAAGACATCAGCAGGCTTGGCGCTCCCCAACATTCAGTCATATAATCAGGTTATAATAGCTAGATTTGCACTTGATTGGCTTACTGGGAAGGAGCAAATTACGTCTCTCACCTGGGAATCACAGATTGTGGCGCCATTCAATTTGAAAGCTCTCTTGCACTGCCCACTTACCTCCATTCCATCCAATGTATTCTATTTGAATACTCTGAAGAACGTCATTATCGCATGGCAAAGTTTATGTATAGAAACGGGGAATTCGCCGTATGTTTCACAATATCTACCTATAGTGGGCAACCCAGAATTCAGTCCTGGCCTCTCGAACCGGTTATTCTCAGTTTGGGAATCCAAAGGTCTCCAAAATTTATGTCAGTTGCGAGATGCGGGAGGACTTACCGTATTATTTCAAGATATTGTATCTCGGTTTGATATAGGGACACGTGATTTCTACGCTTACCTGCAAGTTAGGCACTTTCTTCAAGAGATGCTCGCGAAATACGGGAATGACTGGTCATTGGGTGAGCTGCAGACCAGGATTACAATGTACGCGGCAGGAATTTACGCAATCTCCCCTTTATATCTACTAGTAATTCAGAAACCATCCAAAGCACAAATAGACGAGATGGTTGTTAAATGGGCAAATTTATTTCCGGATATAGATGAGCAGACTATCATAGAGAGTTTCAAAATAGCGCAACAGTCCTGGGTTCCGACATCTTGGAGGGAGTCACAGATAAAAGTCGGGCTCCAGAGGTATCTTACGCCTGCTGTCTTAGCCAAATGGTATAAAACAAAGGCTCTATGCCCTAGATGCTCAACTACAGACGCTGATCTATTTCATTGTTTATGGAGTTGCCCAAAGGCACGTCAATACTGGGGGAAAATTATATATTGGATGATGGCTGTTCTTAAGATGGACTATAAGATATCTCCTATTGAGATCTTTTTCTTAGTAAAATATCAGCATACAATTAAGAATTATAACCTGATAAATACCATTATCCTGACTGCGCGGAACCTTATTTTTAAGGCATGGAAAGCATCTGCTCTACCTACGATGGTACAATTTAAAAGGGCATTGACTGATCAGTTCATAATAGAACAGACTAACATACCCTACCCACAGGATACACACTTAGCAGTATTTCTTAAGAAATGGGAGATTTTTGTAAGATCTTTGCCCCTCATGCATCAAAAAAAATTAATCAAACCAATCATTAACTCGGAATATCTACAGATAAACATTTTGGCAGGCCACTTCCCTGGCGAATGGGCAGTAGACGGGGAGTGAGTGTGTGTGGGGGGGGGGGGGGAGGTTGGGGGGACGAGAGGAGGGGTTTTTTTCTTTTTTTTTTTTTTTTTTTTTCCTTGGTTTGTTTCGTTTGTGAGTTTTTGTGTTTTTATTGTTTTATGTTTTGGGTGGTTCGGTCACAATGTCTACCTGGCTATGTACATAAAATGAGGGAGCCAGGTCTTATTCTACATTGGGTAGCGCACACATAATGTGGGGAATATTGGCGAGAAAAGAATTGAGTCGATGAAAGTATAGGGACTTTACTCAGTACCACCTGACTACACTATATGATTTCTAACCAATTTTGGATGTTTACATTAATAGATAGTAGCAAGAGATTTCCTTTTTATTCTCCTTTTCTTTTTTTCCTTTTTGTCACAGATATTATTAATCCACTGATTTGGTTCATCTTGATTCAACAGTATACGGACTTGTGTATATGTACTGTTTTGTATTACCCTTAGCTTTAGAAGGAAGGTAATCCTTTTAACCTCAAATGTTTATTCATATTGTAATATACAGACATATGTATTTATGGACATAGGGTCTTCTCTGTTTTTAGTTTTTATAAGCACAATATGCACTGTTTTTCACTAGGACTCAAGATGATTATATTTTCTGTTTTTTTTTGTGTTTGTTTTTTTTTTCTTCTCGTTTGGTTTTTAAATTGTAATGTATACGATGCACTATATTAACCTGAATATTATATATATATTCGTGCTCTGCCGTTCTCTTTTCCCTTCCTTTCTTCAGTTCTTGTATGTGGACAAATTGTTTGTTTGTATTTATTTGTAAATCTCAATAAAAATATATTTAAAAAAAAAAAAGAAGAGCAGTATGTAATAAGCTTGCCAACTGCATGAGACAGAAGAGCAGTATGTAATAAGCTTGCCAACTGCATGAGACAGAAGAGCAGTGTGTAATAAGCTTGCCAACTGCATGAGACAGAAGAGCAGTATGTAATAAGCTTGCTAAGCTCATGAGACAGAAGAGCAGTTTGTAATAAGCTTGCCAACTGCATGAGACAGAAGAGCAGTATGTAATAAGCTTGCCAACTGCATGAGACAGAAGAGCAGTATGTAATAAGCTTGCCAAGCTCATGAGACAGAAGAGCAGTGTGTAATAAGCTTGCCAACTGCATGAGACAGAAGAGCAGTATGTAATAAGCTTGCCAAGCTCATGAGACAGAAGAGCAGTGTGTAATAAGCTTGCCAAGCTCATGAGACAGAAGAGCAGTGTGTAATAAGCTTGCCAACTGCATGAGACAGAAGATAATAAGCATGCCAACTGCATGAGACAGAAGAGCAGTATGTAATAAGCTTGCTAAGCTCATGCAACAGAAGAGCAGTATGTAATAAGCTTGCCAACTGCATGAGACAGAAGAGCAGTGTTTAATAAGCTTGCCAACTGCATGAGACAGAAGAGCAGTATGTAATAAGCTTGCTAAGCTCATGAGACAGAAGAGCAGTATGTAATAAGCTTGCCAACTGCATGAGACAGAAGAGCAGTATGTAATAAGCTTGCCAAGCTGCATGAGACAGAAGAGTAGTATGTAATAAGCTTGCCAAGCTGCATGAGACAGAAGAGCAGTATGTAATAAGCTTGCCAACTGCATGAGACAGAAGAGCAGTATGTAATAAGCTTGCCAAGCTGCATGAGACAGAAGAGTAGTATGTAATAAGCTTGCCAAGCTGCATGAGACAGAAGAGCAGTATGTAATAAGCTTGTCAAGCTGCATGAGACAGAAGAGCGGTGTGTAATAAGCTTGCTAAGCTCATGAGACAGAAGAGCAGTGTGTAATAAGCTTGCCAAGCTCATGAGACAGAAGAGCAGTATGTAATAAGCTTGCCAAGCTCATGAGACAGAAGAGCAGTGTGTAATAAGCTTGCCAACTGCATGAGACAGAAGAGCAGTGTGTAATAAGCTTGCCAACTGCATGAGACAGAAGATAATAAGCTTGCCAACTGCATGAGACAGAAGAGCAGTATGTAATAAGCTTGCTAAGCTCATGCAACAGAAGAGCAGTATGTAATAAGCTTGCCAACTGCATGAGACAGAAGAGCAGTGTGTAATAAGCTTGCCAACTGCATGAGACAGAAGAGCAGTATGTAATAAGCTTGCTAAGCTCATGAGACAGAAGAGCAGTATGTAATAAGCTTGCCAACTGCATGAGACAGAAGAGCAGTATGTAATAAGCTTGCCAAGCTGCATGAGACAGAAGAGTAGTATGTAATAAGCTTGCCAAGCTGCATGAGACAGAAGAGCAGTATGTAATAAGCTTGCCAACTGCATGAGACAGAAGAGCAGTATGTAATAAGCTTGCCAAGCTGCATGAGACAGAAGAGTAGTATGTAATAAGCTTGCCAAGCTGCATGAAACAGAAGAGCAGTATGTAATAAGCTTGTCAAGCTGCATGAGACAGAAGAGCAGTGTGTAATAAGCTTGCTAAGCTCATGAGACAGAAGAGCAGTTTGTAATAAGCTTGCCAACTGCATGAGACAGAAGAGCAGTATGTAATAAGCTTGCCAAGCTGCATGAGACAGAAGAGCAGTGTGTAATAAGCTTGCCAAGCTCATGAGACAGAAGAGCAGTTTGTAATAAGCTTGCCAAGCTCATGAGACAGAAGAGCAGTATGTAATAAGCTTGCCAAGCTCATGAGACAGAAGAGCAGTGTGTAATAAGCTTGCCAAGCTCATCAGACAGAAGAGCAGTGTGTAATAAGCTTGCCAAGTTCATGAGACAGAAGAGCAGTGTGTAATAAGCTTGCCAAGCTCAAGAGACAGGACAGCAGTGTGTAATAAGCTTGCCAAGCTCATGAGACAGAACAGCAGTGTGTAATAAGCTTGCCAAGCTCATGAGACAGAACAGCAGTGTGTAATAAGCTTGCCAAGCTGCATGAGACAGAAGAGCAGTGTGTAATAAGCTTGCCAAGCTCATGAGACAGAAGAGCAGTATGTAATAAGCTTGCCAAGCTGCATGAGACAGAAGAGCAGTGTGTAATAAGCTTGCCAAGCTGTATGAGACAGAAGAGCAGTGTGTAATAAGCTTGCTAAGCTCATGAGACAGAAGAGCAGTTTGTAATAAGCTTGCCAACTGCATGAGACAGAAGAGCAGTATGTAATAAGCTTGCCAACTGCATGAGACAGAAGAGCAGTATGTAATAAGCTTGCCAAGCTCATGAGACAGAAGAGCAGTGTGTAATAAGCTTGCCAACTGCATGAGACAGAAGAGCAGTATGTAATAAGCTTGCCAAGCTCATGAGACAGAAGAGCAGTGTGTAATAAGCTTGCCAAGCTCATGAGACAGAAGAGCAGTGTGTAATAAGCTTGCCAACTGCATGAGACAGAAGATAATAAGCTTGCCAACTGCATGAGACAGAAGAGCAGTATGTAATAAGCTTGCTAAGCTCATGCAACAGAAGAGCAGTATGTAATAAGCTTGCCAACTGCATGAGACAGAAGAGCAGTGTGTAATAAGCTTGCCAACTGCATGAGACAGAAGAGCAGTATGTAATAAGCTTGCTAAGCTCATGAGACAGAAGAGCAGTATGTAATAAGCTTGCCAACTGCATGAGACAGAAGAGCAGTATGTAATAAGCTTGCCAAGCTGCATGAGACAGAAGAGTAGTATGTAATAAGCTTGCCAAGCTGCATGAGACAGAAGAGCAGTATGTAATAAGCTTGCCAACTGCATGAGACAGAAGAGCAGTATGTAATAAGCTTGCCAAGCTGCATGAGACAGAAGAGTAGTATGTAATAAGCTTGCCAAGCTGCATGAGACAGAAGAGCAGTATGTAATAAGCTTGCCAAGCTGCATGAGACAGAAGAGCAGTGTGTAATAAGCTTGCCAAGCTCATGAGACAGAAGAGCAGTTTGTAATAAGCTTGCCAAGCTCATGAGACAGAAGAGCAGTTTGTAATAAGCTTGCCAAGCTCATGAGACAGAAGAGCAGTATGTAATAAGCTTGCCAAGCTCATGAGACAGAAGAGCAGTGTCTAATAAGCTTGCCAAGCTCATCAGACAGAAGAGCAGTGTGTAATAAGCTTGCCAAGTTCATGAGACAGAAGAGCAGTGTGTAATAAGCTTGCCAAGCTCAAGAGACAGGACAGCAGTGTGTAATAAGCTTGCCAAGCTGCATGAGACAGAAGAGCAGTGTGTAATAAGCTTGCCAAGCTCATGAGACAGAAGAGCAGTGTGTAATAAGCTTGCCAAGCTCATGAGACAGAAGAGCAGTGTGTAATAAGCTTGCCAACTGCATGAGACAGAAGAGCAGTATGTAATAAGCTTGCCAACTGCATGAGACAGAAGAGCAGTGTGTAATAAGCTTGCCAACTGCATGAGACAGAAGAGCATTATGTAATAAGCTTGCTAAGCTCATGAGACAGAATAGCAGTATGTAATAAGCTTGCCAACTGCATGAGACAGAAGAGCAGTATGTAATAAGCTTGCCAAGCTGCATGAGACAGAAGAGTAGTATGTAATAAGCTTGCCAAGCTGCATGAGACAGAAGAGCAGTATGTAATAAGCTTGCCAACTGCATGAGACAGAAGAGCAGTATGTAATAAGCTTGCCAAGCTGCATGAGACAGAAGAGTAGTATGTAATAAGCTTGCCAAGCTGCATGAGACAGAAGAGCAGTATGTAATAAGCTTGCCAACTGCATGAGACAGAAGAGCAGTATGTAATAAGCTTGCCAAGCTGCATGAGACAGAAGAGTAGTATGTAATAAGCTTGCCAAGCTGCATGAAACAGAAGAGCAGTATGTAATAAGCTTGTCAAGCTGCATGAGACAGAAGAGCAGTGTGTAATAAGCTTGCTAAGCTCATGAGACAGAAGAGCAGTTTGTAATAAGCTTGCCAACTGCATGAGACAGAAGAGCAGTATGTAATAAGCTTGCCAAGCTGCATGAGACAGAAGAGCAGTGTGTAATAAGCTTGCCAAGCTCATGAGACAGAAGAGCAGTTTGTAATAAGCTTGCCAAGCTCATGAGACAGAAGAGCAGTATGTAATAAGCTTGCCAAGCTCATGAGACAGAAGAGCAGTGTGTAATAAGCTTGCCAAGCTCATCAGACAGAAGAGCAGTGTGTAATAAGCTTGCCAAGTTCATGAGACAGAAGAGCAGTGTGTAATAAGCTTGCCAAGCTCAAGAGACAGGACAGCAGTGTGTAATAAGCTTGCCAAGCTCATGAGACAGAACAGCAGTGTGTAATAAGCTTGCCAAGCTCATGAGACAGAACAGCAGTGTGTAATAAGCTTGCCAAGCTGCATGAGACAGAAGAGCAGTGTGTAATAAGCTTGCCAAGCTCATGAGACAGAAGAGCAGTATGTAATAAGCTTGCCAAGCTGCATGAGACAGAAGAGCAGTGTGTAATAAGCTTGCCAAGCTGTATCAGACAGAAGAGCAGTGTGTAATAAGCTTGCTAAGCTCATGAGACAGAAGAGCAGTTTGTAATAAGCTTGCCAACTGCATGAGACAGAAGAGCAGTATGTAATAAGCTTGCCAACTGCATGAGACAGAAGAGCAGTATGTAATAAGCTTGCCAAGCTCATGAGACAGAAGAGCAGTGTGTAATAAGCTTGCCAACTGCATGAGACAGAAGAGCAGTATGTAATAAGCTTGCCAAGCTCATGAGACAGAAGAGCAGTGTGTAATAAGCTTGCCAAGCTCATGAGACAGAAGAGCAGTGTGTAATAAGCTTGCCAACTGCATGAGACAGAAGATAATAAGCTTGCCAACTGCATGAGACAGAAGAGCAGTATGTAATAAGCTTGCTAAGCTCATGCAACAGAAGAGCAGTATGTAATAAGCTTGCCAACTGCATGAGACAGAAGAGCAGTGTGTAATAAGCTTGCCAACTGCATGAGACAGAAGAGCAGTATGTAATAAGCTTGCTAAGCTCATGAGACAGAAGAGCAGTATGTAATAAGCTTGCCAACTGCATGAGACAGAAGAGCAGTATGTAATAAGCTTGCCAAGCTGCATGAGACAGAAGAGTAGTATGTAATAAGCTTGCCAAGCTGCATGAGACAGAAGAGCAGTATGTAATAAGCTTGCCAACTGCATGAGACAGAAGAGCAGTATGTAATAAGCTTGCCAAGCTGCATGAGACAGAAGAGTAGTATGTAATAAGCTTGCCAAGCTGCATGAGACAGAAGAGCAGTATGTAATAAGCTTGCCAAGCTGCATGAGACAGAAGAGCAGTGTGTAATAAGCTTGCCAAGCTCATGAGACAGAAGAGCAGTTTGTAATAAGCTTGCCAAGCTCATGAGACAGAAGAGCAGTTTGTAATAAGCTTGCCAAGCTCATGAGACAGAAGAGCAGTATGTAATAAGCTTGCCAAGCTCATGAGACAGAAGAGCAGTGTCTAATAAGCTTGCCAAGCTCATCAGACAGAAGAGCAGTGTGTAATAAGCTTGCCAAGTTCATGAGACAGAAGAGCAGTGTGTAATAAGCTTGCCAAGCTCAAGAGACAGGACAGCAGTGTGTAATAAGCTTGCCAAGCTGCATGAGACAGAAGAGCAGTGTGTAATAAGCTTGCCAAGCTCATGAGACAGAAGAGCAGTGTGTAATAAGCTTGCCAAGCTCATGAGACAGAAGAGCAGTGTGTAATAAGCTTGCCAACTGCATGAGACAGAAGAGCAGTATGTAATAAGCTTGCCAACTGCATGAGACAGAAGAGCAGTGTGTAATAAGCTTGCCAACTGCATGAGACAGAAGAGCATTATGTAATAAGCTTGCTAAGCTCATGAGACAGAATAGCAGTATGTAATAAGCTTGCCAACTGCATGAGACAGAAGAGCAGTATGTAATAAGCTTGCCAACTGCATGAGACAGAAGAGCAGTATGTAATAAGCTTGCCAAGCTGCATGAGACAGAAGAGTAGTGTGTAATAAGCTTGCCAAGCTGCATGAGACAGAGGAGCAGTTTGTAATAAGCTTGCCAAGCTGCATGAGACAGAAGAGCAGTGTGTAATAAGCTTGCCAAGCTCATGAGACAGAAGAGCAGTTTGTAATAAGCTTCCCAACTGCATGAGACAGAAGAACAGTGTGTAATAAGCTTGCCAAGCTCATGAGACAGAAGAACAGTGTGTAATAAGCTTGCCAAGCTCATGAGACAGAAGAGCAGTATGTAATAAGCTTGCCAACTGCATGAGACAGAAGAGCAGTGTGTAATAAGCTTGCCAAGCTCATGAGACAGAAGAGCAGTGTGTAATAAGCTTGCCAAGCTCATGAGACAGAAGAGCAATATGTAATAAGCTTGCAAAGCTCATGAGACAGAAGAGCAGTGTGTAATAAGCTTGCCAAGCTCATGAGACAGAAGAGCAGTGTGTAATAAGCTTGCCAAGCTCATGAGACAGAAGAGCAGTGTGTAATAAGCTTGCCAAGCTCATGAGACAGAAGAGCAGTGTGTAATAAGCTTGCCAAGCTCATGAGACAGATGCAGATCACATAATGCCTGGAAAGTAATGGGTAGCAGTCTGTCCAGGGGACATAACAAAAAAGAATATTGTGGGAGGAAGTGAAGGAGTCTTAAAAACTACTGAAAAGATTTCAGGCTTTTGGTTTCTGTATGGTCTCCTTTAAATGAAGATAATCTTAATTTGTGCTTTAAAGGAGAGCCGAGAATTTTCTTAAATACTTTTTTCTTTCTTTCATATTTTAAAAAAAAAAAACACTAGTAAAAAAAAAAAAAAAAAAAAAAAAAAAGATGAATTCTTAAGAAAATGTAAAAGATATAAAATATATAAAAATGGATAAATGTGCATTATTTAATAACTGTGAAGTGACCAAAGACTGGCAATAAGCAGATGATTCTGTTCATGTATCTTGGAGCCCTATGCAGTATCTTGTGCAGTATCATATACAAGGCAGGATAACTCCACTATACTTCCTTGCTACCAAAGAACAGTAGTCTGAGGTTGCCAATTGCCAGAGAAATTAGAGATTTCTTGTATTAAACACCTTGCTGTAATGCCCGTATTATGTCCTGAGCCTCCTTCTGAGATACTTTGTTTTTATCCTGTTTGGTGGCAGCTGCTTGCGACTTGGCATCCAGCATCTTGGCTGTAAGCTCCAGGTATCTTTCATTCTGTTGGAAAAACAATAACAAAAATATTAAATAAAAATATTTTTAAAACAACGTTGTGCTTAAAGGGACATGAAACCCAAAAAATGTCTTTAATGATTCAAATAGAGAATACAATTTTAAACAACTTTCTAATTTACTTCTATTATCTAATTTGTTTTATTCTCTTGGTATCATTTGTTGAAGGAGCAGCAATGCACTACTGGTTTCTAACTGAACACATGAGTGAGCCAATGAAAATCGGTATTTATATGCAGCGACCAATCAGCAGTTAGAACCTAGGCTCTTTGCTGCTCATGAGCTTGCCTAGATAAAACTTTCAGCAAAGGATAACAAGAGAAGGAAGCAAACTAAATAATAGAAGTAAATTAGAAAATGGTTTAAAATTGTATTCTCTATCTGAATAATGAAAGAAATTTTGGGGGTTTCATGTCCCTTTAATTTAAAGGGCCATAATAGTCATAAAATTGCATTCTTATTTGCTAGAACATGTAATTTTAAGACTATTGACCCAGAGAACTGCTGATCCTGAGCAGAAACTGACACTGATCCAATCAACAGCGCTAGTTACATCTGATCTCCTTTACTGTGGCCAATAAGAATGAGATCTTGCATTCCTCTAAGCAAGCACTATGCAGCATGTAACAGTATAAGGTGCAGTATGTAGTGGTATCTTACATAAGGTAACAAGTCTAATACTGAAAAATAACATGTCCCTTTAATTCTGTCCGCCTCATTCTGACCTGAGAACATCTGCACATTGTCATCTATTTAATGTTTTTACCTCTCTACTGGATATAAATTCTTAAAAGAAACTTGTGCTTAAATGGACATGAAACAAGTTTTTTCTTTCATGATTTAGAAAGAGTATGCATTTTTAAACAACTTTACAAGTTACTTCTATTTACTAATTTGCTTCATTCTCTTGATATTCTTTGAAAAGCATATCTAAATAGGCTCAGTAGCTGCTGATTGGTGGCTGCACATTGATGCCTCGTATGATTGGCTCACCCATGTGCATTGCAGTGACGTGCAGTAATAGGAGGCAAGGGAGGCAGTGCCTACCCTGTCCAATCAGAAAAAGAAGTTTTTATTTATGATTAAAAAAAATAAAAAAAGTTTGTGTAATTTTTTTTGTACATTTTGTGACCACGCCCCCCCCAGCTACAATACCCCCCCCCCTTGCCGGCTCCACAGATGCAATACCATCCATTCCCATCCATGTTGCGCAATTAAGAGGCAGTGAGCTGCTCCGCTGCCCTCCATTAATTGCGCAACATGGATGCTAGCTACTGTTTAGTGCTCACTATGAGCTAGCGCCACCCAGTGGTGTCTCACCGGGCCCATGCCTCTCTCCAATAGAGGCGGTTCTCTTAACCGCCGCTATGAGATGGAGGTGACCACAGCCAATCAGCATCAGTGCTGCTAGGGAGGCGTGCCGGCCGGGCTTGTTTGAAGCAGTGACTGGGACGGCTGTTGGCGGGAAAGCAGGGGGAGCTGCAGCAAGAGAGTGGACTGTCTGAGAGACCGGTGTCAGAGTAAACAGACCGGTAAGTAATAACAGTTTATTTGGGTCATCAAGGTCTATTCCCCAATCCCCTCCCCCCCCATGCTATACACACTCACAGTCACTCGCATACCCTCTCAGCCAGGCCAACAGACTAGAGCAGTCACTCAGAAGAATGTGTGTCCACCGGCTGCAATATACTTTATTTCAGGATCATCTCTCCTCCTGGGCACTCTGTGTTGTTAAGCAAGTTCTCACTGCAGCAGTATGGCTATGTGATGATCGTGACATGATGTTATTTTTTTCCTGATCTAAGGGACTGAAGATTCAGAATCATTAGCATTTTCTAATGGGAAATGCTAATGATTCTGAATCTTCAGTCCCTTAGATCAGGAAAAAAATAACATCATGCCACGATCATCACATAGCCATACTGCTGCAGTGAGAACTTGCTTAACAACACAGAGTGCCCAGGAGGAGAGATGATCCTGAAATAAAGTATATTGCAGCCGGTGGACACACACTGTTGTGAAGTCAGTAGGGGGCTAGGGACCTCAGGCAATCCCATATACTGAGCTCAGCACTTTCCTGTAACGGCTCTAACTAACAAACAGAGCCTGCTGCCTTAGCACAATATAGTGATTTAGAACTGAGGGGAAATGCAGCCTACAACGGCAGCTGTTATATGACAAGTGGGAACGCTGCCTGATAAGAGAACACCTATAAATCAAATCCTTCCCTCAGTAGCCCAGCCCTGCATTTACAACCCCTTCGTTCTCAGGGAAGAGCCTGTCATCCTCCTGCTGCTTAGTGCTGCTATGTAAGGAATGTGCCCTTCTTCTTACTTTGCTATGTAAGAATACTCTATCTCTAACCTGTGTTTTCTCTTGGATTGTGGATCTCTACTTGAAAAGGTGCATGTATGTATTTAGGGAGTGCACTATTTTCTGTGTTATCAATTACTAGTTAACCTCTTTGATGCCTGTGGATTTTAATGAACACTGCTTATCAATGGAATGCAGTAGCTCTGGCACCTTGTAAATTAAGAGCACTCTGCCTGCCTTTGTAAGCCTTCCCTACACAGCTAGCTATTGTGTAGAATAAATCTCATATTACATTTCCACATGTCAGTTTGCATTGCAACACACACAGCACATCACTAATGCATGCAGTTCACATTTAAAGTTAAAGAAGAATTGTCTTCCCATTGTGCCTGGGTCATTCCTGTCCTTTCTGGGGGAATAGAATGAATTTGCTGATTTGTAGCTCTGGTTCTTATTGGAAATAGGGAGAAAATGTAAAGATATTACAGTGAAAATCAGCACAGAAATGTAGCTTGCAAAATTGCTGCTGATTATGGATTGCAAAACTTTTCTTAGCCTTTATCCCAAACCCTAAAAATAACCACATCTCTTATCTCTAACCCCAAATATTTATCTATTTCCATGAGTTATGAGTACTGGATTTGCATATTTAGTATTTACAAATTGCATTAAACTCTATGCTTTTTAAAATAAATATAAATATTAAATATAAATAAGCACATGGCTCTTTATAAACACTGTGTGTGCATTTGTAAGCTTAGTATACAAGTCTGTTTGTCATTGAGTCAAGTGAACTTAGTGAAGAGTGCTCAGTGGTACTAGTAGTGCTTTATCTTTTACTATATATTGAATTATTCCTGTTTTTATTTTATTTTTTAAAAACTCCCCTCCTTTATCCCTGCATGAGCCAGAACACAACACTTGATATGTACAGTGTGTGTGTGTTACTGTCTGTGTGGGTTTGGGGGGGTCTGTGTGTGTATAGATCTGTGTGTGTGGGTTTGTCTGTCTGTGGATGTGTGTGTGTCTGTGTTTGTGTGACTGTATGTCTGTGTGTTTGGGGGTCTGTGTGAGTGGGTCTGTGTTTATTTGTGTGGATGTTTCTGTGTGTGTGTTTGGGGTGTGTGGGTCTGTCCCTGTGTGTATACCTGTGTGTTTGTGTGGGTCTGTGTGTGCATGTGTGTGTCTGTTTGGTAGGGGTCTGTGTTTGTGGGTCTGTCCCTGTGTGTGTCTTTGTGTGTGTGGGGGGTCTGTCTGAGTGTGTGTTTCTGTCTGTGTTTGGGGGTCTGTCTCTGTGTGTGCATCTGTTTGTGTGTGGGTCTATTTCAGTGTGTGTGGGTCTGTGTGTGTGAGTCCAGTACTTGTGTTATGTGCTATTTCCCATAATGCTCAGCCACCATTTCAGCTGGGAAATCTAGTTCCAAAACCTCTGGAGGGTCACAATTGATGAGCCCTGTGCTGTAGGTGAACATAACTAACTCTTTTCAGGTGCAAAATATTTGTTGGTGCCAGTAATTTAGTGATATTCATATGTGTGTGTGTATGTATGTATGTATATATATATATATATATATATATATATATATATATATATATATATATATATATATATATATATATATATATATATATACACACACATGTATACATATATATGTGTGTGTGATTCTTGTGCGTATCATTGTCAGTGCCTCACTAGCCGCTGACGTCACTGCACGTCACTGGTGCATTGCTATTTCTTCAACAAAGCTGAATATATCTGAAGTATGAAACAAATGAAATAATAGAAATAAATTGGAATGTTGTTTAAAATTGTATATTGCTACCCTCATTTAAAGTATAGGGCGCACTAAAACCAGTTTCAGCAATGTTAAGGTGCTTTGGTCACAGCAGATAGTGTGTTATTCTTAGAGCAAGACCGAATGTGCTCCACTTGTAATCCATCCCTACATGTGCCTTCCAAATGCTGCCCCATATTGTAAATACCTTGTTAATAGGTCTTCTGCAGCTTGTCATAAAGACATAAGCACATGCCTCGGATGATTAACAACACATATATTAACATATTAGTGAGGATGACTTAAAGGGACATTATACACTCATTTTTTCTTTGCATAAATGTTTTGTAGATTATCTATTTATATATTTATATAGCCCATAAAGTTTTTTTGTTTTTTTTAAATGTATAGTTTTGCTTATTTTTAAATAACATTGCTCTGATTTTCAGACTCCTAACCAAGCCCCAAAGTTTTATGTGAATACCGTCAGCTACCTGCTCCAGCTTGCTCCTGTTTGTGTAAAGGGTCTTTTCATATGCAAAAGAAGGGGGAGGGGGGAGTGTCTTATTTCCCACTTGCAGTGGGCTTTTCAGTTACCTTTTCAACAGAGCTAAACTGAGAGCTTGCAAGTAAGTTTTTAAACAGTTTTATACTGGATTTTTAATCAGTATCTGTACATCTTATTTTTTATAGTAGTGTCTATTACATGCATTTATATGAAAATGAGTGTATACTGTCCCTTTAATTCAAGGGTAGATATTTATTGGTATGCAAATCTTTTTCAGTGCAACTCATAATTGCAGATAAATATTAAATATATACAGAGACCTAGGTAGGCTTATGTACATGCACATGTCTTGGGCACTATAAAGCAGGAGTGTCTTTAACAATATATTACATTGCTGCAAAAAAAACAAAAAAATGGTATATATTGCTTGAGAGTGGACATATGCTCACTCCTAACCATATCTAGGTATGATCTTTAACAAAAAATACAGAGAACTAAACAAATTTGATAACTTGGATTTTTTTGTATTTTAATCACAAAAAAAAAGAACATAATTTTGATATTCATGTCTCTTTAAAGTGAAGGTCCATTTTAATGAATTAGTGCCTGGTTTTTAATAAACCTATTAAAAACAAGGGCACTTTAATTCATCAAAATTGACATTTCACTGTTTTCTTCAAAAACTTACCTTTTCATCCTTGCAGCAGCTCCAGCGATTCCCCCCGGCTGTCGGAAGCCTCTGCAGACGTCAGAAATGATGAATCAGTCTTCCTCCAATCACAGCTTCCCCCCGGGGGAATCTTGGCCTGATGCAACGCTGTGATTGGAGGAAGCCGGATTCGTCATTTTGGACCCGCGAAGACGGCTTGCGAAGGGCGGAGGAAGTGCGGCAGCGGCTGTCAGGATTAAAAGGTACGTTTTTGAAAAAAACTGTGAAATGTCAATTTTGATGAATTAAAGTGCCCTTGTTTTTAATAGGTTTATTAAAAACCGGGCACTAATTCATCAAAATGGACCTTCACTTTAATGTCCGTTTGAATCAGTTAATCTTCCTGGGTCTTAGAGTTTATTCTCCAATAAGCACAACTTGTTTGCTGACAATATATGTACTCACTGCTTCATACCTTGACAAAGGTTTCATGTAAAAAATAAATCAATGTATCCATTAGAAGAATTTAATAAATGGATTTTCACAACTTACCGGGTCAAATTTCTCATCCTCTGGTGTTTTCGCATCCTCTGGCGTTTTCTCATCCTCATCACTTCCTTGCTCAGCATAGCGGAGAATCCACTCTTTCATGCTCAGGGTTTCATCTTTTCCACTACCATCCTATTAAATAAAGATACACAGGCAGATTTTATAGCCGCAGTCTCAGACTGCACGGGAAATGTAATAACCTGCTACTTCTACATATAACCAACAGATGGCACTGTGACCTAAAGCACTTTTATTTCGGCTATCCCCTTTACCTACCTGTAGGAACATTTGTGTCACTTAGGCCTAGATTTGGAGTTTGGCGGTAGCCGTGAAAACCAGCGTTAGAGGCTCCTAACGCTGGTTTTAGGCTACCGCCGGTATTTGGAGTCATTCAAAAAAGGGTCTAACGCTCACTTTTCAGCCACGACTTTTCCATACCGCAGATCCCCTTACGTCAATTGCGTATCCTATCTTTTCAATGGGATCTTTCTAACTCCGGTATTTAGAGACGTGGCTGGAGTGAGATTTAGAACTCTAACGACAAAACTCCAGCCGCAGAAAAAAGTCAGTAGTTAAGAGCTTTCTGGGCTAACGCCGGTTCATAAAGCTCTTAACTACTGTGCTCTAAAGTACACTAACACCCATAAACTACCTATGTACCCCTAAACCGAGGCCCCCCCCACATCGCCGACACTCGATTAAATTTTTTTAACCCCTAATCTGCCGACCGCCACCTACGTTATACTTATGTACCCCTAATCTGCTGCCCCTAACACCGCCGACCCCTATATTATATTTATTAACCCCTAACCTGCCCCCCACAACGTTGCCGCCAGCTACCTACAATAATTAACCCCTAATCTGCCGACCGCAAAGAGCCGCCACCTACATTATAGCTATGTACCCCTAATCTGCTGCCCCTAACACCGCCGACCCCTATATTATATTTATTAACCCCTAACCTGCCCCCCACAACGTCGCAGCCAGCTACCTACAATAATTAACCCCTAATCTGCCGACCGCAAAGAGCCGCCACCTACATTATAGCTATGTACCCCTAATCTGCTGCCCCTAACACCGCCGACCCCTATATTATATTTATTAACCCCTAATCTGCCCCCCTCAACGTCGCCTCCACCTGCCTACACTTATTAACCCCTAATCTGCCGAGCGGACCGCACCGCTACTATAATAAAGTTATTAACCCCTAATCCGCCTCACTAACCCTATAATAAATAGTATTAACCCCTAATCTGCCCTCCCTAACATCGCCGACACCTAACTTCAATTATTAACCCCTAATCTGCCGACTGGAGCTCACCGCTATTCTAATAAATGTATTAACCCCTAAAGCTAAGTCTAACCCTAACACTAACACCCCCCCTAAGTTAAATATAATTTTAATCTAACGAAATTAATTTACTCTTATTAAATAAATTATTCCTATTTAAAGCTAAATACTTACCTGTAAAATAAATCCTAATATAGCTACAATATAAATTATAATGATATTATAGCTATTTTAGGATTAATATTTATTTTACAGGTAACTTTGTATTTATTTTAACCAGGTACAATAGCTATTAAATAGTTAAGAACTATTTAATAGCTAAAATAGTTAAAATAATTACAAATTTACCTGTAAAATAAATCCTAACCTAAGTTACAATTAAACCTAACACTACACTATCAATAAATTAATTAAATAAAATACCTATAATTATCTACAATTAAACCTAACACTACACTATCACTATCAATAAATAAATTAAATACAATTCCTACAAATAAATACAATGAAATAAACTAACTAAAGTACAAAAAATAAAAAAGAACTAAGTTACAAAAAATAAAAAAATATTTACAAACATTAGAAACATATTACAACAATTTTAAACTAATTACACCTACTCTAAGCCCCCTAATAAAATAACAAAGCCCCCCAAAATAAAAAAATGCCCTACCCTATTCTAAATTACTAAAGTTCAAAGCTCTTTTACCTTACCAGCCCTGAACAGGGCCCTTTGCAGGGCATGCCCCAAGAAGTTCAGCTCTTTTGCCTGTAAAAAAAAAACATACAATACCCCCCCCCCCAACATTACAACCCACCACCCACATACCCCTAATCTAACCCAAAGTCGTCTTCACCCAGCCGAGCCAAATTCTTCATCCAAGCGGAGCAAGAAGAGGTCCTCCATCCGGTAGAAGTCTTCATCTGTTCCGATCAGCCAATAGAATGCGAGCTCAATCTGATTGGCTGATTGGATCAGCCAATCGGATTGAACTTGATTCTGATTCGGCTGGGTGAAGACGACTCAAGGTAGGGATATCTTCAGGGGCTTAGTGTTAGGTTTATTTAAGGGGGGTTTGGGTTAGATTAGGGGTATGTGGGTGGTGGGTTGTAATGTTGGGGGGGGGGTATTGTATGTTTTTTTTTACAGGCAAAAGAGCTGAACTTCTTGGGGCATGCCCCGCAAAGGGCCCTGTTCAGGGCTGGTAAGGTAAAAGAGCTTTGAACTTTAGTAATTTAGAATAGGGTAGGGCATTTTTTTATTTTGGGGGGCTTTGTTATTTTATTAGGGGGCTTAGAGTAGGTGTAATTAGTTTAAAATTGTTGTAATATATTTCTAATGTTTGTAAATATTTTTTTATTTTTTGTAACTTAGTTCTTTTTTATTTTTTGTACTTTAGTTTATTTCATTGTATTTATTTGTAGGAATTGTATTTAATTTATTTATTGATAGTGTAGTGTTAGGTTTAATTGTAGATAATTATAGGTATTTTATTTAATTAATTTATTGATAGTGTAGTGTTAGGTTTAATTGTAACTTAGGTTAGGATTTATTTTACAGGTAAATTTGTAATTATTTTAACTATTTTAGCTATTAAATAGTTCTTAACTATTTAATAGCTATTGTACCTGGTTAAAATAAATACAAAGTTACCTGTTAAATAAATATTAATCCTAAAATAGCTATAATATCATTATAATTTATATTGTAGCTATATTAGGATTTATTTTACAGGTAAGTATTTAGCTTTAAATAGGAATAATTTATTTAATAAGAGTTAATTAATTTCGTTAGATTAAAATTATATTTAACTTAGGGGGGTGTTAATGTTAGGGTTAGACTTAGCTTTAGGGGTTAATACATTTATTAGAATAGCGGTGAGCTCCAGTTGGCAGATTAGGGGTTAATAATTGAAGTTAGGTGTCGGCGATGTTAGGGAGGGCAGATTAGGGGTTAATACTATTTATTATAGGGTTAGTGAGGCGGATTAGGGGTTAATAACTTTATAATAATAGCGGTGCTGTCCGCTCGGCAGATTAGGGGTTAATAAGTGTAGGCAGGTGGAGGCGACGTTGTGGGGGGCAGATTAGGGGTTAATAAATATAATATAGGGGTCGGCGGTGTTAGGGGCAGCAGATTAGGGGTACATAGGGATAATGTAAGTAGCGGCGGTTTACGGAGCGGCAGATTAGGGGTTAAAAATAATATACAGGGGTCAGCGATAGCGGGGGCGGCAGATTAGAGGTTAATAAGTGTAAGGTTAGGGGTGTTTAGACTCGGGGTACATGTTAGAGTGTTAGGTGCAGACGTAGGAAGTGTTTCCCCATAGGAAACAATGGGGCTGCGTTATGAGCTGAACGCGGCTTTTTTGCAGGTGTTAGGTTGTTGCGTTAAATATGCTCTACGCTCCTTTTTTGGAGCCTAACGCAGCCATTCTGTGGACTCTCAATACCAGAGTTATTTTAAAGGTGCGGCCAGAAAAAAGCCAGCGTTAGCTACGCGGGTCGTTACCGACAAAACTCTAAATCTAGCCGTTAGTGACTAATACTTAAATATACCTATAGGCTACTACCTAGTAAATCCCAAACTGTGCAGAATCCAATGACACAAAAGCTGGGACTCTTAGTTGGGGATACAGAACCCCGCAGGACCCCCCCCTGTCCCTATTCACTCACATAAAAAAGTATACTTAAAAGAACAAAGATAAGCAATAATAAACGGGCAACCTTCCTCAATAAAAGAGCGCCAAAGATGGGGCAAAATAAAAATAACTAATACAGTATATAAGAAATAACATTGTTACAAACAATCACATGATTAATGTATTCTCTTATAATAGGATAAAAACATTAAACCATATACAGTGGCTAAAGTTATGCTAATGGACAAAGATCGATAAATAAAGTGAAAACTATATGTTCGCAAGAAAACTAGACCAGCCATTCGCTTGACACCACAAAAAGAACTTTTGCCTAGAAAATATCTCTAGAATTTTGATAAATACTGGCGACACTTGACTTCACACATTGCGAACTGTCAAGCAAATGATCATGACTTTTTAAGCACATTTTTTCAGGTTTTAATAAATTTTGCCCTAATTATTAGTTATATATCAGATAATTTAGCTGAGTCATAAAACAAAGATAAAGAATATAACCAGTAGATGGCGCTATAACATAGAAAACCTTAAAGGGACACTGAACCTAAATTTTTTCTTTTGTGATTCAGATAGAGCATGCAATTTTAAGCAACTTTCTAATTTACTCCTATCAGCAAATGTTCTTCATTCTCTTGGTATCTTTATTTGAAAAGCAAGAATGTAAGTTTAAATGTCGGCCCATTTTGGTGAACAACCTGGGTTGTTCTTGCTGATTGGTGGATAAATTCATCCATCAATAATAAAGTGCTGTCCAAGGTTCTGAAATTTCTTTTTCAAATAAAGATAGCAAGAGAACAAAGAAAAATTGATAATAGGAGTAAATTAGAAAGTTGCTTAAAATTGCATGCTCTGTCTGAATCACAAAAGAAAAATTTGGGTTCAGTGTCCCTTTAAAGGGACAGTAAAGTCATAATTAGACATTCATGCTTTAGAAAGAGCATACAATTTTGAACAACTTTCCAATCTACTTCTATTATTTAATTTGCTTCATTCTCTTGTTATCCTTTGTTGAAAGATGTATCTAGGTAAGCTTAGGAGCAGCAAAGAACCTAGGTTATAGCTGCTGATTGGTGGCTGCATATAAACTATATACCGATTGTCATTGTCTCACCCATGTGTTCAGTTAGAAACCAGTAGTGCTTTGCTGCTCCTTCAACAAATGATACCAACAGAATGAAACAAATGTGATAATAGAAATAAACTGGAAAGTTGTTTAAAATTGTATGTTCTACCTAAATCATGAAAGAAAAATGTTGTCCCTTTAACAAACATGAGAGAATAAAATAATACAAACACAAGGCCTTGAACTTTAGTTTAAATACAGGTATTTCTACACCTTTTTATATTTCTTTGCATTTTAGAGCTAAGATGTAATATTTACATATAAGTACAGGTATCTGTATTTATGTATATAATATATATACAAGTTAAAGTGTAACTTTCTTCTGCCCAGCTTTGCATAAACTACCCTGCATCATATAACCCTGAACAACAAGTCAGATAGCAGCTACAGATTTTCATTTAATTGTGCGGCTGTTGCTGAGATCACATTACAGATATATTTGTTTTTCTATTATCAAACACAATGGCCAAAACAGAAAGAGGCTTTGGCTCTCCAACTTATTACAGACATGGAACCCATACTTTCCTTTGATGATTGAGGTAAGAGAATACAATTTAGAAAATAAATAAAATAATAAGTTTTTGTTTTTATGGAATTCTTTGTTGAAAAGCATAACTAAAAAGGTAAGATAACATGTCTGGAGCACTAAATACCATCAGTTTGTGTAAAAACTACTGCCATCTAGTACTCCGTTCACGTGAATAGTCCAGAGCCTACCTACCTACTTTTCAACAATGTAAAAACATAAATTATGCTTACCAGATAATTTCATTTTCTTCTTATAAGGAGAGTCCACGGCTTCATTCCTTACTGTTGGGATATACTGAACCTGGCCACCAGGAGGCAGACACCCCAGCCAAAGGCTTAAAGGGACACTGTACCCAAAAAATTTATTTCGTGATTCAGATTGAGCATGACATTTTAAGCAACTTTCTAATTTACTCCTATTATCAAATTTTCTTCATTCTCTTGGTATCTTTATTTGAAATGCAAGAATGTAAGTTTAGATGCCTGCCCATTTTTGGTGAACAACCTGGGTTGTCCTTGCTGATTGGTGGATAAATTCATCCACCAATAAAAAAAGTGCTGTCCAAAGTACTGAAACAAAAAAAAAAAGCTTAGATGCATTCTTTTTCAAATAATGATAGCAAGAGAACAAAGAAAAATTGATAATAGGAGTAAATTAGAAAGTTGCTTAAAATGTCATGCTCTTTCTGAATTACAAAAGAAAAAATTTGGGTACAGTGTCCCTTTAAATACCTCTCCCACTTGCCATATCCCCCAGTCATTCTGCCGAGGGAACAAGGAACAGTAGGAGAAATATCAGGGTATAAAGGGTGCCAGAAGAAAAACACATAATTTAGGGGGCCGCCCATCGGAGAAACACGGGCGGGATCTGTGGACTCTCCTTATACAGAAGGAAATGAAATTATCTGGTAAGCATAATTTATATTTTTCATCTAATATAAGGAGAGTTCACTGCTTCATTCCTTACCGTTAAGAAACTTATACCCAAGCTCTAGAGGACACTGAATGATAACGGGAGGGACAAAAATAGAGACAGACCCTAATCTGAGGGCACCACAGCCTGCAAAACCTTTCTACCGAAGGCTGCTTCAGCTGAAACAAAAACATCAAACTTGTAGAATTTAGAAAAAGTGTGTAAGGAGGACCAAGTAGTCGCCTTACAAATCTGATCCATAGAGGCCTCAATCTTAAAGGCCCAATAGGAAGCCACTGCTCTAGTAGAATGAGCCGTAATTCTCTGAGGAGGTCTATGTCCCGCTGTTTCATAGGCCAACCGGATAAGACTCCTCAACCAAAAATCCTTAGTAGCTTGAAGATAAAACTTCAAGGCACGAACCACGTCCAAGTTATGAAGTAAAACGTTCCTTTGAAAAAGGATTAGGACACAAAGAAGGGACCACAATCTCCTGATTGATGTTGCGGTCTGACACAACTTTAGGGAGAAACCCTAACTTAGTACGTAGGTCAGCCTTATCCGAATGAAACTCCAGCTAAGGAGGCTCACATTGCAAGGCGGCAATCTCAGATACTCTGCGTGCTGAGGCAATAGCCAGTAGAAAGAGAACTTTCCAGGACAACAATTTAATATCAATTTCATGCATAGGCTCAAACGGAGCCCGTTGCAAAACTTTAAGAACCAGATTCAGGCTCCAAGGGGCAGCCGAAGATCTGAACATAGGTCTGATCCTAATCAGAGCCTTAACAAAAGACTTAACATCTGGAAGCTCAGAGAGCCTCTTGTGGAGTAAAACAGACAAGGCCAAAATCTGTCCCCTCAGGGAATGGGCTGAAAGACCCTTCTCCAGACCATCCTGGAGAAACAACAGAATCCTGGCAACCTTATGCCAAGGAAAACCACACTTCACACCAGAATAAGTAGGTTCCCCACACCTTATGATAGATGCGACGAGTAACTGGCTTACGAGCTTAGATGAGAGTATCAATAACTCTCTCAGAAAACCCTCTCATAATTAGGACTAAGCGTTAAATCTCCATGCAGTCAGCCTCAGAGAATCTAGATTTTGATGAACAAAAGGACCTTGTTCCAGCAGATTCCTGCGACAAGGTAACTTCCATGGAGGAGAAGATGACATCCTCACTAGGTCCGCGAACCACGTCCTTCGCAGCCACGATGGAGCAATCAGTATCACTGACGCCTGCTCCTGCTTGATGCGGGCCACTACCTGAGGAAGGAGTGGTAATGGCGGAAAAAGGTAGATTAGATTGAACCTCCAAGGCACCGCTAATGCATCTATTAGCTCCGTCTGAGGATCCCTGGACCTAGACCCATATCTGGGTAGTTTGGTATTGAGACGAGACGCCATGAGATCTATCTCCGGCATCCCCCACCTGTAGCATATCTCCGCAAACACTTCGGGATGGAGAGACCATTCCCCCGGGTGAAGGGATTGTCTGCTGAGAAAATCTGCTTCCCAGTTGTCCACACCAGGAATGTGGATCGCTGACAGCGAACAGCTGTGGGCCTCCACCCACTCCAGAATCCGAGACACTTCCCTCATTGCTAGTGAGCTTCTCGTCCCCCCCTGATGGTTGATGTAATTCACCAAGGTTATATTGTCTGATTGGAATCTGATAAACCGGAACTAACCCAGAAGAGGCCAAGCCTTCAGAGCATTGTAGATTGCTCAAAGTTCCAAAATGTTGATCGGGAGGGAGCATTCCTCCTGAGACCACAAGCCCTGTGCCTTCTTGGCACTCCAAACAGCTCCCCATCCTGAGAGACTCGCGTCTGTAGTCACAATCTCCCAGGATGGTCTGAGAAAGGATGTCCCTCGGGACAGATGATCTGCACAGAGCCACCAAGAGAGCAATTCTCTTGACAGGTTGTCCAGGGAAATCTGTTGAGACAGATCCGAATGATTGCCGTTCCACTGCCTCAGCATGCACACTGTAACGACGGCACCTGGCAAAAGGAATTATGTCCATGCTGGACACCATGAGACCAATTACCTCCATATACTGAGCCACAGATGGCCTTAAAGGGACATAATACTCATATGCTAAATCACTTGAAACTGATGCAGTATAACTGTAAAAAGCTGACCGGAAAATATCACCTGAGCATCTCTATGTAAAAAAGGAAGATATTTTACCTCAAAAGTTCCTCAGCTCAGCAGAGTAATTTCTGTGTAAAAAGTTATACTCAACTGCTGCCCAGCTGCAGGTAAAAAAAAAATGAAGAAATGAACAGCAGCCAATCAGCATCAACAGTGCTGAGGTCATGAACTCTTTTACTGTGATCTCATGAGATTTGACTTAACTCTCATGAGATTTCATAGTAAACTTCCTTAAACTGAATAGGGAAATAAGATGAGTGTTCACAAAGCTCACTCCCTTAGCTGTTCTGGGACAGACATACTGATTTACTGCTTAGAAGTCCTTTACAATGGGATGTGGCTACTGAGGAACTTTTGAGGTAAAATATCTTTCTTTTTTACATAAAGATGTTCAGGCGATATTTTCTAGTCAGCTTTTTACAGCTATGCTGCATCACTTTCAAGTGTTTCAACATTTGGGTATTATAGCCCTTTAAGGAGGTCCGCAGGGCAAAACATGCCGAAGCTAGCTTGCATCGTTGTTGGTCGGTTAGAAATATCCTCATGTATATTAAATCTATTATAGAACTCAGGAATTCTACCCTAGTGCTTGGAATGAGAGAACTCTTCTCTAAATGTATCTTCCATACATGTGATCGAAGAAGAGAGAAAAGAGATAC
This sequence comes from Bombina bombina, assembly GCF_027579735.1. NCBI lineage: Eukaryota > Metazoa > Chordata > Amphibia > Anura > Bombinatoridae > Bombina > Bombina bombina. The sequence goes on from NC_069500.1 coordinate 142,751,222, forward strand.
TGAATGGTCCCCTGCTAGACAAAAGGATGGTGCTTGAACCAGAATGTCGTCCAAGTAGGGAGCTACTGCTATACCTTGGGTTCTGGTGACGACCAGAAGAGCTCCTAGAACCTTTGTAAAGATTATTGGGGCCGTAGCTAGGCCAAACGGAAGTGCAATGAACTGGAAGTACTGATCCAGGAACGCAAACCTTAGGAACAGGAAGTGGTCCCTGTGGATTGGAACATGAAAGTAGGCATCCTACAGAAATATAGTGGTTATGAACTGTCCTTCCTGAACTAGAGGAAGAATGGACCTTATTGTCTCCATCTTGAACGAGGGGACATTTAGAAACTTGTTTAAGCACTTTAGGTCCAGAATTGGGCGGAAAGTTCCCGCTTTCTTTAGGACCACAAACAGGTTTGAGTAGTATCCCAAACCTCTTTCTGCGATAGGAACCGGGACAATGACCCCTAAGGAGGACAGATCCTGCACGCACCCCAGAAAGGCTTCCCTCTTTTCTGGTTTTAACAACAGGCTTAAGAGGAGAAATCTGCCCTTGGATAATTGAGATTTGAAACCTATCTTGTATCCCTGAGCTATGTACTCCAGGACCCACGGATCCTGCATGTCCCTGGACCAAGCGTCTGAAAACAGCGACAGTCTGCTCCTACACGATCTAGCTTTGGATCGGGGGCCGCCCCTTCATGCAGACTTGTTCTCGGCAGGCTTCTTGTTCTGCTTGGATTTATTCCAGGATTGAGCCGGCTTCCAAGTGCTCTTGGTTTGCTCGGGCTTAGAGGAGGACTGCTGACGTTGGGACTTTTCAGAATGAAAGGAACGAAAATTAGATCCTTGTCCCTTAGGATTTGTTCTTTTTATCCTGCGGTAGGAAGACACCCTTGCCCCCTGTAACCGTGGAGATAATGGAGTCCAGACCTGGATCAAATAAAATGTTTCCCTCAAAGGGGAGAGAAAAGTTTCCATCTTCTTATCCATTGGCTCTCTGAAAGACGAGCTATCCTCAAGAGGGATAGTAGTACACTTAACTAACGTGGAGATAGCACCATCCACCTTAGGGACCGAACCCCACAACTCCAGCTGAGAGTCCGGGACCAGGAATAATTTTTTATAGGCAGACGAAGGGGAAAAGGAAGATCCAATTCTATCCCATTCGTTTTTTAATAATATTTGCCAGGAAAAGTTAGCGGTGCTACCCTGTCCTCGTACACTCTGTCTAATTTAGGGATCAAAGGTTAATCAGGCAACTTGGTCTCTCAAACCTCTAATGTCGACAGAACCTCCTTAAGAAGAAAAGCCAGAGGCCTAGAGGTAGCAGACTCCGATCCAGAAATTTCCCCTCTAAAGACTCAGAGTGCGACCCATCCTGGGATACTTGAAAAGCAGACAAATCATGTAAATCACTGGATTTTCCCATGGCCCGGAGAGCTATGTTTAACCTTTCGCAGGGACAGGTAGAGCACTAAGGGCCTCAGACACCGCTGTCTTTAAGTGTGCGGTAAAGTCTGATGGTAAAAGGCTCCCTCCAGACAGAGGATCAGGCGTGCTACGGGAAGCTGCATGTGACAATGGAGATGATCGATGGGTATGCACCTCTCGGGACGGCGAGTCCTCAGAGGTGGACGGCTCAGTCGTCCTAAAGGGTTTAACGTTCTTAGACATAATAACCTTGTTGATGCATATGGAACATAGTTGAGAGAGCGGGCACACCAAGGCCTCCTCACAATAGACAGGTATTACTATTAGGAATAGAGGGAGTACCCTCAAGCACATCAGGATCCTCCATAGCTTGCGCTAACAACAGTAGGATATAAATAAATACACTTTTTATTTCACACAAAAACGGCACCTTTATACCCCCAATGACTGGGGCACTCACCACCTCCTACTAGACCCAGGCAACAAGAGAAGAAGCAACCTCTCTGACAGCTAGCTCGGTCAGGAAAGAGAAAACAAAAGTGTAAACACACCCGGTCACATGCTGCGCAAGGCAGGGCTGCTCCTGCTATGAGAAAAAGTGCACCAAGCTACAAGCTGCGCAGCGTTTAAAGTGAAAGTAAAACACCTGTATGTTCCGTTACCGCATAACAACAGTCTATGAGCCGAAAATAAATCTCACACATAAAGCAGCATATATCAAAGAAACACATTTGATTAATCCCCACTGTTCAATAACCTCCCTCAGGAGATATTAACCCACGATTCTATAAAAGATAAAAGGATTTCCACTGTGACCCTGTCTTCAGCAATTTCACATAAGTAAAAATTGAAACGATCTTACCAGAATCCGTGCTGTGGAATAGAAACATGGCCTCTCAAGTGTGACAGTCTTGTAGCATCACTCCTGACATGGACTTGAGTGAAGAAAGCAGACAGTGAAACTCGTCAACACTGGTTGCTTAAGGAGCTGTTAGCAGGCAGTCTGGATGGGTTCGCAAAAAGACTCTCCCTGCATCTCCAGATGGTGGCCAGGTTCAGTATTCCCAACAGTAAGGAATGAAGCCATGGACTCTCCTTATATTAAGAAGGAACTTAATATAAGAAAAAAATGGAAATGAATCTTGACCTAGAAGCCATACAATAAAAACATAAAGAATATGATAGCCAAAAGATGGCACTAAAATCGAATATAATAATGGTAAAAATAAAAATACTACAAACAATAGTTCTTGCGCTGAAAACAAATCCACCACCTGTAAACATGAACAGCAATTTAAAAAAATTCAAGTTATATTATTGCAAAGATACTAAATTGTCTTCTGCAACTGGTTACAGACATAATCCAATAACCAATAGAGGGCGCTAATGTTATGAAATAATTTAATGGCGCTGCCGTCACCAAACAATTTACAACCAGGGCGCTAAAGGTTATGAAATGATATAATGAGGCTACCATCACCAAAACAATATACCACCAATAGAGGGCGCTAATGTTATGAGATAATGATTTAACCAATAAATGGTGCCGCAATTACCGAACAATATACAACCAATAGATGGCTCTGATGTTATGAAATGATATAATGGCGCTGCCATCACCAAACAATATACAACCAATAGAGGGCGCTAAAGGTTATGAAATGACATAATGGCGCTACATCGCCAAACAATTTACAACCAATAGAGGGCGCTAATGTTATGAGATAATGATTTAAATAAATGGTGCCGCAATTACCGAACAATATTACAACCAATAGAGGGCGCTAAAGGTTATGAAATGAAATAATGGCGCTGCCATCACTAAAGAATATAAAACCAATAGAGGGCGCTAAGCTTATAAGATAATATATCCAATTGAGCTGCGATTATTGATCAATATACCAATATACAACCCATAGATGTCGCTGGTGTTACTGAGAACAATATAACTAATAGATGGCGCTAAAGTTACTGAGATATCAGTTACATCATTTTGTTTCAAGAACATCGCCGTCTTTTAAAATATTTTTTTTTTTACTGCTAACCAAATTTGCAGATGAAGTTTTTCATTCTTATACACTTAATAAAACAAAATACATTTCAGTGCAAGATCTTGTGCATTATTTTATTCTTACCCCTGTTGGTTTTAGGTTTCCTGCATTTTCGCGCCATATATTGGTTATATTGTTATTTCAATAATAAGTCTCCGAATACGTTAAATTACTTAAAGGACATCGCTGTTCTCTAACGAGATTTACAATAGTTTTCAATTCTGACCACAGTTACAGTTGGTAGATTTGTTTTCAGACCTGCATTTACATTTCAGTGCGAGGTTTTTTTCGCCGCTTCTTTGCGGGTCTTATGTTTATTGGATTAAAATAGTATATTTGGACATAGGTAACTAAAATAACACTAAAAGCAATAGATGGCGCTGTGCTGAGGTTACTGAGAACGATATAACCAACAGATGGCGCTGTGCTGCGGTGACAGAGAACGATATAACCAACAGATGGCGCTGTGCTGCGGTGACAGAGAACGATATAACCAACAGATGGCGCAGTTGGATAGTGCACTAACAAAATAACTAATCTAGGGCGCTGCCGTAACAAAACATAAATGGTAAAAGAATTTGCCATTTTTCCATAAAATCAAAGGTGAAAAAGGAAATACCCCAATAGAACACTAGCATTAAGTTAAATATACATACACAAATACCGGCGACTGTATGTGCACAAATATGTACATTTTCTGCACTTTCAGAAGGAAATTAAATATTTCTAGATCAGATAATTTAGCTTGTTTTAAAAACTTCATACCTCTATGTGACATATTTAGGTTTCATTTAAATGTTTCATTTATATATAGTAATTTACTTCTATCATTACATTTGCTTAATTCTTATGGAATTCCTTGTTGAAAAGCATACTTAGGTAGGTAACGTGCACAAGCACTAAATGGCATTAATTTGTGTAAAAACTAATGCCATCTAGTGCTCCATTCACATGAAAGCTCCTGAGCCTACCTACTTTTCTAACAATGTTTAATTTTAAATTAGAAAAAAAAAATGGAACGTTGTAAAACTGATTCAATGCTGCTAAAAAATTCCAGGATCTGGACCGGATTTATGTTTTACATGATGAGGGACAAGATGCATTAGAAATAAAAAATATAACACATAATGCACACTATTTTTTTTATAATATAACATATAACACACACTATATTTACCCCAGCAAAGCCCAGAACACTAGGCTGAAAACGCACAAATGCAGAACTTCTTTTATTTATCTGGACAGAGCCACCAAGAGAGCGATTCTCTCGACCGGTTGTCCAGAAATATTTGTTGAGATAGATCCGAATGATCGCAGTTCCATTGCCTCAGCATGCACAACTGAAGAGGTCTGAGATGGAACCTGGTGAATGGAATGACATCTATGCTGGACAACATGAGCCCAATTACCTCCATACACTGGGCCACAGATGGCCTTAAGGAGGTCTGGAGGGCAAGGCAATTGGAAGTAATTTTGCAACGTCTCTGGTCTGTAAGGAATATCTTCATGGATATGGAATCTATTATCGTGCCAAGAAATTCCACTGTGGTACTGGGGACTAGATAACTCTTTCCTAAGTTTATCTTCCACCCATAAGATTGAAGAAGTAGTAGAAGAGCTCTTGAATGGTCTCCTACCAGCCGTCTGGATGGAGCCTGGACCAGGATGTAGTCCAAATAAGGCGCTACTGCAATACCTCAGGATCTCGCCATCACGAGCAGAGTCCCTAGAACCTTTGTAAAGACTCTCAGAGCAGTAGGCAGACCAAAAGGAAGAGCCACAAACTGGAAGTGCTGGTCCAGAAAAGTGAATCTTAAGAACTTGAAGTGATCCTTGTGTATTGGCACATGAAGGTAAGCATCCTTCAAGTCTATCATAGTCAGGAACTGTCCCTCTTGAACTAAGGGCAGAATAGACCTTATCATCTCCATCTTGAACAATGGGACCAACAGAAACTTGTTTAAGCACTTTAGGTCAAGAATCAGACGAAACGTACCCTCCTTCTTTGGGACCACAAAAAGATTTGGAGTAGTACCTAAATGGCACCTTTATACCCCCAATGTAGAATCCAGGCCAGGACCGAAAATAACCTTTCCCTTAAATGGAAGGAAAAGCAATCTAGATGTTGAAGTCATGTCAGCAGACCAAGACTTCAGCTACAGAGCCCTACGGGCTAGAACAGAAAAGCCTGATGTCTTGGCATTCAAGTGAATAATCTGCATGTTTGCATCACAGATAAACGAATTAACTACCCTCAAGGCCTTAATTCTTTCCTGGATTTCATTGAGGGGTGTTTCCACCTCGATTATCTCCAACAGAGTCACACCAATAGGTAGCGACTCCAGCCACCGAAGCAAACGCAGCTACAGGCTGAAATAAATACCTTGTGTGCTGAAACATCTTTCTTAACAGAGTTTCTAGTTTCTTATCCATTGGCTCCTTAAACGACGAACTATCCTCAAGCAGGATAGTGGTGCACTTAGCAAGCGTGGAGATAGCTCCATCCACCTTAGGGACAGACCCCCGCAACTCTAAGTGAGAGTCAGGAACTGGGAACAATTTCTTAAAAGAAGAAGAAGGGGTAAACGAGGATCCAAGTCTTTCCCATTCATTCTTAATGATATATGCCATCTTTACGGAAACCAGGAAAGTCTGTGGCACCACCCTGTCCTCAATAACCTTATCAAGCTTTGGTATAGAGGGTTCCTCGGGTAACTTAGGTTCCGGAACCTCTAAAGTAGCCATCACTTTCTTTAACAGAAAGCATATGTGCTCTATCCTAAATCTAAAGTCTGGTTCCTCCGCAGCTGGAGGCTTAGAGGCAGCCAATTCTGACCCAGCAAGAGCCTCCTCTGAAGTATCAGAGGTGTCTTCATCATTGAATAATCTAGTATCAGATAAATCCAACAAATTGGTAGATAACCCCTGGGAAGGATAGCAGTATTTAACCTTTCGCTTGCGCTTAGCAGGGCGAGGTAAAGCACTAAAGGCCGCAGACACTGCAGTTTGCAACTGTTCTGTAAAGTCTGGCGGTATAAGAGGGCCCCTTACCGAAGGAGGATTAGTAGTGCAATGGGGAGCTGCATGTGTGGAAGGAGATGATTGCAGGGAACGCACCTCACGGGAAGGAGACCCCTCAGAGGTGGACGGCTCAGTGGTACTAAACATCTTGGTCTTTTTAGATATAACTACTTTATCAAGGCATGTGGAACATAATTGAGCAGGCGGGTATACCATAGCCTCCTCACAATAAAAATAGGTATTAGACACATCAGATGGATGAGAGGAGTGGGGGACGTATTTAAAAGCCTTTTTCCTGGGGTTTCTTTGCCTCCTCCTGGTGGCCAGGTTCTGTATTATCACAAGTAAGGAATGAAGCTGTGGACTCTCCTCATATTAAGATGGAAACAATATAACCAATAGATGGTGCTACAGTTACTGAAATATTTAACAGATAAAGAATTTAGTTTCAAGAACATCGCCGTCTTTTAAAATATTTTTTTTTTTACTGCTAACCAAATTTACATTTGAAATTGTTCATTCTTCTACACTTAATAAAACAATATATATTTCAGTGCAAGGTCCTCTGCATTATTTTATTTTTACCCATGTTGGTTTTATGCTTCTTGCATTTTAGCGCCATCTATATTGTTATTTCAGTAACCAGTCTCCGAATAATATTGTGTGTTATGAACTCAATATATTGTGTTAAGGTGTTACTTAGATTATGACTGCAAAATCTGATTCACTTCTCTTCTTTTTCCTGGGATCGATAAATTTCGATATCTACTGTATGAGATTTTGTTTGCTTTAACTTTTTGTTTAAATCTTATTCATTTGTTATGGTGAATGTAACCTTTTTATTATTTAATAAGGCATACAAAAAAACAGCACATACTACTAACATTTAATAAAAAAAAATATTCTATTTAATGTTTGTGACTTGTATAGAATATTTTTAACTATAAATACATAATAATAAATCATGTTAAAAACCCTAAACATTGATCTTTTATTAACATTACAGAACCTAACCACTCAGCTTGTGTTTACCCCATCCATATCTTCGAAATGAAGATAAGAACGATCATCAATAGCAAGCAACGACAGTATTAAACAGCACTGCAAGCTCTCCTCACGCTCAGGAGCAAACACTTTAACTCTTCCTCGTGGTTAGCGAGTTCAGACACTTTAGAGCACATTTCTCCAGTCACAAACTATAGAAATGATCCCTGAAAGTATAGTCTTAACCTTAAAACTGCAAAAATGATACACCAAAGATTACAAACTCCTTTTATGCATTAGAGCGACGAATGAATATTATCTTAAAAAAACATTTATTATTACATAAAATTAACGGACATTGAACAATCGTGGAGTAATTATAATAGAATGTATAATTATATCTTTAGAAAAGCTGAAAGCGTTAGAATTCAACCATCCATCTAATCTGCATAAAAGAAAAGTAGTAACCAATCACGCAAGGGTTTAAATTAGTTTGCAAAGTAGCATTCCCACATATCACCAATAGGTGGCTCTAGTGCTAAAGTGAATGTAAATAATAGTACAGTAATAGCTCTCGTTTTGCAAAAACAAAGCGATAACGTTTTTTTTTTCTCCTTAAAATATCATACATTTATTTAGGCACTTACATGTATTTTGATTGATTATAGTATCTGTACAATATAGTATATTTTCTCGTACTAAAATATTAACATGAAAGGAACCTGTTTATGGTTAATATTATACACTACTTGAGATTGTTATTAAACATAGTAAATAATAAAAAAAGGTTATGAGAACGATATGTCCAATTGAGCTGCTGCGATTATTGAACAATATACAACCAATAGATGGCGCTGCTGTTACTGAGAACAATATAACCAATAGATGGCGCTACAGTTACTGAAATATCCGACAGTATCCAACAGATAAATTTAGTTTCAAGAACATCGCCATCATTTAAAATATATATATTTTTTTTACTGCTAACCAAATTTACAGATGAAGTTTTTCATTCTTCTACACTTAATAAAACAATATACACTTCAGTGCAAGGTCTTGTGCGTTATTTTATTCTTTTCTTACCCTTGGTTTTAGGTTTCTTGCATTTTAGTTATATTGCAAATTGATTATATTGTTATTTCATTAATAAGTCTCCGAATACGTTATTTTAATATAAATTACTTGGTTAAAAGGATATCTCAATTCTCTAACGAGCGAGACTTACAATAGTTTTTCAATTCTGATCACATTTATAGTTGGTAGATTTGTTTTCAGAGAGGTATTTAAATTTCAGTACGAGGTTTTGTGCGGTATTTTTCTTTCCGCATACCTGCGGGACTTATGTTTATTAGATTAAAATAATGTATTCGGAGACAGGTAACTAAAATAACACTAAAACCAATAGCTGGCGCTATGCTGAGGTTACTGAGAAAAATATAACCAACAGATGGCGCTGTGCTGCGGTGACTGAAAACGATTTAACCAACAGATGGCGCTGTGCTGAGGTTACTGAGAACAATATAACCAACAGATGGCGCTGTGCTGCGGTGACTGAGAACGATATAAGCAACAGATGGCACAGTGGTTAGTGCGATAACAAAATAACTAATCTAGGACGAAGCGAAAACAAAACATAAATGTGGTAATTTTACATTAGAAAAAAAATGGAACGTTGTAAAACTGATTCAATGCTGCTAAAAAAAATCCCGGACCTGGACCCTATTTATGTTTTACATGATAAGGAACAAGATGCATTAGAAATAAAAAATATAACACATAATACACACTATTTTTTTTATAATAGAACATATAACACACACTATGTTTACCCCAGCAAAGCCCAGAACACTAGGCTGAAAACGCACAAATGCAGAACTTCTTTTATTTACCCCATTTGTCAAAAAAATCTGTCCTGCTTGTTATATCAGTTTAAGGAATATCTGAAAATGTATTTCTCGCCAATAAAAGGCGTTATTATTAACACTTTTACTGAAAACAAAATAACAAATAGATGGCGTGCAGTTACTGAGATATCTAATAGATAAATAATTTAGTTTCAAGAACATCGCCGGTTTTTAAATAATGTTCTTTCCTTTACAAATGGTTGAGTTTTTCATTCTTCCATACTTAATAAAACAGTATATATTTGGTTTTACTTTTCTTGCATCAAATCAAGTTAGAGAAGAGTTATATCATTGCAAGCAAAGATACTAAGTTATTTAAGTTATATAATAAATGACGCTACTATCACCAAACAATATATAACCAATAGAGGGCGCTAAGGTTATGAGAACGATATGTCCAATTGAGCTGCTGCGATTATTGAACAATATACAACCAATAGATGGCGCTTATGTTACTGAGAACAATATAACAAATAGCGCTACAGTTACTGAAATATCCGACAGTATCCAACAGATACATTTAGTTTCAAGAACATCGCCGTCATTTAAAATATTTTAGATGGTGCTGTGCTGAGGCTACTGAGAACAATATAACCAACAGATGGCGCTGTGCTGAAGTTACGGAGAACAATTTAACCAACAGATGGCGCTGTGCTGAGGTTACAGAGAACAATATAACCAACAGATGGCGCTGTGCTGCGGTGACTGAGAACGATATATCCAACAGATGGCGCTGTGCTGCGGTGACTGAGAACGATATATCCAACAGATGGCGCAGTGGTTACTGAGAACGAATATAGGGCGAAGCGAGAACAAAACATAAATGTGTGGCAACAAAAGACATTTGCCGGCATAGATTAATCATTTTTTTCAATAAAATCAAAGTTAAAAAAGTAAATACCACAATAGAACACTAGCATCAAGTTAAATAAATATAAATACATACACAAATTCTGGCGACTGTATATGCAGAAATATGTACATTTTATGCACTTTCAGAAGGAAATTACATTTTTCTAGATCAGATAATTTAGCTTGTTTTAAAAATGAGAATATTTGTAAATTCAATTCTATCATTACATTTGCTCAGTTCTTATGGAATTCCTTGTTGAAAAGCATACCTAAGTAGGTGAGGTACTAAATGGCATCAATTTGTGTAAAAATGGACATGAATGGTCCCAACCCTACCTGCCTTCTTTTAAACCATGTTAATTTGATATTTTTTAAAAAATGGAACGTCAGACCAGTGCTGCTAAATTTTTTTTATAATATAACATATAACACACACTATATATACTACAATAAAGCCCAGAACACTAGACTGAAAACGCACTAATGCAGAACTTCACTCTTTTACCCATTTGTGTACGGAATCTGTCCTGCTTGCAGTCTAAAGGGACATCATACTCTTGATTTTTCTTTGCATAAATGTCTTGTAGATGATCCATTTATATAGCCCATACAAGTTTTTTTTTTTTTTTAAATGTAGCTTTGCTTATTTTTAAATAACATTGCTCTGATTTTCAGACTCCTAACCATGCCCCAAAGTTTTAGGAGAATACCGAGGTATACCTACTCCAGCTTGCTGCTTTTTGTGTAAAGAGTATTTTCATATGCAGAGGAAGGGGGGAGTGCGTTATTTCCCACTTGCAGTGGTGGGCTTTCCGGCTACCTTTTTAACAGAGCTAAACTGTGAACTTTTAAGTACGTTTTTATAAGGTTTTATGCTGGGCTTTCAGTATCTGTGCATCTTATTCTTTATAATAGTGTCTATTACATGCAATTATATGAAAATTGATGTATACTGTCCCTTTAAAGTGAAGGTACATTTTAGGCCAATGGACTACTGCTATTTACTTAATAAAATATGAGCATTCTAGTCGCTAACTTTATTTTTCTATACCGTTTTTACTTTTTATCAAAAATGAACTTATAATATACTCGCCGTTTCCAATACGACTCCTCCCCTCCACCACTTCCTTATTCGGCACTACTAACGTAGCGAGTGGTCCCACACGCTCTGTACGTCACTCAAAAGCTCGTGCACAACATTATTAGATAACATAATTTGAACAATTGCACAATTCAAAGTTTTATAATTCAGTCCGTGGCAAATTACATATCCGTTAATTAGGTTAAGAGAGAATCGCTTCATGTTACTTACATTGGGAGAAAAGGGGGGCCCATTAGGCTAGAGGGGGAGGGTTAGAGAACTGTTTGATGGGGGATCCATGATATTGGGGGCTAAGGGGGGATTCTACAAAGCAGCATATGTAAATATGCTATTAAAAAAAACCCAGATATACCTTTTATATTAGTACTGGCAGACATTCTGCCAGTACTTAAGATGGCGGGAACAATTGTGGGGTGGGGGAGGGAAGAGAGCTGTTTGGGAGGGATCAGGGGGTCTGATGTTTTAGGTGGGAGGCTGATCTCTACACTAAAGCTAAAATTAACCCTGCAAACTCCCTACAAGCTACCTAATTAACCCCTTCACTGCTAGCCATAATACACGTGTGATGCACAGCGGCATTTAGCGGCCTTCTAATTATCAAAAGCAACACCAAAGCCACATATGTCTGCTAGTTCTGAACAAAGGGGATCCTAGAGAAGCATTTACAACCATTTGTGCCATAATTGCAAAAGCTGTTTGTAAATAATTTCAGTGAGAAACCTAAAGTTTGTGAAAAAGGAAACAATTTATTTTTATTTGATCGCATTTGGCGGTGAAATGGTGGCATGAAATATACCAAAATGGGCCTAGATCAATACTTTGGGTTGTCTACTACACTACACTAAAGCTAAAATTAACCCTACACATTCCCTACAAGCTCCCTGATTAACCCCTGCACTGCTGGACATAATACACGTGTGGTGCGCAGCAGCATTTAACAGCCTTCTAATTACCAAAAAGCAACGCCAATGCCATATATGTCTGCTATTTCTGAACAAAGGGGATCCCAGAGAAGCATTTACAACCATTTATGCCATAATTGCAAAAGCTGTTTGTAAATAATTTCAGTGAGAAACCTAAAGTTTGTGAAAAAAATTGTGAAAAAGTGAATGATTTTTTGTATTTGATCGCATTTGGCGGTGAAATGGTGGCATGAAATATACCAAAATGGGCCTAGATTCATACTTTGGGATGTCTTCTAAACAAAATATATACATGTCAAGGGATATTCAGAGATTCCTGAAAGATGTCAGTGTCCCAATATAACTAGCGCTAATTTTGAAAAAAAGTGGTTTGGGAATAGCAAAGTGCTACTTGTATTTATAGCCCTATAACTTGCACAAAAAGCAAAAAACATGTAAACATTGGGTATTTCTAAACTCAGGACAAAATTTAGAAACTATTTAGCATGGGTGTTTTTTAGTAGTTGTAGATGTGTAACAGATTTTGGGGCTAAAATTTAGAAAATGTGTTTTTTTCCATTTTTTCCTCATATTTTATAATTTTTTTATAGTAAATTATAAGATATGATGAAAATAATGGTATCTTTAGAAAGTCCATTTAATGGCGAGAAAAAACAGAATTTATGCTTACCTGATAAATTACTTTCTCCAACGGTGTGTCCGGTCCACGGCGTCATCCTTACTTGTGGGATATTCTCTTCCCCAACAGGAAATGGCAAAGAGCCCAGCAAAGCTGGTCACATGATCCCTCCTAGGCTCCGCCTTCCCCAGTCATTCGACCGACGTAAAGGAGGAATATGCATAGGAGAAATCATATGATACCGTGGTGACTGTAGTTAGAGAAAATAATTCATCAGACCTGATTAAAAAACCAGGGCGGGCCGTGGACCGGACACACCGTTGGAGAAAGTAATTTATCAGGTAAGCATAAATTCTGTTTTCTCCAACATAGGTGTGTCCGGTCCACGGCGTCATCCTTACTTGTGGGAACCAATACCAAAGCTTTAGGACAGTGATGATGGGAGGGAGCAAATCAGGTCACCTAGATGGAAGGCACCACGGCTTGCAAAACCTTTCTCCCAAAAATAGCCTCAGAAGAAGCAAAAGTATCAAATTTGTAAAATTTGGTAAAAGTGTGCAGTGAAGACCAAGTCGCTGCCTTACATATCTGATCAACAGAAGCCTTGTTCTTGAAGGCCCATGTGGAAGCCACAGCCCTAGTGGAATGAGCTGTGATTCTTTCAGGAGGCTGCCGTCCGGCAGTCTCATAAGCCAATCGGATGATGCTTTTAAGCCAAAAAGAGAGAGAGGTAGAAGTTGCTTTTTGACCTCTCCTTTTACCAGAATAAACAACAAACAAGGAAGATGTTTGTCTGAAATCCTTTGTAGCCTCTAAATAGAATTTTAGAGCACGAACTACATCCAAATTGTGCAACAAACGTTCCTTCTTTGAAACTGGATTCGGACACAAAGAAGGCACAACTATCTCCTGGTTAATATTTTTGTTAGAAACAACTTTCGGAAGAAAACCAGGTTTAGTACGCAAAACCACCTTATCTGCATGGAACACCAGATAAGGAGGAGAACACTGCAGAGCAGATAACTCTGAAACTCTTCTAGCAGAAGAAATTGCAACCAAAAACAAAACTTTCCAAGATAATAACTTAATATCTACGGAATGTAAGGGTTCAAACGGAACCCCTTGAAGAACTGAAAGAACTAAATTGAGACTCCAAGGAGGAGTCAAAGGTTTGTAAACAGGCTTGATTCTAACCAGAGCCTGAACAAAAGCTTGAACATCTGGCACAGCCGCCAGCTTTTTGTGAAGTAAAACAGATAAAGCAGAAATCTGTCCCTTCAAAGAACATGCAGATAATCCTTTCTCCAAACCCTCTTGTAGAAAGGATAGAATCTTAGGAATTTTCATCTTGTTCCATGGGAATCCTTTCGATTCGCACCAACAGATATATTTTTTCCATACTTTATGGTAAATTTTTCTAGTTACAGGCTTTCTAGCCTGAATAAGAGTATCAATGACAGAATCTGAGAACCCACGCTTTGATAAAATCAAGCGTTCAATCTCCAAGCAGTCAGTTGGAGTGAGGCCAGATTCGGATGTTCGAACGGACCTTGAACAAGAAGGTCCCGTCTCAAAGGTAGCTTCCATGGTGGAGCCGATGACATATTCACCAGGTCTGCATACCAAGTTCTGCGTGGCCACGCAGGAGCTATCAAGATCACCGAAGCCCTCTCCTGATTGATCCTGGCTACCAGCCTGGGAATGAGAGGAAACGGTGGGAATACATAAGCTAGGTTGAAGGTCCAGGGCGCTACTAGTGCATCTACTAGAGTCGCCTTGGGATCCCTGGATCTGGACCCGTAGCAAGGAACCTTGAAGTTCTGACGAGACGCCATCAGATCCATGTCTGGAATGCCCCATAATTGAGTTATGTGGGCAAAGATTTCCGGATGGAGTTCCCACTCCCCCGGGTGAAAGTCTGATTGAAACCTTATGAATTTGGCCTTTGCTAGTTGAGGCCAAGCCTTGAGAGCATTGAATATCGCTCTCAGTTCCAGAATGTTTATCGGGAGAAGAGATTCTTCCCGAGACCATAGACCCTGAGCTTTCAGGGGTTTCCAGACCGCGCCCCAGCCCACCAGACTGGCGTCGGTCGTGACAATGACCCACTCTGGTCTGCGGAAGCTCATCCCTTGAGACAGGTTGTCCAGGGTCAGCCACCAACGGAGTTAAACTCTGGTCCTCTGATCTACTTGGATCGTCGGGGACAAGTCTGTATAATCCCCATTCCACTGTCTGAGCATGCACAGTTGTAATGGTCTTAGATGAATTCGCGCAAAAGGAACTATGTCCATTGCCGCAACCATCAAACCTATTACTTCCATGCACTGCGCTATGGAAGGAAGAAGAACAGAATGAAGTACTTGACAAGAGCTTAGAAGTTTTGATTTTCTGGCCTCTGTCAGAAAAATCTTCATTTCTAAGGAGTCTATTATTGTTCCCAAGAAGGGAACTCTTGTTGACGGGAATAGAGAACTTTTTTCTACGTTCACTTTCCACCCGTGAGATCTGAGAAAGGCTAGGACAATGTCCGTATGAGCCTTTGCTTGTGGCAGAGACGACGCTTGAATCAGTATGTCGTCCAAGTAAGGTACTACTGCAATGCCCCTTGGCCTTAGCACCGCTAGAAGGGACCCTAGTACCTTTGTGAAAATTCTTGGAGCAGTGGCTAATCCGAATGGAAGTGCCACAAACTGGTAATGCTTGTCCAGAAAGGCGAACCTTAGGAACCGATGATGTTCCTTGTGGATAGGAATATGTAGATACGCATCCTTTAAATCCACCGTGGACATGAATTGACCTTCCTGGATGGTAGGAAGAATTGTCCGAATGGTTTCCATTTTGAACGATGGAACCCTGAGAAATTTGTTTAGGATCTTGAGATCCAAAATTGGCCTGAATATTCCCTCTTTTTTGGGAACTATGAACAGATTGGAGTAAAACCCCATCCCTTGTTCTCCTAATGGAACAGGATGAATCACTCCCATTTTTAACAGGTCTTCTACACAATGTAAGAATGCCTGTCTTTTTATTTGGTCTGAAGACAATTGAGACCTGTGGAACCTTCCCCTTGGGGGTAGTTCCTTGAATTCCAGGAGATAACCTTGAGAAACTATTTCTAGCGCCCAAGGATCCTGAACATCTCTTGCCCAAGCCTGAGCGAAGAGAGAGAGTCTGCCCCCCACCAGATCCGGTCCCGGATCGGGGGCCAGCATCTCATGCTGTCTTAGTAGCGGTAGCAGGCTTCTTGGCCTGCTTACCTTTGTTCCAGCCTTGCATCGGTCTCCAGGCTGGCTTGGTTTGAGAAGAATTACCCTCTTGCTTAGAGGATGTAGAATTTGAGGCTGGTCCGTTTCTGCGAAAGGGACGAAAATTTGTTTTATTTTTAGCCTTAAAAGACCTATCCTGAGGAAGGGCGTGGCCCTTTCCCCCAGTGATGTCTGAAATAATCTCTTTCAAGTCAGGGCCAAACAGCGTTTTCCCCTTGAAAGGGATGTTAAGCAATTTGTTCTTGGAGGACACATCCGCTGACCAAGACTTTAGCCAAAGCGCTCTGCGCGCCACAATAGCAAAACCTGAATTTTTCGCCGCTAATCTAGCTAATTGCAAAGTGGCGTCTAAGGTAAAAGAGTTAGCCAATTTAAGTGCTTGAACTCTGTCCATAACCTCCTCATAAGAAGATGCTTTATTGAGCGACATTTCAAGTTCTTCGAACCAGAAACACGCTGCTGTAGTGACAGGAACAATGCATGAAATTGGTTGTAGAAGGTAACCTTGCTGAACAAACATCTTTTTAAGCAAACCCTCTAATTTTTTATCCATAGGATCTTTGAAAGCACAACTATCTTCTATAGGGATAGTGGTGCGTTTGTTTAGAGTAGAAACCGCCCCCTCGACCTTGGGGACTGTCTGCCATAAGTCCTTCCTGGGGTCGACCATAGGAAATAATTTCTTAAATATAGGGGGAGGGACAAAAGGTATGCCGGGCCTTTCCCATTCTTTATTTACAATGTCCGCCACCCGCTTCGGGGTGAAAAGCTTCGGGGGGCACCGGGACCTCTAGGAACTTGTCCATCTTACATAATTTCTCTGGAATGACCAAATTGTCACAATCATGCAGAGTAGATAACACCTCCTTAAGCAGAGCGCGGAGATGTTCCAATTTAAATTTGAATGTAATAACGTCAGGTTCAGCTTGTTGAGAAATTTTTCCTGAATCTGAAATTTCTCCCTCAGACAAAACCTCCCTGGCCCCTTCAGACTGGTGTAAGGGCATGTCAGAACCATTATCATCAGCGTCCTCATGCTCTTCAGTATCTAAAACAGAGCAGTCGCGCTTTCGCTGATAAGTGGGCATTTTGGCTAAAATGTTTTTAATAGAATTATCCATTACAGCCGTTAATTGTTGCATAGTAAGGAGGATTGGCGCACTAGATGAACTAGGGACCTCCTGAGTGGGCAAGACTGGTGTAGACATAGAAGGAGATGATGCAGTACCATGCTTACTCCCCTCACTTAAGGAATCATTTTGGGCAACATTATTATCAGTGGCATCATTGTCCCTACTTTGTTTGTCACATTCATCACATATATTTAAATGGAGAGGAACCTTGGCTTCCGAACATACAGAACATCGTCTATCTGATGGTTCAGACATGTTAATAGGCATAAACTTGATAACAAAGCACAAAAAACGTTTTAAAATAAAACCGTTACTGTCACTTTAAATTTTAAACTGAACACACTTTATTACTGAATATGTGAAAAAGTATGAAGGAATTGTTCAAAATTCACCAAAATTTCACCACAGTGTCTTGAAGCCTTAAAAATATTGCACACCAAATTTGAAAGCTTTAACTCTTAAAATAACGGAACCGGAGCCGTTTTTACATTTAACCCCTATACAGTCCCTGGTATCTGCTTTGCTGAGACCCAACCAAGCCCAGAGGGGAATACGATACCAAATGACGCCTTCAATAAGCTTTTTCAGTGGATCTGAGCTCCTCACACATGCATCTGCATGCCTTGCTTCTCAAAAACAACTGCGCATTAGTGGCGCGAAAATGAGGCTCTGCCTATGACTAGAAAAGGCCCCCAGTGAAAAAGGTGTCCAATACAGTGCCTGCCGTTTTTTTAACAGAATTCCCAAGATTAAAATAACTCTTCAAAGTTATAAACCATTAAATATGCTTATAAAGTAATCGTTTTAGCCCAGAAAAATGTCTACCAGTCTTTAAAGCCCTTGTGAAGCCCTTTATTCTTATATTTAAAACTAAGAAAATGGCTTACCGGATCCCATAGGGAAAATGACAGCTTCCAGCATTACATCGTCTTGTTAGAATGTGTCATACCTCAAGCAGCAAAAGTCTGCTCACTGTTTCCCCCAACTGAAGTTAATTCATCTCAACAGTCCTGTGTGGAAACAGCCATCGATTTTAGTAACGGTTGCTAAAATCATTTTCCTCTTACAAACAGAAATCTTCATCTCTTTTCTGTTTCAGAGTAAATAGTACATACCAGCACTATTTTAAAATAACAAACTCTTGATTGAAGAATAAAAACTACATTTAAACACCAAAAAACTCTTAGCCATCTCCGTGGAGATGTTGCCTGTGCAACGGCAAGGAGAATGACTGGGGAAGGCGGAGCCTAGGAGGGATCATGTGACCAGCTTTGCTGGGCTCTTTGCCATTTCCTGTTGGGGAAGAGAATATCCCACAAGTAAGGATGACGCCGTGGACCGGACACACCTATGTTGGAGAAACGGTATATAATATGTGTGGGTACAGTAAATGAGTAAGAGGAAAATTACAGCTAAACACAAACACCGCAAAAATGTAAAAATAGCCTTGGTCCCAAACGGACAGAAAATGGAAAAGTACTGTTGTCATTAAGGGGTTAACCAATAAATGGTGCTGCAATTACTGAACAATGTACAACCAATAGATGGCGCTGATATTAAGAAATGATATAATGACGCTGCCATCACCCAAACAATATACAACCAATAGAGAACGCTACGTAATATCCAATTGAGCTGCGATTATTGATCAATATACAACCAAAATATGTCGCTGGTGTTAATGAGAAACATAAATTATGTTTACCAGATGGTAATGACTCAATTTATAAATTTCTGACATTATTACAAACCTCACTGGCACTCTGAGCAGCTGTAGTATTTAAAAAATACTAGTGTACTGGGAATATCTAGTTATGCACGTGCATAAAAATGCTAACACTGATATTTTTTACTAGAGGCATTTTAGCCAATGCATTTATATTGCAATTCTGTTTAAATTCACAGATGTAATTCATATATATATATATATATATATATATATATATATATATATATATATATATATATATATATATATATATATATGTGTGTATTCAAAAATTCACTGGAATGTCCATTAAAAGGGACACTGAACACAATTTTTTTTCTTTTGTGATTCAGATAGAGCATGACATTTTAAGCAACTTTCTAATTTACTCCTATTATCAAATGTTCTTTATTCTCTTGGTATCATTATTTGAAATGCAAGAATGCAAGTTTAGATGCCGGCCCATTTTTGGTGAACAACCTAGGTGTCTTTGCTTATTGGTGCATACATTCATCCACCAATCAAAAACTGCTGTCCAGAGTTCTGAACCAGGAAAAAAAAAAAGCGTTTCTTTTTATATAGAAATAGCAAGAGAACGAAGAAACTGATACTAGGAGTTAATCAGAAAGTTGCTTAAAATTACATGCTCTATCTGAATGACAAAATACATTTTATGGGTTCAAAGTACTTTTAAATGAAATTCAAAACTCTAAACAATCATCTTTTATTAACTTTATAAAATCTAACCACTCAGTTTGTGTTCACCCCATCCATATCTTCAAAATGAAGATAAGAACGATCATCAATAGCAAGCAGCCACAGTATTAAACAGCACTGCAAACTCTCCTCACGCTCAGGAGTAAACACTTTAAATCTTCCTCGTGGTTAGCGAGTTCAGACACTTTAGAACACATTTCTCCAGTCACAAACTATAGAAATGATCCCTGAAAGTATAGTCTTAACCTTACAACTGCAAAAATGATACACCAAAGATTACAAACTCCTTTTATGCATTAGAGCGACGAACGAATATTATCTTAAAAAAACTTATTTACTAATACATAAAATTAACACACATTGAACAATCGTAGAGCACTTATAATAGAATGTATAATTATATTATTAGAAAAGCTAAAAGCGTTAGAATTCAACAATCCATCTAATCTACATAAAAGAGTAGTAACCAATCACGCAAGCGTTTAAATTCGTTTGTGAACTAATCACTCCTACATATCACCAATAGGTGACTCTAGTGCTAAAGTGAATGTAATTAATAGCAATAGCTCTCCTTGAAATATTATACATTTATTTATTCACTTACATGTATTTTAATTGATTATAGTATCTGTACAATATAGTATATTTTCTTATACTAAAATGTTATAACATGAAAGGAACCTGTTTATGGTTAATGCTATACTACTTGAGATTATTATTAAATATAGTAAATAATACAGTAAATAAAAAAAAGGTTATGAGAACAATGCCCAAATGAGCTGCTGTGATTATTGAACAATATAGAACCAATAGATGGCGCTGCTGTTACTGAGAACAATATCACCAATAGATGGTGCTACAGTTACTGAAATATCCGACAGATACATTTATTTTCAAGAACATCGCCGTCATTTAAAATATTTTTTTTTTTACTTCTAACCAAATTTACAGATGCAGTTTTTCATTCTTGTAAAACAATATAAACTTCAGTGCAAGGTCTTGTGCATTATTTTATTCTTACCCCTTGTTGGTTTTACGTTTCTTGCATTTTAACGCCATCTATTGGTTATATTGTTATTTCAGTAATCAGTCTCCGAAAACGTTATTTTAAAATAAATTACTTGCTTAAAAGGACATCTCAGTTCTCCTACGAGCGAGACTTAAAATAGTTTTTCAATTCTGATCAAATTTACAGTTGGTAGATTTGTTTTGAGACAGGTATTTAAATTTCAGTACGAGGTTTTTGTGCGGTATTTTTCTTTCCGCATCTTTGCGGGTCTTATGTTTATTGGATTAAAATAATGTATTCGGAGACACGTAACTAAAATAACACTAAAACCAATAGATGGGAAAAAATATAACCAAAAGAGGGCGCTGTTCTGCGGTGACCGAGAACGATATAAGCAACAGATGGCGCTGTGCTGAGGTTACTGAGAACAATATAACCAACAGATGGCGCTGTGCTGAGGTTACTGAGAACAATATAACCAACAGATGGCGCTGTGCTGAGGTTACTGAGAACAATATAACCAACAGATGGCGCTGTGCTGCGGTCACTGAGAACTATATAACCAACAGATGGCGCTGTGCTGAGGTTACTGATAAAAAATATGACCAACAGATGGTGCTGTGTTGCGGCGACAGAGAACGATATAACCAACAGATGGCGCAGTGGTTAGTGCGATAACAAAATAACTAATCTAAGACGAAGCGATAACAAAACATAACAAAAGACATTTGCCATCTTCAAACTTTTTTTCACTAAGACCCAGTGCCATGATACCACATACCTTCACGAGTCACGACCCTATTTTTATGGTTGGGCTGAAATTTTTTGAAATATACAACAAAATAGCTGAAATTTTTGGCAAAGTGAGTAAAATTCTCGCACTCTCATATAACACACACATAAAACACACTCATATAACACACACACACACCCTACACTCTCATATAAACACACAGCACACACTCACAATACACACTCTCATACAACACACTCATATAACACACACACACAACAACCACCCACACACTCTCATACAACACACACTCTCATACAACACACTCATATAACACACACACCCTACACTCTCATATAAACACACAGCACACACTCACAATACACACTCTCATACAACACACTCATATAACACACACCCATATAACACACACACACACCCTACACTCTCATATAAACACACAGCACACACTCACAATACACACTCTCATACAACACACTCATATAACACACACACACAACAACCACCCACACACTCTCATACAACACACACACACATCACACACTCTCATACAACACACTCATATAACACACACTCATATAACACACACTCATATAACACACACACACACACCCTACACTCTCATATAAACACACAGCACACACTCACAATACACACTCTCATACAACACACTCATATAACACACACACACAACAACCACCCACACACTCTCATACAACACACACACACATCACACACTCTCATACAACACACTCATATAACACACACTCATATAACACACACTCATATAACACACACTCATATAACACACACACACACACCCTACACTCTCATATAAACACACAGCACACACTCACAATACACACTCTCATACAACACACTCATATAACACACACCCATATAACACACACACACCCTACACTCTCATATAAACACACAGCACACACTCACAATACACACTCTCATACAACACACTCATATAACACACACACACAACAACCACCCACACACTCTCATACAACACACACACACATCACACACTCTCATACAACACACTCATATAACACACACTCATATAACACACACTCATATAACACACACTCATATAACACACACACACACACCCTACACTCTCATATAAACACACAGCACACACTCACAATACACACTCTCATACAACACACTCATATAACACACACCCATATAACACACACACACCCTACACTCTCATATAAACACACAGCACACACTCACAATACACACTCTCATACAACACACTCATATAACACAGATACGGATATAGGGTATAGCGCTAGACCAAAAACCTACTTAGCCTCACTAAAGGTTATTGTCTCCTCCCTAGACAATAGAGAATTAAGAATGTAAAATCAGTGGATATAGGAGGCGCTATAGAGCCGTAGGATATATAGATATAAATAAATGTAAAATTCACTGTATCGTTACCAGTTAAAACAATCCAAAAAGTTAAAAATCCAAAAATCCCAATGACCCTTAAGGGATACGTTAAAATACTATTTATGTGCAAAATCTGTGATAAAAAATCGGTGATAATTAAAAATAAAGGCAAATGTCTAGGTACATATATATATAAAAACAATTTATCCAAGTGAAAAATCAAAGTGAAATAAATGCAGTATATCAAAGTGCAATCAATGATCAAGTGACAATATTTAGTAAAACACAGATGTGATATTTAATATGTCAATGCATAAAAGGTTGACACATACAATCCATATAACAATCAATCATACATAAAATAAAACCGGTTTAAACATACACACTATACATAACCCCTCAGATTCCCCAAATCAAATGTGGCTGGCGGAGAACACCTATAATGACTGTGTTCTAATCTTGGTGTTAGTAATTCAAGGGGATCCCCCAAAGATGATGGTCCGGAATGATAATGTGGGTTTAATTATTGTAAATCCAAAGATATAAATTTTAATGTTTCTGAATGGTGCCGTTATATCCCCAGTCTTTTTTGGTCACAAATAAAAGCCCACGATGGTATAGAGCTCCTTCCTTAATGTTCTCTTAGTTAATAGGCAATCAAGTATTTATAACTTAGCCGGGAGGCTCTCCTACCTTCTTACAAGTGTCTGCCAGCGATCTCCTTACCTGGCCCGACACTCCGGCTGCTCCTTTAGATGTCTGCTCAGCGAAAATCCCGTGAGTGACGTCACCCGGTTCCGGGTCCTAGGTGACCACTTGGGGAATCTGAGGGGTTATGTATAGTGTGTATGTTTAAACCGGTTTTATTTTATGTATGATTGATTGTTATATGGATTGTATGTGTCAACCTTTTATGCATTGACATTTCACTTTGATAAATTGTTTTTATATATATATGTACGTAGACATTTGCCTTAATTTTTAATTATCACCGATTTTTTATCACAGATTTTGCACATAAATAGTATTTTAACGTATCCCTTAAGGGTCATTGGGATTTTTGGATTTTTTGGATTGTTTTAACTGGTAACGATACAGTGAATTTTACATTTATTTATATCTATATATCCTACGGCTCTATAGCGCCTCCTATATCCACTGATTTTACATTCTTAATTCTCTATTGTCTAGGGAGGAGACAATAACCTTTAGTGAGGCTAAGTAGGTTTTTGGTCTAGCGCTATACCCTATCCGTATCTGTGTTATATGAGTGTGTTGTATGAGAGTGAATTTTACATTTATTTATATCTATATATCCTACGGCTCTATAGCGCCTCCTATATCCACTGATTTTACACTCATATAACACACACAACAACCACCCACACACTCTCATACAACACACACACACTCTTATTCAATACACATTCTCATACAATACACACGCTCTCATTCGATACACAAATTCTCATACAACACACACCACACCTACTCCAATACAACACACACACCAAATACACTCTCATACAACACACACACTTGTCATACAACACATACAGACACTCTCATATTACACATACAACACATACAGACACTCTCATATTACACATACAACACACACACTCTTCTACAACACACACACAACCACATTCTCATACAACACACACTTAAGTCCCGACCCAGTAAACATGGTGTTGCAACCCAGTAATGGGTCTCGACCCGTGGTTTGAAGAACCCTGGATTAAAAGGGACAGTCAAGTAGAGGCATAGATACAAGGTAATTAGAGGTGAAAAGTGTATTTCTATAACAGTATTGGTTATGCAAAACTGGGAATGGGTAATAAAGGGATTGTCTTTCTTTTTAAACAATTCTTTTTTTTTATTGAAGGGAAAAAAAAGATATCAAATAAACAGAGCATACCATCTGTATCGGACAATGCAGGGAAGAAAAAAACAAAACAAAGAAAAAGAAAAAGAAGAAAAAACATAAGAGGCAAAATTGACATAACAATATCCATCTATATAAAACAATTCCATATACAATTTTGTTCTAATAATTAATATAATACCATCTTGGTTGCACTCATATTAATTCTGTTTATTTCAAACTTTATTTATTTCAAACAGGTAAATTTGTCTTTATTTTAACTAGGTAGTTATTAAATAGTTTACTATTTAATAACTATTGTACCTAGTTAAAATAAAGACAAAGTTACCTGTAAAATAAAAATAAACCCTAAGCTAGCTACAATGTAACTATTAGTTATATTGTAGCTAGCTTAGGGTTTATTTTATAGGTATTTAGATTTAAATAGGAATTATTTAGTTAATTGTAGTAATTTTATTTTGATTTATTTTAATTATATTTAAGTTAGGGGGTGTTAGGTTTAGAGGTTAATAACTTTATTATAGTGTCGGCGATGTTGGGGGCGGCAGATTAAGGGTTCATAAGTATAATGTAGGTGGCGGCGGTGTCCGGAGCGGCAGATTATAGGTTAATAATATAATGCAGGGGGCGGCAGATTAAGGGTTAATAAGTGTAATATTAGGGGTGTTTAGACTCGGGGTTCATGTTAGGGTGTTAGGTGTAGACATAACTTTTATTTCCCCATAGAAATCAATGGGGCTGCGTTAGGAGCTTTACGCTGCTTTTTTGCAGGTGTTAGGTTTTTTCAGCCGGCTCTCCCCCATGGATTCCTATGGGGAAATCGTGCACGAGCACGTTTTACCAGCTCACCGCTAACGTAAGCAGCGCTGGTATTGAGAAGTGCTCTACGCTCACTTTTTTGCGGCTAACGCGTTTTGCGGCTAACCCGTAATACCAGCGCTGTCTGCAAGTGAGCGGTGAGCATAAACTGCTCGTTAGCACCGCACAGCCTCTAACGCAAAACTCATAATCTAGGCTATTGTTTTTGATAAGTTTGCTACATAGTCTAATGTAAAATACTGAGATGATCACTAGAGGGAGCCAGAGTGCAAAAATGACTGCCTGGTGCGAAAACCTAAGGTTTAAAAACAGAGACACTATGGGCTCGATTTATCAAGCCCCTACGGCTGCAAGTTCTCACAAGAACTTGCTCGCCGTAATTTATCAAGCAGCGGTCACCAGAACGCTGCTTCCCTAAGCTCTTCGCCACCTCTAAAGTGGCGAAATTCAATCTAATCGGTCGAGTCTGAACAAGGAGATTAACAGCTCCTGCCCGCATGCGATTGGCTGTGTGCGGGCAGGAGGCGGGATTGCACGCAAGCGCAAAATTGTGCTCGTGTGCAAAGTTGATTACCTGCGGGTAATTTTGCCCCGCCACAGGACATTGTTATTACCTACATTTTGGAGGGTAAGTTAGGCAGTTTACCCCAGTTTTCACGAGCACCACCGCAGTAGTGCTGGCCCATACTTTAGTTTTTTTTATTATAAGGATGAGTCTGCTATGTTCTGCTTTGTTATAAATTAGAGGGCACTGAGGTCATGATATAACCATTAATTGAAGCTGTGATTATCGAACAATATACAATCAATAGATGGAGATGATGTTATAAAATCATATAACTAATGACGCTGCCATCACCAACGCTACAGTTATGATATAAATTATAATTTTTAACGAACAATACTACATAAAACCAATAGATGGCGCTGATGTTATAACTAATAAATAGCGCTGCCATCAACAAACAATATGCAACCAATAGATGGCGCTACTGTTTTAACTAATAAATGGGGATGCCATCATCAAACAATATTTACAACCAATAGAGGGCGCCGATGTTATAACTAATAAATCGCGCTGCCATCAACAATTTTACAACCAACAAATAGAGGGCGCTGATGTTATGAAATGTTATAAATAATAAATGGCTCTGCCATCAACAAACAATATTATCTAAGGTAATTATTATATAACGAGTTAACCAATAAATGAAGATGCGTTTACCGAATAATATACAACCTTTAAATGGCGCAGATGTTATGAAATGTTATAACTAATAAATGTCGCTGCCATCACTAAACAATATATTATGAAATGTTATCACTAATATAATCAAACAATATATAACCAATACTGTACATGGAAATGCGATTATTAAATATACAACCAAAAGATGGCGTTGAGGTTATTGAGAACAATATAACCGATAGATGGCTCTGAGGTTACTGAGAACAATATAACCAATAGATGGCGCTGAGGTTACTAAGAACAACATAACCAATAGATGGCTCTGTGGTTACTGAGAATATAACTAATAGATGGCTCTGAGGTTACTGAGAACAATATAACCAATAGATGGCGCTGATGTTACTAAGAACAACATAACCAATAGATGGCTCTGTGGTTACTAAGAATATAACCGATAGATGGCTCTGAGGTTACTGAGAACAATATAACCAATAGATGGCGCTGAGGTTACTGAGAACAATATAACCAATAGATGGCGCTGAGGTTACTGAGAACAATATAACCAATAGATGGCGCTGAGGTTACTGAGAACAATATAACCAATAGATGGCGCTGAGGTTACTGAGAACAATATAACCAATAGATGGCGCAGGGGTTACTGAGAACAATATAACCAATAGATGGCGCTGAGGTTACTGAGAACAATATAACCGATAGATGGCTCGGAGGTTACTGAGAACAATATAACCGATAGATGGCGCTGAGGTTACTGAGAACAATATAACCGATAGATGGCTCTGAGGTTACTGAGAACAATATAACCGATAGATGGCGCTGAGGTTACTGAGAACAATATAACCGATAGATGGCGCTGATGTTATGAAGTGTTCTAACTAATAAACGGCATGAAATGTTAAACTAATAAATGGGGATGCCATCAATCAATTTACAACCAATAGAGGGCGCTAAGATTACTATATACTGATTTAACCAATAAATGGAGCTGCATCTACTGAACAATATACAACCAATAGATGGCGCTAAGATTATTGAATATACCGTACAATCAATAGATGGCGCTGAGGTTATTAAGAACAACATAAATAATAGATGGCTCTGTGGTTACTAAGAATATAACCGATAGATGGCTCTGAGGTTACTGAGAACAATATAACCAATAGATGGCGCTGAGGTTACTAAGAACAACATAACCAATAGATGGCTCTGTGGTTACTAAGAATATAACCGATAGATGGCTCTGAGGTTACTGAGAACAATATAACCAATAGATGGCGCTGAGGTTACTGAGAACAATATAACCGATAGATGGCTCTGAGGTTACTGAGAACAATATAACCGATAGATGGCGCTGAGGTTACTGAGAACAATATAACCGATAGATGGCGCTGAGGTTATGAAGTGTTCTAACGAATAAACGGCATGAAATGTTAAACTAATAAATGGGGATGCCATAAATCAATTTACAACCAATAGAGGGCGCTAAGATTACAATATACTGATTTAACCAATAAATGGAGCTGCATCTACTGAACAATATACAACCAATAGATGGCGCTAAGATTATTGAATATACCGTACAATCAATAGATGGAGCTGAGGTTACTGAGAACAATATAACCAATAGATGGCGCTGATGTTATGAAATGTTATAAATAATAAATGGCGCTGCCTTTATCAAACAATATATAACCAATAGATGGCGCCGATGTTATACAATGTTACAACTAATAAATGGCGCTGCCTTTATCAAACAATATATAACCAATAGATGGCGCCGATGTTATAAAATGTTACAACTAATAAATGGTGCTGCCATTATCAAACAATATATAACCAATAGATGGCGCTGAGGTTATGAGCTAGCTGCTAACCAATACACGGACATGCGATTACTAAACAATGTTGTACAACCAATAGAGAGCGCCGAGGTTACTGAGAACAATATAACCAATAGATGGAGCTGCAGTTACTGGGATATTTAGCGCCATCTATTGGTTATATTGTTATTTCAGTAACCAGTGTCCGAATATGGGTTCTTTTAATCTAAAATTAACACTAAAACCAATAGATAGCGCTGTGCTGATGTTGCTGAGAACGATACAACCAACAGATGGCGTTGTGGTTAGTGCGACAACAATATAAGTTATATAGCTAATATTGGGCGCTCCGATAACAAAACATACTTGTGTGGTAAGAGCATTTATTTTATATAGTAGCAAAGGGTGAAAAGAGAAATACCCCAATAGACGTTACATATATAGAAATACATATACCGGTTACTGTATATGCACAAACGTACATTTTATGCACTTTCAGAAGGTTAGATTATTTAGCTTTTTTACTTAGAGATCTTGACCTACAAGTCAGAAACAAAGATAAACAATATGATAACCAATAGATGGCGCTAAAACCTAGGAAAACTAAAACGAGAGAATAAAAATAATACAAACAACTATAAATGCATTTATATTTCTTTGCATTTTAGAGGTAAGATGTAATATTTACATGTAAGCACACACAATCAAGCACATATATCTGTATTGTTGCGTATATATATTTATATATTTATTAAACCTAAATATACCACATAGAAGTATGAAGTAACTTTCTTCTGCTCAGCTTTGCATAAGCTACCCTGCATCATATAACCCTGAACACAGATTTTCATTTAATTGTGTGGCTCAGCTCACTTTATAGATGTTTTCTCTTTTTTAAACCAGGATAGCCAAAAGCTCTCCAGCTATTAGACAAACCCACACTTTAGTGTAACTTATATTATTAAATTAACTTTGTTATTATAGAATTCGTTGTTGAAAAGCATTCTTAGGTAGGTAACATGGGCATGTCTGGAGCATTAAATGGCATTAGTTTGTGTAAAACCTGCTGCCATTTAGTGCTCTATTGGCATAAAAGTTCCTGAGCCTACCTACTTAATTTTCAACAATGTAAATTTAATATTAGAAAAAAATTGGAAAGTTGTAAACATTTTAAACACTATCTGAATCATATTTCTTTTTTCTTTGTGTTTCATATTAGGTATGCTTCAATTTTCTCTAGTAATAATGAAGGTGCTTTGTGCCACATGATTTATGTGGCAATTGTAGGAGTGGGCGTGATGCACTAAAGAGTCGCTTTCGGGGTGATTTTGTGGCATAATGTTGGTTATGTAGTTCTGCTGGAATGAAGTAAATATAAGACAGCAGGTAAGGAAAGGAAACTTATGTCAGGCAGCTGATTCATGAACCTGATGAAACAGCCACTGTGAGAGTGAAGTGACATGTTGTTCAGCCAATAGGATTGAAGCTCAATCCTATTGACTGATTGCATCAGCCAATAGGATTTTTTCACCTTTAATTCCGATTGGCTGATATAATTCTATCAGCCAATCGGAATTCAAGGGACGCCATCTTGGATGACGTCATATAAAGGAGAATTCATTCTGGAAGAGCCATGGAAAAAAGAGGATGCTCCGCGCCGGATGTCTTGAAGATGGAGCCGCTTCACGTCGGAAGGATGAAGATAGAAGATGCCGTCTGGATGAAGACTTCTGCCCTTCTGGAGGACCACTTCTTGCTGCTTGGATGAAGACTTCTCCCGGCTTTGTTGAGGACTTCTTGCCGCTTGGATGAAGACTTCTCCCGGCTTCGTTGAGGATGGATGTCCGGTCTTCAAAAACTGTAAGTGGATCTTTGGGGGTTAGTGTTAGTTTTTTTTAAGGGTTTATTGGGTGGGTTTTATTTTTAGCTTAGGGTTTGGGCAGAGAAAGAGCTAAATGCCCTTTGAAAGGGAAATGCCCATACAAATGCCCTTTTCAGGGCAATGGGGAGCTTAGGTTTTTTAAATAGGATTTTATTTGGTGGGTTTGGTTGTGTGGGTGGTGGGTTTTACTGTTGGGGGGTTGTTTGTATTATTTTTTTACAGGTAAAAAAGAGCTCATTTCTTTGGGGCAATGCCCCGCAAAAGGCCCTTTTAAGGGCCATTGGTAGTTTATTGTAGGCTAGGGTTTTTTATTGGGGGGGTATTTTGATAGGGCTATTAGATTAGGTGTAATTAGTTTAAATATTTGATAATTTATTTTTTATTTTGTGTAATTTAGTGGTTTTTTATTTTGTAATTTAGTTAATTGTACTTAATTAATGTAATTTATTTAATTGTAGTATAAAGTTAGGTGTTAGTGTAACTCAGGTTAGGTTTTATTTTGCAGGTAACTTTGTAATTATTTTAGTTACAAATATAGTCTATATCAGAGAAGATAGAGACTAAAAGAATGCACTTAAGTAGCACTTCTGTTCCTGGAAAGGATGTTAGGATTAGTATGAAACTTAAACAATCACTGTAGACCAAGGGGTTGAAAGAAAAATTAAAACATAACTTTTATTAACTCAACATTGGATAAAAATATAATGTGTGAATGTGTGCACTTTAAAAACACATAGCAACTCTACTAATAATGAAAGTGGCTCTAAATGTTTGTTAGATAAATAGCCTTGGACTTAAAATATTGTTTAAATATATGTATACTAAGTAATATAAATCTATCCAGTGGATAGTTTACTTATATCCTTCAGTATTATACTGAATAATAACTTAATACTGAAGGATATAAGTAAACTATCCACTGGATAGATTTATATTACTTAGTATACATATATTTAAACAATATTTTAAGTCCAAGGCTATTTATCTAACAAACATTTAGAGCCACTTTCATTATTAGTAGAGTTGCTATGTGTTTTTAAAGTGCACACATTCACACATTATATTTTTATCCAATGTTGAGTTAATAAAAGTTATGTTTTAATTTTTCTTTCAACCCCTTGGTCTACAGTGGTTGTTTAAAATTTAATACTAATCCTAACATCCTTTCCAGGAACAGAAGTGCTACTTAAGTGCATTCTTTTAGTCTCTATCTTCTCTGATATAGACTATATTTGTAACTAGTGTTGTTTTATGCACAAGCACTCAAGCTCACCAGGTATAAATCTATACAGGTATCCAAATATACTTATATAAAAGGATACACCATTTATAAATAACCTGAATATTTCTTGTATGTATTAAACTACTAAACTGAGCGTTCCTATCTTACCAGTGTAGTGCTCTTGCTATTTTGTGCTAAACTAATTGTATTTATTTTAGCTAGGTAGTTAGTAAATAGTTAATAACTATTTACTAACTAGTCTACCTAGTTAAAATAAATACAAAGTGAAATAAAAATAAAACCTAAGCTAGCTACAATGTAACTATTAGTTATATAGTAGCTATCTTAGGTTTTATTTTACAGGTAAGTACTTAGTTTTAAATAGGTATTATTTAGTTAATGATAGTAATCTTTATTTAGATTTATTTTAATTATATTAAAGTTAGTGGGTGTTAGGGTTAGATTTAGTTTTAGGGGTTAATAACTTTAGTATAGTGGCATCGACGTTGGGGACGGCAGATTAGGGGTTAATAAGTGTAATGTAGGTGGCGGCGATGTTAGGGGTGTCAGATTAGGGGTTAATAAGTGTAGGTAGGTGGCGGCGGTGGCGTCAGATTGGGGGTTGATAAGTGTAATGTAGGTGGTGGCGACATTGGGGGCAGCAGATTAGGGGTTAATAAGTGTAGGCAGATGGCGGCAAATTAGGGGTTAATAAGTGTAATGTAGGTGTCGGCGATGTCGGGGGCAGCAGATTAGGGGTGTTTAGTCTCGGGGTTTATGGTAGGGTGTTAGGTGTAAACATAACTTTTTTTTCCCCATAGGAATCAACGGGGCAGCGTTACGGAGCTTTGCGCTCCATTATTGCAGGTGTTAGGTTTTTTTTTAGCCGGCTCTCCCCATTGATGTCTATAGGGAAATCATGCACAAGCACGTAAAACCAGCTCAAAGCAGCGCTGGTATTGGAGTGCGGTATGGAGCTCAAGTTTGCTCAATGCTGCAATATTGCCTGCTAACGCCGGGTTTATGCAAACCTGTAATAGCGGCGCTATAGGGAGGTGAGTGGTGGAAATAACTTGCAAGTTAGCACCGAGCTGCTCTTACCGCAAAACTCGTAATCTAGCCGAAATGGCGCTGCCTTTATAAAACAATATACAACCAATAGATGGCGCCGATGTTCTAAAATGTTATAACTAATAAATGGTGCTGCCATTATCAAACAATATATAACCAATAGATGGTGCTGAGGTTATGAGCTAGCTGCTAACCAATACACGGACATGCGATTACCAAACAATGTGCAACCAATAGAGGGCGTCGTGTTTACTGAGAACAATATAACCATAAAGGTGCAGCCATTATCAATCAATATACAACCAATAGATGGGGCTGAGATTATAAGATAATGATATAACCAATACATGGTGACGCAATTACCAAACAATGTACAACCAATAGAGGGCACCGAGGTTACTAAGAACAATATAACCAATAGATAGAGCTGCAGTTACTGGGATATTTAGCGCCATCTATTGGTTATATTGTTATTTCAGTAACCAGTCTCCGAATATGGGTTCTTTTAATCTAAATTAACACTAAAACCAATAGATGGCGCTGTGCTGAGGTTGCTGAGAACGATACAACCAACAGATGGCGTTGTGGTTAGTGCGACAACAATATAAGTTATATAGCTAATATTGGGAGATCCGAGTCCGATAACAAAACATAACTGTGTGGTAAGAAACTATTTTTTTATATAGTAGCAGAGGGTGAAAAGAGAAATATCCCAATAGACGTTACATATATAGAAATACATATACCGGTTACTGTATATGCACAAACGTACATTTTATGCACTTTCAGAAGGAGATTAAATATTACTTATTATAGATCAGATCATTTAGCTTGTTTTACTTAGAGATCTTGACCTACAAGTCATAAAACAAAGATAAACAATACGATAACCAATAGATGGCGCTAAAATCTAGGAACCTAAAATAAACGAGAGAATACAAATAATACAAACACAAATATAAATGCATTCATATTTCTTTGAATTTTAGAGCTAAGATGTAATATTTACATGTAAGCACACAATCAAGCACAGATATCTGTATTGTTGCGTGTATATAATTACTATATATATATATTTATTAAACCTAAATATACCACATAGAAGTATGAAGTTACTTTCTTCTGCTAGCCAAAAACTCTCCAACTATTAGATAGGAACCCACACTTTAGTGCAACTTCTATTATTAACCTTTTAACGCCGTTATGCCGTTCTATTCCGTCATATTTACACTGGGCTTTAAAGCCGTTATGACGGAATAGAACGTCATAACAAACGGCTGTCCTGAAGCCTTCTGTGCTTCAAGGACTTGATCGCGGTCTGGAGGGCGTTCCTAGGGTTGTAGGGACGCCCCCCAGATGCGATCCAATAATTGAAATCTCGCGATCGTATGCACGATCGCGTAGTTTCAATTTGTCTACATCGGAACAGGTGTTCCGATGTAGACACTTTAACCCTGTCATGAAAGGGTTAAATTAGCTTTGTTATTATAGAATTCATTGTTGAAAAGCATACATAGGTAGGTAACATGGGCATGTCTGCAGCATTAAATGGCATTAGTTTGTGTAAATTATCACAAGAAATAGCAATGACACTACTTGAGATCACAAACGTTCCCCTTTATGTATTTATTTGTAATAATGGTTTACTAGGGAATGGTGCTTGTACTGGTCATAAATTTAACAACAAACCAGTAAAGAGCTGATGAAACAGTACAAATGTAGCACTCTTGAACGTTATGAAAAAATATTTTTAATATTTGAAGAAAGAAAGAATATAAAACATAACTTTTACTATTATGGTTAAAAATTAAAGGGTATGCAGATAACTTTAAAATATGCACATGCCTACTAAAATATGGTCTATATATTGATAGAGCCCTATCACAATGAAAAACCCTGTTGGAGTCTCAAAATTGTCTCATAGGTGGACAACTGAAAATAATAATGACCACTGTGGTAATATCCACCAGATCAAAATTAGGTGAATTGCATGCGTAAATGATGCTTAATATATGTAGCATTCACATAGGTGGGATGCTGATAAGTAATGTGTTTTTACAAAGACCTATACCATAAAGTTAACACATACCATAAAGTTAACACAAATTTGTGTGAGGCATTTGGGTTGTTGGGATACTCGACACCTATACCTGGTAGTTAACCGTATTAATACATTTGTCTAGAAATACCAGAGACCTGTGCCATTTGGTTTACCATTGATTGCAGCTGTCAGATACTTTTTGAGGTGCCCCATGAAGATACTTGGTTGGAGTTATATATAAAGCATCCGCATAGTGGGTTACTGGGAGCCTATACCTGGTTTACCGTATTGATGCGTCTTCTGGGAATACCAGAAACCTATATCTTTTAGTGTACCGTTTATTGTAAATTTTAAATATATAATGAGGAAGTACTCCACTGTGGATGTTTTTGCCACATGTATGGTATTCGCATTAATAGAATATTGGAAAGTCTGTACATATTAGTGGATCGTGTTAATATATTCTCTGGAAATGCCCGAGACCTATACCTATAAACTTAGTTTAGTTTAGTGGTTACTGGATTAATGCACAGGTCTGGAAATACCAGACATCTATACCATTTAGTTTACCGTTAATGACAGCTTCAGATATGAGCCACTTTCAAATATACTTGTACCTATACCTGTGGGTTACCATATTAATACACAGGTCTGGAAATACCAGACATCTATACCATTTAGTTACCGTTAGTAACAACACCAGATACGAATCAAACTCCTCAATTACGTAAACATGGCTATTACTATTAAGTATGCTTGGCTATAAAGGGCCTAGGCCAGATTGACGTTCTGAGACTGGGGTGAGGTAAATCCTCAGAGCGGTTTATATGACATAAAGTGTCTATCAGTTATCGTAAGTAAATTAAGTGGACATGGCGATTAAAAACATGAAAAAAACACACAAGAAAGGGAGAGGGGGACGCCACTGATGCGTTTCGCCGTAGTGGCTGTATCAAAGGGTTTGATACAGCAACTACGGCTCCTGAGCCTACCTACTTAATTTTCAACAATGTAAATTTGATATTAGAAAAAAATAGGAAAGTTGTAAACATTTTAAACACTATCTGAATCATATTTCTTTTTTCTTTGTGTTTCATATTAGGTATGCTTCAATTTTCTCTAGTAATAATGAAGGTGCTTTGTGCCAAATGATTTATGTGGCAATTGTAGGAGTGGGCGTGATGCACTAGAGTCGCTTTCAGGGTGATTTTGTGGCATAATGTTGGTTACGTAGTTCTGCTGGAATTAAGTAAATATAAGACAGCAGGTAAGGAAACCTATGTCAGGCAGCTGATGCATTAACCTGATGAAACAGCCACTGTGAGAGTGAAGTGAAATGTTGTTCATTTTAAGATGATCCTTGTTTTAAAGGACCATTAAATACAGTAGAGTTGCATAATAAAAAGACAATGAAACAGCACTTACTCAGAATTTTAAATGAGCAGTAGTATTTTGTTCTGATAAATTAAAAAATATATCATGTGACAGCTATCAGCCAATAACAGACTCATATACGTATACACTGTGAACTCTTGCACATGCTCAGTAGTAGCTGGTGCCTCAGAAAGTGTGCAGATAAAATACAGTGCACAGTTTGATAATGGAAGTAAATTATAACGTCTATTAAAACAACATGCTCTATCTGAATCATGAAAGTTACATTTTGACTTTAGTGTCCCTTTAATTTCAACATGTGGGGTGAGCAGTCGATTTTAATATATTTCATTTTTTTGTTTCTGTACTGGGTTGGTTGGAAGCAGTTCCAGTCTCCACGTGAGCCAGTCAATGAGTGAGCTGGGAGGCTTGTGAGAAATTCCCAGCACAAGATATTTAGTGCCTTGCACTCAGGTGCTTCATTCTTGTATTTCATCTATTGTTTCTTCATATTAGAGTCATAGATTAGTCTATATCAGTGATGGCTATCTTTGGCACGCCAGATGTTTCAGAACTACATTTCCCATGATACTCAACTAGACTGCAGAGTGCCTAATCATCATGAGAAATGCAGTTCCAAAAACATCTGGGGTGCCAAGGTTAGCAATCACTGCTCTATATCGTCACAAGATAAGGGGAAGAGCATTGCAACGCCAAGAGCTCGGACACTCTACGAGCAGAAGAAATAGCAACAAGAAATAAAACTTTCCAAGACAGAAGTTTAATGTCTAAGGTTCAAATGGAACCCCTTGAAGAACATTAAGAACCAAATTAAGACTCCATGGGGGAGCAATAGGTTTAAATACAGGTCTGATCCTAACCAGAGCCTGACAGAAAGATTGAACATCTGGAACCTCTGCCTGACGTTTATGTAGCAAAACCGACAAAGCCGAAATCTGACCCTTTAAGGAACTAGCCGACAAACCCTTCTCCAAACCCTCTTGGATAAAAGCTAAAATTATCTGAATCCTAATCTTACTCCATGAGTAGCCATTAGATTTGCACCAATAAAGATATTTACGCCATATCTAATGGTTAATCATTCTAGTTACCAGCTTACGAGCCTGAACCAAGGTCTCAATGACCGCATCTGAAAAAACCTCGTTTTGACAAAATCAAACGTTCAATTTCCAAGCAGTCAGCTTCAAAGAAACTAGATTTGGGTTAAGGAAGGGACCTTGAATGAGAAGATCCTTCCTCAACGGAAGTCTCCAGGGTGGCAGAGACGACATGCCTACCAGGTCCGCATACCAAGTCCTGCGAGTCCAGGCAGGAGCAATGAGGATCACTGGAGCCCTCTCCTGTTTGATTTGAACAATGATCCGAGGAAGAAGCGCAAACGGAGGAAACAGGTATGCCAGCTTGAAGGACCAAGGAACTGCCAGAGCATCTATCAGTTCCGCCTGCGGATCCCTGGACCTCGACCCGTACCTCGGAAGCTTGGCATTCTGTCGAGATGCCATGAGATCCAACTCCGGTTGACCCCATTTGAGGATCAGACTTGAGAACATTTCCGGATGAAGTTCGCACTCGCCCGGATGGAAAGTCTGTCTGCTTAGAAAATCCGCCTCCCAGTTGTCCACCCCTGGGATGTGGATCCCTGACAGATGACAAGAGCGGATCTCCGCCCACTGAATTATCTTGGATACTTCTGACATCCCCAAGGAACTCCTCGTTCCTCCCTGATGATCGACAGTCGTTATGTTGTCCGACTGAAATCTGATGAACCGGGCTGAGGCCAACTGAGGCCAGGCCAGGCCAGGCCAGGCCAGAAGAGCATTGAAAATTGCTCGCAGTTCCAGAATGTTGATAGGAAGGAGAGACTCCGCACGGGTCCACACTCCCCGAGTCTTCAGAGAACCCCAGACGGCTCCCCATCCTAAAAGACTGGCGTCTGTTGTCACAATTACTCAGGAAGGTCTGCGAAAGCAGGTTCCCTGAGAAAGATGATCCAGAGACAACCACCAGTGAAGAGAGTCCCTTGTATCCTTCTCCATGACTATTTGAGGAGACAAGTCCGCATAATCTCCATCCAACTGTCTGAGCATGTTCAGCTGCAAAGGTCTGAGATGGAACCGAGCAAATGGGACAATGTCCATTGCCGCTACCATCAATCCAATTACTTCCATACACTGGGCCACAGATGGATTCGGAGTGGTTTGGAGTACTCGACAGGTATCTATAATCTTTGATTTCCTGACTTCTGTCAGAAAAATCCTCATTTGAACAGAATCTATTAAAGTTCCCAAAAAGGTAACCCTTGTCTTTGGAACTAGAGAACTCTTTTCTAAATTCACCTCCCATCCGTGAGATCTCAGGAAGGCTATGACAATGTCGGTATGAGACTTTGCTTGATGGCAAGATGGCGCCTGGATTAGAATATCGTCTAGGTAAGGCGCTACTGCAATGCCCCGTGGTCTTAGGACTGCCAAAAGAGACCCCAGAACCTTTGTGAAAATTATGGGTGCTGTGGCCAACTCAAAAGTAAGAGCCACAAACTGGAAATGTTTGTCCAGAAATGCAAATCTTAGGAACTTGTGATGTTCCTTGTGGATAGGAACATGAAGATATGCATCCTTCAAGTCCACTGTCGTCATGAATTGACCCTCCTGGATCAATGGCAGAATAGTGCGAATAGTCTCCATCTTGAATGATGGGATTCTGAGAAATTTGTTTAGACTCTTGAGGTCTAGGATTGGCTTGAAAGTTCCCTCCTTTTTGGGAACTATGAACAGATTGGAATAAAAACCTTCTCCTTGTTCCTGAGTAGGAACTGGAACAATTACTCCCATGGAGGAGAGGTCTCTTACAAAACATAAGAACGCCTCTCTTTTTATCTGGTTTGCAGATAACCTTGAAAGGAGAAGCCTTCCCCGAGGAGGGAAGGCTTTGAACTCCAGTCTGTATCCCCTGGACACAATCTCTATAGTCCTGGATCCTGAACATCTCTTACCCAGGCCTGAACGAAAAAGGAGAGTCTGCCCCCGACCAGATCCGGCCCTGGATCAGGGGGCAAACCCTTCATGCTGTCTTGGATTCGGCAGCAGGCTTCTTGGATTGTTTCCCCTTGTTCCATGACTGGTTGGGTCTCCAAGTAGGCTTAGGCTGGGTAAAGTTTCCATCCTGTCTGGCGGAGGAAACAAAGGAATTACTCTTGAAATTTCGAAAGGAACGAAAATTACTTTGACGTCCCTTTTGCTTGTTTCTCTTATCCTGAGGAAGTAGATGACCTTTACCTCCAGAGATATCGGAAATAATTTATTTTAGGCCAGGTCCAAACAAGGTCTTTCCCTTGTAAGGAATTACTAGAAGCTTGGACTTGGAGGACACAAGGCTCTGCAGGCCAAGATAGAAAACCCCAAAGTCTTTGCAGCTAATTTAGTAATTTGCAACAAAGCATCAGTAATAAAGGCATTAGCTAATTTCAGCGCCTTAATCCTATCTTGGATTTCCTCCAAAGGGTTCTCAGTTCTGAGGGACTCAGACAGAGCGTCAAACCAATAAGCTGCTGCACTAGTAACCGTAGCAATGCATGCAGAAGGCTGCAACAATAACCCCTGATGAATATAAATCCTCTTAAGTAATCCTTCCAACTTCTTGTCCCTAGGATCCTTAAAAGCACAGCTATCCTCAATAGGAATAGTCGTACGCTTAGCCAGGGTGGAAACAGCTCCTTCCACCTTAGGAACTGTCTGCCAATTTTCCTTTATAGCATCTGCTACTGGAAACATTTTCTTGAAGACCGGGGATGTAGAAAAATAAATACCTGGTCTGTCCCATTCCTTAGAGATAATCTCCAAAGTCTTCTTAGGTATTGGAAAAACATCTGAATACGAGGGAGTTTCAAAATATCTATCCATTTTACACAACTTTTCAGGAGCCACTACTACTGTAGAATCACAATCATCTAAAGTTGTTAAGACCTCCCTGAGTAACAAACAAAGGTGTTCTAACTTAAACCTGAAAGAAACCACCTCCGAATCTGAAAAAGGTGCTGAACTCCAGGAATCAGAAAGTTCACCTTCCAATAAAGATTCCGAACCCTCTAACTCATGTTCCTGAGAGGGTAAATTTAAAACTGACACCAATGCATCAGCATCCTTACTGACTCCATGGTCACTCCTTCTTTTACGTCTGTCTTGAAACATGGGAAAGGCAGATAATGTATCAGAAATAGAGGAAGACACTACCTTAGCTATGTCCATTAAGGAAATATTTGGAGCTAAAGTATTAGTACAGGGCACTGCTTGAGCGGGCAAAATATCTTGGGACATTTGGGGAGACCGCTGCGAAATACTCTGAATCTCATCTTGAGACCCCTGAGAAGCATCCGCCTTAGAAAAGGTTTGCTCATGAAAAATCCTCTCCTTGTTACTCAAGGCCCTCTCAACACATGAGGAACAAAAAGGAATAGGGGGTTCAACTTGAGCATTCAAACACATAGAGCAAAGAGCAGATTGATCAGCTCCTGTATCCATCTCAACTCACATAAAACTTAAAAAAAAACCTTCTTTTTTTTTTCTTCTTCTTTTCAATATATATATGTATGTATACAGGTAGCCCTCGGTTGACGCGGGGGTAAGGTTCCAGAAGGAAAGGTTGTAAATTGAAACAGTTGTAAATTGAAACCCAGTTTATAATGTAAGTCAATGGGAAGTAAGAGAGTTAGGTTCCAGGCCCCTCTCAAAATTGGCATAAGTAACACCTAATACATTATTTTTAAAGCTTTGAAATGAAGATTTTAAATGCTAAACAGCATTATAAACCTAATAAAATAATCACACAACACAGAATATATCATTAAGCTAAGTTCAAAGAACAAAAACATTTGCTAAACAGCATTATAAACATAATAAAATAATCATACAACACAGAATATATAATTAAACTAAGTTAAAAGAACAAAAACATTTGCTAAACAGCATTATAAACCTAAAAAAAAATCACACAAAACAAACTTTACTTGCATTTTTATGTAAACAGTTCTTTCTATGCATTCCAATCTGGACTGATTTATAGACAGGAAGATCTTGTTCCTTTGCAAGCTGCTTGATAGCTCAGGTCTGGTTAAACTGATTAATTTCAGCTTGCTTGGCTTGCATATCGTTGCTGCAACACAAGCGGTCAGCTCCACTTACTGGCTATTTTAATCAATGCACTGCTTCTCAATGCTTTTCAATAGCAGTCACATGACTGAAAAAAAGGTTGTTATTCTAAAACGGTGCAAATTGAACCGTTGTAAACCGAGGGCCATCTGTATATGTAACTGTGTCTTTAAGACAGAAAAAAAAGATACCCAGTAAAGTAAATTCCCAATAAGTAACGATTTGAGATGAAAAGATTAACTTAAACTGTTATAAAAATAACTCTCCTGTGCCTTTAAATTTTAAAACAAAAAAAATTTTCTGCCGTTTTTATATTAGATTAAAGCTCGAAAAAATAATGTTTTTTCAGACACATCTACACCTCAGCAGCCTGCTGAGGTGCCTACCTGCCACCAAACAAACGACTGTCTTCCCAGGAACAACCGGATACTGATATCAGAAGAAACCGGAGAAAAAAAAATAGGAATCACCGCTTGCAGAAAGTGCTACCACCGCCTGACTGAATATGAGTAAACAGTAGACATGCGGCAGTAGAGCTCCATGTGACTTCCCTT
This sequence comes from Bombina bombina, assembly GCF_027579735.1. NCBI lineage: Eukaryota > Metazoa > Chordata > Amphibia > Anura > Bombinatoridae > Bombina > Bombina bombina. The sequence goes on from NC_069500.1 coordinate 142,793,146, forward strand.
CAGCCTGGACAGTAACCAGAATGAGGAAGCACGCAGAAATAGGCCCCGCCCATCATGGGCGTAAACCAAAAAAACGTATCTAGCACGGCATGGATGCCATAATAACGATACATGGAAATTGTAATAAAAAGCAGCCTCCCATAAAACCCCCCAGTGCCTGTACATACTGTCATGAAAAAACAACCCCTTATATTTTGAGAAAAAAAGGGGAGTTTTGTCCCAGAGCTGCTCTAGCAGCTTACCATTAGTGTAAAAAGCTAAGTGCCATAATCACTCTGCCTATTGTTCCAGAATGAATAAAATAGCACTTACCTCAATGCTGCCCGACAGCAGGTTCGTCCATCAGGTGTAAGAGGATCCTATTTCTCCCTCTCATAGCCCTGTGGAAGCAGATCAGCCGAAATTACCATGCACTTAGGCTATCTATAATGGGACAGCAACATCTTAGGAGGCGCAGTGAGAATTATGTCCCACCAGTTCCTAATGCTTTAAAGCCACCAAAAAGCCCTACTGTAGAGACTGATTAGGTCTAGGCTACACCCCAGATCAAAGTAGCACATTCTGGCACTACTTAAAAACAACAAACTCTTGATTGGAGAATCTTTTTCTAACTCCTCACTTTGCCATCTCCTATTACTAACGCAGGCAAAGAGAATGACTGGGTTGGAGGGGAAGGGAGGGACTATTTAACAGCTTTGCTGTAGGTGCTCTTTGCCGCCTCCTGCAGGCAGGAGGAGAATATCCCATAAGTAATGAAGATGATCCGTGGAGTCATCATGTCCTTAAGAGGAAAAATTTACATCTTGGCTTAAATATACTCAACTGCAAAAGTTGGTTAAAACCTTACCTTACAAAGCTGATTTTTTAGATCCTCCTCCACACCTTATAAACAATGGTGCCTTTCAGAATCCCCCATGACAAGTTTGTTGAGGTTTTGTTAAGTGGCTTACAAGACGCTCATTTACCCTTGTATACAACTCAATAGCACATGGATATAGGAAATAAACTAACAGTACAAGACTGGATTAGAATCTTTCATAGAACATATAAATCTTCTGTTTCCTCCCAGCTGATAGAACTTAACTTTAACTTACTTATGAGTTGGTACCTCACACCTACTTAAATGAAGCGCATATACCCTCATATAAGTGGGTTGTGTTGGAGAGGCTGTTAGGAGAAAGGGCCCTTGATACATATATGGTGGCACTGCAGTAGACGCCAGTACTTTTGGTTGGAAAAAGAAATGTTTGCTAGTTACCTTTTTGGAAATTATTTTAAGCTACAACTGATTTATGCCTTACTTAAAGGGACATGAAACACAAAACATTTGTTTCATGATTCAGATACAAAAACATAATTTATGCTTACCTGATAAATTTATTTCCTTGTAAGATGTATCGAGTCCACGGATTCATCCATACTTGTGGGATATTCTCCTTCCTTACAGGAAGTGGCAAAGACAGCACCCACAGCAGAGCTGTCTATATAGCTCCTCCCTTAGCTCCACCCCCCAGTCATTCGACCGAAGGCTACAAAGAAAAAGGAGAAACTATAGGGTGCAGTGGTGACTGAAGTTTTTTAAATAAAAATATACTGCCTGTCTTAAATAAACAGGGCGGGCCATGGACTCGATACATCACAAGAGAAATAAATTTATCAGGTAAGCATAAATTCTGTTTTCTCTTGTAAGATGTATTGAGTCCACGGATTCATCCATACTTGTGGGATACCAATACCAAAGCTTTAGGACACGGATGAAGGGAGGGACAAGACTGGTACCTTAAACGGAAGGCACCACTGCTTGTAGGACCTTTCTCCCAAAAATAGCCTCCAAAGAAGCAAAAGTATCAAATTTGTCACTACACTCACTTTACCCTTCCTAGTACTTAGAGTAGGCAAAGAGAATGACTGGGGGGTGGAGCTAAGGGAGGAGCTATATAGACAGCTCTGCTGTGGGTGCTCTCTTTGCCACTTCCTGTAAGGAAGGAGAATATCCCACAAGTATGGATGAATCCGTGGACTCGATACATCTTACAAGAGAAATACAATTTTTTTTTATTTTTTTTTTGTTTTTTTTTCCTCGCCAACAGCTTGCAGTGGAGGTGCTTCTGAACAGGTGTCTCACCTGACCACACACCTGAGCTCCTCCTCCGGAACCTCCTCCAGAGAAATACAATTTTAAACAACTTTCCAATTTACTTCTATTATTTCATTTGCTTCCTTCTCTTGTTATCCTTCATGAAAGGTTTATCTAGGTAAGCTCAAGAGCAGCAGAGAACCAAGGTTATAGCTGCCGATTGGTGGCTGCATATATATATATACACACACACATACATACCGATTGTCATTGGCTCACCCATGTGTTCAGTCAGCAAACAGTAGTGCACTGCTGCTCATTCAACAAAGCATACCAATAGAACTAAGAAAATTTGATAATAGGAGTAAAATAGAAAGTTGTTAAAAATTGCATGCTCTGTAAAATCAGATTAACCTTATTTTAAATTGTTTTGAATGGCGCAAAGTCCTTGATAGCGAGAGCGTGTAAATCTACACATATACCCACCAAAAAACAGTGGTCACATTGTGTGGAGGACTTACTTGTACTGAATGAATAGGGCTTCTGTGAAAGAAACAACACTGAACCTTTTAAGTCTTTTACACTTTTATTGGGAAGATTATAAAGGAGTCCAGTTCCCGGGGTAAAGAACCTCTATGGCTCGTTACCTGGTACATATCACATTTCCTCACATAAGCAGCAAAAGAGGGTTTCTGGTTATGGGTGAGGTCTCTGTTTTCTCTTTCTCCCTAATATGTGCAAGATGGAGACAAATTGAGTGTCTGAAGTAACAGAATGTGCCCAAATAATTGGGTCCCTATACCTCTTTGATAGTGTTGGGGCTTTGTAACAAGATGACTAGATGGAGAGTACCTATACTTTTTTTTCTGATTTGAACCTTAGCCACCAATCAGCAAGCACTACCCAGCGTTCTGATCCAAAAATGGGCCGGCTCCTAAGCTTACATTCCTGCTTTTTCAAATAAAGATACCAAGAGAACAAAGAGAAATTGCTAATAGGAGTCAATTAGAAAGTTGCTTAAAATTGCCTGCTCTATATGAATCACAAAATAAAAAAAAATGGTTTTCATATCCCTTTAAGTAGTATTGGCGCAACCTTTAGTCTTGCAATTGTTGTAATCTTTTGTGTTTGTGTATATTTCCTAAAAAAATAAGTATATTTTAAAAACTAGAATAATTTTACTACTGTAAGCTAATTTTCTTATTAAAGATATATAAATATTATACAATTTACATTAATATAAACACTATACCAGAAATAATAGACCACCACATTTAAAGTTCAATCTTGTACCCTAACTGCCATAAGGGTTAATCCTACAAAGTTTCAAAATAGAGATATTAAATTATGAGAAAATATTTTAGTTGTCTATTAAAATTTCATTTAGTGGCTTTATGACGATGATGTTAGCTAAACTTATTCTTATTTATTCAGCATATTTGCTATTAGCAACAATAAAAAGGTCTTTGTTTTAGGACATTTGTAAATGAACTCACCTTAACTGCAGATCCTTCCTCCCCCTTCCCAGCATTAGGTAATGCTGCTGAAGATTTTTGGCGAGGATGCTGGAATTTTGCTCGAATCTTCTGTTCTTCTTCAGCAAATTGCTGGCTAAAACCATCAGGCAAGGCTTCTAATAAAACAGCAAAAAAAGATGGACTTACATTTTCCTTATAAGTCAAATTACCTTTATATTAAAAAAGGGACAGTCTAGTCAAAATTACACTTTCATGATGCAGATAGGGCATGCAATTTTAAATAACTTTCAAATTTACTTTCTCTCTTTTCCACCCCACTGGGAGGCTGATGCGTCATGTTTACAGATTCTCCATAGCAGTACTGTTTACATACCATTACTACAGTACTGAAAATTTCAATATAGGTGACAGTTTCAAAAGGTAAAAGCAGCTATTTCAAATGAAAAAATAAAGGAAAAAAAGCTATCTAAACAATTTAAAGGGATATTAACCCCATAATGACCACAGCACTTTTCCATTTTCTGTCCGTTTGGGACCAAGGCTATTTTTACATTTCTGCGGTGTTTGTGTTTAGCTGTAATTTTCCTCTTACTCATTTACTGTACCCACATATATTATATACCGTTTTTCTCGCCATTAAATGGACTTTCTAAAGATACCATTATTTTCATCATATCTTATAATTTAATATAAAAAAAATTATAAAATATGAGGAAAAAATGGAAAAAAACACACTTTTTCTAACTTTTTCTAACTTTTTTGACCCCCAAAATCTGTTACACATCTACAACCAGCAAAAAACACCCATGCTAAATAGTTTCTAAATTTTGTCCTGAGTTTAGAAATACCCAATGTTTACATCTTCTTTGCTTTTTTGTAAGTTATAGGGCCTATAACCATTTCCAAACCATTATTTTTCAAAATTAGCGCTAGTTACATTAGAACACTAATATCTTTCAGGAATCTCTGAATATCCATTGACATGTATATATTTTTTTAGTAGACATTCCAAAGTATTGATCTAGGCCAATTTTGGTATATTTCATGCCATCATTTCACCGCCAAATGCGATCAAATTAAAAAAACGTTAAATTTTTCACAATTTTAGGTTTCTCACTGAAATCATTTACAAACAGCTTGTGCAATTATGGCACAAATGGTTGTAAATGCTTCCCTGGGATCCCCTTTGTTCAGAAATAGCAGACATATATGGCTTTGGCATTGCTTTTTGGTAATTAGAAGGCCGCTAAATGCCACTGCACACCACACGTGTATTATGCCCAGCAGTGAAGGGGTTAATTATGTAGCTTGTAGGGAGCTTGTAGGGTTAATTTTAGCTTTAGTGTAGTATAGTAGACAACCCAAAGTATTGATCTAGGCCCATTTTGGTATATTTCATGCCACCATTTCACCGCCAAATGCGATCAAATAAAAAAAAACGTTCCCTATTTCACAAACTTTAGGTTTCTCACTGAAATTATTTACAAACAGCTTGTGCAATTATGGCACAAATGGTTGTAAATGCTTCTCTGGGATCCCCTTTGTTCAGAAATAGCAGACATATATGTCTTTGGCGTTGCTTTTTGGTAATTAGAAGGCCGCCAAATGCCGCTGCGCATCACACATGTATTATGGCTAGCAGTGATGGGGTTAAAGGGCCACTAAACCCAAAATCTTTCTTTCATGATTCAGATAGAGAATAGAAATTTAAACAACATTACAATTTACTTCCATTATTTATTTTGCTTCATTTTTTAGATATCCTTAGTTGAAGAAAAAGCAATGCACATGGTGAGCCAATCAAACAAGGCTTCTATGTGCAGCAACCAATCAGCAGCTACTGAGCATATCTAGATATGCTTTTCAGCAAAGAATATCAAGAGAATAAAACAAATTAGATAATATAAGTAAATTAGAAAGATGTTTAAAATTGCATTCTCTTTCTAAATCATAAAAGAAAAAATGTGGTTGTCATGTCCCTTTAATTATGTAGCTTGTAGAGAGCTTGCAGGGTTAATTTTAGCTTTAGTGTAGAGCTCAGCCTCCCACCTGAAACATCAGACCCCCTGATCCCTCCCAAACAGCTCTCTTCCCTCCCCCACCCCACAATTGTCCCCGCCATCTTAAGTACTGGTAGAAACTCTGCCAGTACTAAAATAAAAGCTATATTTGTTTTTTTTTTTTTTTGGGGGGGGGGGGGGGGGTTCTTAGCATATTTACATATGCTACTGTGTAGGATCCCCCCTTAGCCCCCACCAAACAGATCTCTAACCCTCCCCCTCTGCCTTAATGGGCGCCATCTTACATCTTTTCTGTAGTGTAGCTTTTCTGTAGTGTAGCTTCCCCCGATCAACCCCCCACCCCTTCCAGATCCCTTAGATGATTTATTTATTTTTTTAAAAATTTTTTTTTTAACTTTTATTAACCTTTATTTTTCTGCAGTGTAGAGGTTCCCTCCTGCTCCCGCCCCGTGCATGTGCCCGCCCGCCGCCCCTCGTGCGCGCTCCCGTCTGTCCCGCCCCGATCCCGCCCCCCTCCACTTCATTCGGCACATCGATGGCAGCCCACTCGCCTCCCAGACTTGCTCCCACCCACCAACGATACCGGCCACCGATGTCCGGTGCAGAGAGGGCCACAGAGTGGCTCTCTCTGCATCGGATGGCCAAGGGGGGTTATTGCAGGATGTCGATATCGAGGCATCACTGCAATAACCGGAAAGCAGCTGGAAGCGAGCAGGATCGCTTCCAGCTGCTTTCCAGACCAAGGACGTACGCCACACGTCCTCGGTCATTAACTGTATTTTTTTTGAGGACGTGTGGCGTACGTCCTTGGTCGTTAAGGGGTTAAAGGGACACTGAACCCAAATTTTTTCTTTTGTGATTCAGATAGAGCATGCAACTTTAAGCAACTTTCTAATTTACTCTTATTATCAATTTTTCTTTGTTCACTTGCTATCTTTATTTGAAAAAGAACTCTGGACAGCACTTTTTTATTGGTGGATGAATTTATCCACCAATCAGCAAGAATAACCCAGGTTATTCACCAAAAATGGGCCGGCATCTAAACTTACATTCTTGCATTTCAAATAAAGATACCAAGAGAAGGAAGAAAAATTGATAATAGGAGTAAATTAGAAAGTTGCTTAAAATTGCATGCTCTATCTGAATCACGAAAGAAAAAATTTGTGTTCAGTGTCCCTTTAAACCCAAAAATATTCATTTGCAACTCAGACAGAGCATACAATTTTGAGTTTTCAATTTACTTCCATTATCAAATTTGCTTCATGATGTAGTGATTTCATCTAGTACTCTAGCAAATAGATAACATTCTTGCTAAACTGCACGCTCCTGGGTTTTAAGGGACAGTTTATTCAAAATTAAACTTTCATGATTCAGATAGGGTATGCAAGTTTAAACAACTTTCCAATTTACTTTGTTCTCTTGGTATGCTTTGTTGAAAGCTAAACCTAGGTAGGTTCATATGCTAATTTTGAAGCCCTTGAATGCCGCCTCTTTATCTCAGTGCCTTTCTGACAGTTTTTCACAGCTAGACAGTGTTAGTTCACAATTCTCCAAACAGGACAGCACAAAAGTGGTCATAGAAGATGCTGACGTCAGTTTGTAATAAAATTAAAAAAAAGTCTTTATTGTCATAAACCGTAAAAAGAAAAATTCACTGCAGGACTTTACAGGGCACAGCACACATGGAGTACTCAGCCTACCTGGCACACAGTATTAGTTCATGTGTGCCATCTAGTTAACATTGTGGAGTTATTTATGAGTCAGCACTGATTGGCCACAATACAAGTCTGTCAAAAGAACTGAAATAAGGTGGCAGTCTGCAGAGGCTTAGATACAAGGTAATCACAGAGGTAAGAAACATAATTTATGCTTACCTGATAAGTTTATTTATTTCTTGACACAGTGAGTCCATGGATCATCATAATTACTGTTGGGAATATCTCTTCTGACCAGCAGGAGGCGGCAATGAGCACCACAGCAGCAACTGTTAAATACCACTCAAAAAGGAAAGGAGAAAGGAAGTAATATAAGGTGCAGAGGTGCTTGAGGTTTATGGAAAAATAAACTGTCTGAAAAATATAGGGCGGGCCATAGACTCACTGTGTCAAGAAATAAATACATTTATCAGGTAAGCATAAATCGCGTTTTCTTTCTAATGACATGGTGAGTCCACGGTTAATCATAATTACTGTTGGGAACCAATACCCAAGCCAGAGGACACGGATGATAAGGGAGGGACAAGACAGTAAACCTAAACAGAAAGCACCACTGCTTGAAGAACCTTTCTCCCAAAAGAAGCCTCAGCCGAAGCAAAAATATCAAATTTGTAAAAATTTTAAAAAGTGTGTAAAGATGACCAAGTAGCAGTCTTGCAAATCTGTTCCACAAAGGCTCCATTTTGAAAAGCCCAAGAAGAAGAAACAGCCCTAGTGGATTGAACCGTGATTCTTTCAGGAGGCTGCTGCCCAGCAGTCTCATATGCCAAGCGATTAATACTCCTTAACCAAAAAGAAAGAGAAGTAGCCGTAGCCTTCTGACCCTTGCACTTCCCAGAAAAAACAACAAATATAGAAGAAGACTGGCGAAAATACTTAGTCGCCTGCAAATAAAACTTTAAAGCACGCACCACATCCAGGTTGTGCAACAAACGTTCCTTATGAGAAGAAGGATTAGGACACAAGGAAGGAACAACAATCTCTTGATTTATATTCTTGTCCGAAACCACCTTGGGAAGGAAACCTAAGGAAGTACGCAGAACTACCTTATGAGAATGAAAAATAAGGAAAGGAGATTCATACTGCAAGGCTGAAATCTCCGAAACTCTTCGAGCCGAATAAATAGCAACCAAAAAACAAAACTTTCCAGGATAAAATCTTAATATCCAAAGAATGCATATGCTCAAAAGGAGCATGTTGAAGAACTCTAAGAATCAAATTGAGACTCAAAAGAGAAGTAGCAAATTTAAACCTAGGCCTGACTCTAACCAAAGCCTGGCAAAAAGACTGAACATCTGGCACATCTGCCAGATGTTTATGCAACAAAATAGATAAAGCAGAGATTTGACCCTTCAAGGTACTAGCAGATAAACCCTTGTCCAAACCTTCTTGGAGAAAAGACAAAATCCTAGGAATATTAACTTTATTCCAAAAAAAAACCTCTGGATTCACACCAATACAAATATTTACACAAAATCTTATAGTAAATCTTTCTAGTCACAGGCTTACGAGCATTAATCATAGTCTCAATAACTGACTCAGAAAAACCACTCTTAAATAATATCAAGCGTTCAATCTCCAAGCAGTCAGCTTCAGAGAAACAAGATTTGGATGAAGGAAGGGCCCCTGAAGCAGAAGGTCCTTCCTTAATAGAAGACTCCAAGGTGGAAAAGATGACATCTCCACCAGATCCGCATACCAGATTCTGCGAGGCCAAGCCAGAGCAATGGGAATCACTGACGCCATCCCCTGTCTGATTTGAGCAATAACCCGTGGAAGGAGAGCGAATGGAGGAAAAACATACGCTAGACTGAAGTTCCAAGGAACTGCCAGAGCATTCTGACGAGATGCCATGAGATCCAGCTCCGGCTGCCCCCACTTGAGGTTCAAGCTGGAAAACACCTCCGGATAAAGTTCCCACTCCCCCGGATGAAAAGTCTGTCTGCTCAGAAAATCAGCTTCGCAATTGTCCACCCCTGGAATGTGGATCGCAGACAGACAACAGTTGTGGGTCTCTGCCCACTAAATAATCTTGGCTACCTCTGTCATGGCCAAGGAACTTCGGGTTCCTCCCTGATGATTGATGTAAGCCACTGAAATTATGTTGTCCAACTGAAACCTGATAAACTGGGCTGAAGCTAACTGAGGCCAGGTTAGAACAATTCGCGGAGACAGATCCACATAATCCCCATTCCATTGTCCGAGCATGCATAACTGCAGAGGCCTGACATGGAACAGAGCAAACGGAATGATGTCCATAACTGACACCATCAGACCAATAACCTCCATACACTGACGGCCGGGGAGAGGCCTGAAGAGCAGGACAAGTGCGGAAGATCTTTGATCTTCTGACAGAAAAATCTTCATTTCTAGGGAATCTATGATGGTTCCCAAAATTACCACTTTTGTAGCCGGAATCAAGGAACTTTTTCCTAAATTCACCTTCCAACCGTGGGAGGGCAGAAAAAACAACAATATCTCCATGTGGGAGCTTGCTTGTTGAAGAGATGGCGCCTGAACCAGAATATCGCCCAGATAAGGTGCCAGTGCAACACCCTGCAACCGAAGCACCGCCAATAATGCCCCCAAGACCTTTGAGAAAATTCTGGGAGCTGTTTCAAGACCAAATGGAAGAGCCAGAAACTGAAACTGTTTGTCTAGAAACGCAAACCTCAGAAACTTGTGATGATCCTTGTGGATAGGAATATGCAGATACGCATCCTTTAAATCCATTGTGGTCATGAACTGACCCTCCTGAACTAAAGGAAGAATGGAATGAATAGTTTCCATCTTGAAAGACGGAACTCTGAGAAAGTTGTTCACACTCTTAAAATCTAAAATAGGTCTGAAGGTTCCCTCTTTTTTGGGAACTACGAACAGATATGAATAGAATCCCAGAACCTGCTCCTGAATTAGAACAGGAACTATCACTCCCATATCAGAAAGATCCTGGACACAACATAAGAACGCCTCTCTCTTTATCTAGTTTACAGATAACCTGGAGAGAAGGAACCTGCCCCTGGGAGGATAAGTCTTGAACTCTAGCTTGTAACCCTGGGACACAATATCCACCGCCCAGAGATACGGGACATCCCGAACCCAAGCCTGAGCAAAAAAAGAAAGATCTGCAGGGGGCAGACCCTTCATGCTGTCTTAGAGACAGTAACGGGCTTCTTAAATTGCTTCACCTTGTTCCAGGAATGATTGGACTTCCAGGAAGACTTAGAATGTTCTTGCTTGGAAGAAGAGGGGGAAGGCTTAGCTGAAAAGTTTCAAAAGGAACGAAAATTACTCTGACGTTTTTGTTTATTTCTCTTATCCTGAGGGAGAAAATATCCCTTACCTCCCGTGATATCAGAAATAATCTCAGCCAGACCCGGTCCAAACAAGTTCTTACCCTTGTAAGGAATAGACAAAAGCTTAGATTTAGAGGAAACATCCGAAGGCCAGGACTTCAACCATAAAGCTCTGTGAGCCAGAACAGCAAAGCCAGAAATCTTTACACCCAACTTGATGACTTGAAGAGAAGCATCAATAATAAAGGACATGGCCAATTTAAGAGCCTTAATCCTATCTTGAATCTCCTCAAGAGGAGTATCTGACCGAATAGAATCAGACAACGCATCAAACCAATAGGCTGCCGCACTAGTGACAGTAGCAATACACATCACAGGCTGCCATTGCAATCCCTGGTGAACATACATCCTCTTAAGTAAAGCTTCCAGCTTCTTATCCATAGGATCCTTAAAGGAACAGTTATCTTCAATAGGAATAGTAGTTCTCTTAGATAAAGTGGAAATAGCTCCTTCCACTTTAGGAACCGTTTTCCAAGACTCTTTAATAGAATCAGCAAAAGGGAACATCTTCTTAAAAATTGGAGAAGGGGAAAAAGGAATCCCAGGCTTCTCCCACTCCCATTCAATAATATCTGAAGCACGGTCAGAAACAGGAAACACCTCCACCGCGGAAGGAACGTCAAAATACTTATTAAGCTTACTAGATTTCTTAGGAGTCACTACGATTGTAGAATCAGAATCATCCAAAGTAGCCAAAACATCCTTAAGTAACAAATGGAGGTGTTCAAGCTTAAATCTGAATGAAACAACCTCAGCATCAGAAGAAAGAATTATACTGTCAGAATCTGAAATCTCACCTTCAGATGCTAAAGAAGAATCCTCTTCCTCAGACTTCTGAGAAGAGACATTAGAGATAGCCACTCCTGAAACAGAGGCCTCTAAAATTCTTAAACTTAGAAACATAGATATTGACGGCAGATAAGAGCCATAGGCCCAGCGAGTCTGCCCGATATTACCTAACAGTATAAACTTATCTAGTTTGTAGGATAGCCTTATGCTTGTCCCATGCATTTTTAATGTCCCCCACAGTGTTTGTTGCTACTACCTCTTGAGGAAGTTTATTCCATAAATCAATCACTCTTTCTGTAAAGAAGTGCTTCCTTAAATTACTCCTGAATCTACTACCCTTTAGCTTGAGATCATGACCCCTTGTTCTTGAATTTTCCATTTTAAGTAAAATACCCACAGCCTCAGTTTTATTAAGCCCTTTAACGTACTTGAAAGTTGCCATCATATCACCTCTTTCCCTTCTCTCCTCTAAATATATATATATTTAGGTCATTGAGCCTATCCTGGTAAGTTTTATTTTTTTAGACCATGTACCATTTTGGTAGCCCTCCTTTGCACAGATTCAAGTTTGTTAATATCCTTCTGAAGATATGGCCTCCAGAACTGCACACAATTCTTCAAGATGAGGCCTAACTAATGATCTATAAAGTGGCATAAGAACCTTACTATTTCTGCTGCAAATACCTCTACCAATACATCCAAGCATTCTGCTAGCCTTACTCGCTGCATTACTACATTGTTTACTAAGTTTTAAATCATCTGAAATAATAATTCCCAAGTCCTGTTCCTCATCTGTAACAGTCAGTAAACTTCCTCTTACGCTTCCCCTGCAACATAGGGAAAGCAGATAAAGCCTCAGAAGATATATGAGTAGCCATATCTTGCAAAGGAAACTCTAGCTAGAGTATGAGAGGAAACACCGGGCACTACATGCGAGGTAGACAAGGATAGGGATGCCTGAGGACAAAGCTGCGCCTGAGCAGAAAGCCCCTGAACAGCATCCTCCCTAGATAATGATGGCTCAGACTCAAAAAGTTTATACCTGTAATGTAATGTTCTCTCAATACAAGAGGAACAAAAAGGGATAGGTGGTTCCACATTAGCCCCAAACATAAAGTGCAAGTAACATTTTGCAGAGCCTCTTGATCCATCTAAATACAAAAAAATAAAGCCTAAATAATTTAAACTTTTAAATAGAAGAAGCCAAAAAGACGTTACTACCCCTTTAAGAGATAAAGTAACATTATAAAATGACAACAGACTTCAACTTATATAAAGCAAACAAAAATATAGGCACCTCTACACCTAAGCCAGATTGCTGAAGTGCCTACCTGAACCTGCTGATCAAACGGAGAGAAACAAAAACGATCCGGACTGTAAACCGCTATGCAGAAAAACCGCCACTCGCACACAGCCCAGAGCCGCACTAAAATCTGTCTGGCACTTCCGGAAAAGAGAAAGCGCGCAAAAACTACTGCCTCAGCAAGCCCCGCCCACCGAAGGCGTAACATTCCTCCCGGCCAGACATAAACTTCTCCAGGGAAAAATTGATAAAAAATAAACAGACAAACCGCCACTCGCTCACAAAGTAACAAACACTATTGAGCCATAAAATAAACCTCGCCAGTGACCTGCTATTGTAATCTATATTTTAGATTACAATAGCTGGATGTTTGGTCAAATCTTGTATAGAAGAGCATCCTCAATAAGTTTACAAATCCATAGAAACAGTAGTAATTGTTATTTAATTGTTATTAACCAGATCATTTTCAATTTCTTACCCTTAAAGGGACACTGAACACAAATTTTTTCTTTCATGATTCAGATAGAGCATGCCATATTAAGCAACTTTCTAATTTACACCTATTATCAATTTCTTTGTTCTCTTGCTATCTTTATTTAAAAAGCAGGAATGTGATGCAAAGGAGCCGGCCTTTGTTTGGTTAAGAACCTGGGTTATGCTTGCTTATTAGTGGGTAAATGTAAGCCTCCACTAAGTAAGCACTATTCATGGTGCTGAACCTAAAATGGTCTGGCTGCAAAGATTTACATTCCTGCTTTTAAAATAAAGATAGCAAGAGAACGAAGAAAAATTGATAATAGGAGTAAATCAGAAAGTTGCTTAAAATGTCATGCTCTATCTAAATCACGAAAGAAAAAAATTGGGTTCAGTGTCCCTTTAAGGACCAGGGCTATTTTTAAATTTCTGCGGTGTTTGTGTTTCGCTGTAATTTTCCTCTTACTCATTAACTGTACCAACACATATTACTATACCGTTTTTCTCGCCATTAAATGGACTTTCTAAAGATACCATTATTTTCATCATATCTTATAATTTACTATAATTTTTTTTTATAAAATATGATAAAAAAATGGAAAAACACACACTTTTTCTGACTTTGACCCCCAAAATCTGCAACCACCTCATCTACAACCACCAAAAAAACACCCATGCTACATAGTTTCTAAATTTTGTCATGAGTTTAGAAATACCTAATGTTTACATGTTCTTTGTTTTTTTTGCAAGTTATAGGGCAATAAGTACAAGTAGCACATTGCTTTTTCAAAACCATTTTTTTTCTTCAAAATTAGCGATAGTTACATTGTAACACTGATATCTGTCAGGAATCCCTGAATATCCCTTCACATGTATATATTTTTTTTTAGTAGACAGCCCAAAGTATTGATCTAGGCCCATTTTGGTATATTTCATGCCACCATTTCACCGCCAAATGCGATCAAATTTAAAAAAAAAAAAAACTTTTTTACAAACTTTTGGTTTCTCACTGAAATTAATTACAAACAGCTTGTGCTATTATAGTACAAATGGTTGTAAATGCTTCTCTGGGATCCCCTTTGTTCAGAAATAGCAGAAATGTATGAATTTGGCATTACTTTAAGGTAATTAGAAGGCCGCTAAATGCCGCTGCACACCACACTTGTATTATGCCCAGCAGTGAATGGGTTAATTAGGTAGCTTGTAGGGTTAATTTTAGCTTTAGTGTAGAGATCAGCCTCCCACCTGACGCATCCCACCCCCTGATCCCTCCCTGACCCCCCCTCAAACAGGTGTCTGCCCTCCCCCACCGCACAATTGTCACCGCCATCTTAAGTACTGGCAGAAAGGATTTTATACCCCCATCATTTATCCCACCCACCCAGATCCCTTTCCCAACCAGATCATTTTCCCAACATTTATCCCCCCTTTCCTCTTCCACCTTCCCTCACCCACCTTCCTTCACACAATCACTTTACTGTGAACCCATCTGAAGCGGGCGCGCGCGCATGCCCCCACCCCCTTTACGGCGCTGCCGCACATTCTATGGCTCCCACCCACCAACGATCGGCACCACCGCTGTGCGATGCAGAGAGGGCCATGCAGAAATAGCGCAATCTCTCTATTTTGAGCGAGATCGCGGCAGAAAGAAGCCCAGGACTGCAGCAACGTACAGGGTACGTCACTGGTCCTTAAGGGCATAACAACCAGCGTTGTACAGGGTCAGTCTACTCCACAATTGTTATTGTTTATAAGATAGATAATCCCTTTATTACCCATTCCCCAGTTTTGCATAACCAACACGGTTATATTAATATACTTTTTACCTGTGATTACCTTGTATCTAAGCTTCTGCAGACTGCCCGCTAATTTCAGTTCTTTTGACAGACTTACATTTTAGCCAATCAGTGCTCACCTATGTAAATCCACGGGAGTGAGCATGCTTGCTAAAGGGTTAAACACTTAGCGAAACCTGTGCACTTAATCTCCTGTGCTGGCCCCAAAAAAGCTATGTGCTGATCAGCCAATCAAAAGTTGCAGAGGGCCCTTGACTTAAAGATCTTCAAGTATGCTTTTCTATGGGTGGAACAATTCTATAAAAGCACGCATAGGGATCTCATTAAAAATGCTCTTATCCAAAATTCATCTTTTTAAATATATACTTAAAAGGACATGAAGCTCAAACTTTTTCTTCCACGATTCTGATAGAGTGTACAATTTTAATCAACTTTCCAATTTACTTGTATCAGATTTGTTCATTTGATAGCCTTTGTTAAAAAGCATACATAGGTAGGCTAATGAGGAACAATGCACTATTGGGATCTAGCTGCTGATTGGTGGCTGCACATATTTGCCTCTTGTCATTGGCTCACCAGATGTGTTCAACAAAGGATACCAAGAGAATGAAGCAAATAGAAGTACATTGGAAAGTTGTTTAAAATTGCATGCTCTATCTAAATCATGAAAGAAAAGGTGTGGGTTCCATTTTCCCTTTAAAGGTCAATCCAATCTCAAAATATACGTTAGATGTACATAAGCATATGTATAACTTCTAACACATACTCGCTATTACTAAGATTAAACATAAGATTATACTTTATTTCGGTTTCATGCTTACCGTCTTGCAGGTTTAGACACAACCAGTCCAGAGCAGAATGAAGATCTCCCCCATAAAGGACAGTGTTTGTCATGGCATCTTCTATGTGCTCTGGCTTAAAATCAAACTCCTGTAATGCTATATACAGATCCTGTAATAGGGAATAAACATTCAAATGTGTTTACTATATTATACATTTATTAAAAATAAAAAATCAGTATTAAACTCACCAAACTTCTATGCATATCTCATTAAACAGTATTTGTAAATGAAGATTTTACCTTTAAATAGGGACAGAAAGAAAACCCAAAGCCTGATGCTACACCTTTTTAGGCGTTTTCTTGCAAGTCTCACTTTAGGAGAGGCCACACATGCAACTTATATTGCAGATAAATCAACGCTTCTCAGAATATATACCTGCTTCAGCTGTAGAAAATGTGTATTATCATCACTTAAACTTAAAATTGTAGTGTGACCGTTTAGTGCCCCTGTATAATTACAGTCTAATCTTCATATTTTATTTTGACCATTCAATATGAATTTAGAGCTATTCAAGCAGATCCAAAACATACGCTTCTATTTATTGTCTATTTGTCAGGACATAAAATGAGACAAGACATATCTTACGTGGTATAACATATAGCAACTAAACACTTTGCATGTTAAGATAGAAAGTGTGCTGTAAATTGTTTTCCCTGGATTTTGTTTTTATTGACTTGCTATACCAACTGCATATAAATTGTTCCTTTAGGTTTATTTTAGTATACTTTAGATTTTACTATTTGAAACCACAACCCATTGAAATGGACTGAGCTTGCAGGGAGAATATATCTCGTTAACTTATAACTCTATACGAACACAAAGACATCCTTATCTCATGTTTGTCTGGCATAAGAATATAACATTATCATTTTAGTAACTCTCTCCTACCCCCCAGTTTGGTGAAATTTATTCTGCTGGATCTTGTCTATTTAGCTTTTCTGTACCCGTTACTGCAGTACTATATATTTCAGTATAGGTGGAGGCCTCAGCAGGCAAAATCAGCTATTTCAAATCACAAAATAAAGGTAAACATGCTATTTATAAATAATTATATTAAAATGGATAATTGGGAGCACATTAAAGGGGCAAACATTTTATGCTACACGATGCATAATAAAGCTACTTTGCAATATACTTTGATTGTTTATTTTGCTTTAGTTTCCTGTTTAATCTGGACACTGAGGGTTTTCCAGTGCTGAAAACTCTACAAACAAAAGTCTGAACTGGCTACTCCAACTAAGAAAAGTGAAGGGTGGAGACCACTGAAAAAAACAGCAAGCCAGGTGCTAATCTGTCCTAATAACATTCAGACTCCGCTGATGTTCATCTTAGACTGCAGAAAAATGTTCAAGGTGTTTACTGTTCTTTTAACCCTTTCACTGCTAAGCTTTTTTCACACCCCAGTGCTAGGCCAATATTGAGCTTTTTTTGCTACTTACATTTCAGTATATGTTTGCATTCAGCAGTTTCATTCAGCGCCAAATGTGAAAGTAGGAGGTTACTTTTCAGTATCTGTCTCTTTTTGGAGCCGAATATCCTCGTGTGCAATTGAAACACAATAAGATCTGGTTTTGCACAAAACTTAGTGTGATTCACTTGCACATCCTACTTACGCAGTCGAACAAAACTGCTGAATGCACACATCTACATTTCAGTGAGTGACCCATACAAATTCTATATTGTTATTTAGAATATACCATTATTATATTTATATTTCATCGCATGAAAATGTATGTTTTGCTAAGATTTTATTAAATAATATTGAAAACGGCCAGGTGACTTCTGTTGTTACTGTGATCAACTAAATTATTATCAATGGTAGCCAGTGCCACATGTCAAATAGGGGCCCATATGGGCCTTTGGGGTTAAAAAAGGCCCCTTTCTGCAGTAAAGAAATTAAAACTCTTTTTTTCTTGCAAGGTGATCACAGTTGCCACAGTGATCATTTGGCTATACAGGCACATTTAATATGTATTTAATATGTATTTTTTAAAGAGAGGGATTTGTTTGCAATAATATAAACTTTATTGGGCTTATAAATTCCCATTCCCCATCAAAATCAAATGTAAAGATCTGGATGCTTGTGGCTTTCCAAATTCCCTACCATTTCGAAGAGTAGGACATTCTCAAGATTAGGGATCTTGGAGGTCTGTGGCTAGTAAGGGAGCTGAGATTGAGGGATTTGAACAGCTCCTCATTCAGTTCCCTTAGCCGTCTGTCCCAGTGTGGTCCCGCCCCCTCTGTAATATGACCACACACATTTGTGGTGACATCACTGGCACTTCTATGTAGCTCCGGAAGTTACCTACCCTACTGTACTGTCAACGATCTGGCCTGCAGTGTCGGGGAATCACCGATCAGGACAACCCGTAATATGCATCAAAGCGGTTAAGCAGGATTTCAGGGAGCAATAAAGAAATACATTGCCACAAAAGAAGACCAGATACGGTAATTATTGGGATTAAGCCTGTAACTCATTTATATGTGTACCTGAGGTAATAGCTAAAGGAACCAATGTATTTAGCAATAACGTTTTAGTGGGATTTTTTCCATAATAGCTTTAAAACATGGGAATATTTTGTCATAGGCCAACTAGGCCTGTGCCTAGGGAAGAAGCATTTTATGGTTGCCGAAAATGTTGAGAAAGAGCTTATATTCATAATACCCAAGTTCTCAAGTAGAGAACCTGTCCGGCTGCAACTGCCACTTGTGATCCAGTATCATATAGTGAAATTTAGGAATGGACAAGAGCTCATGGGTGGAGACTAGGAGTTAGTTGGGGGCAGCAGATTTCTCAGAGCCTAGGGCAGTACAAAATGTAAATACGGCACTGCTTCAAAAGGATTATATATGTCTAGAAAGCTTCAGGGATCAGAGGTTTATGTCACTGAAGTACAGAGAACCTACATATAGCTTGAAAATGGGTTAGTGCCATAAGAAATTGTTGAAATAACGACTTCTACGTTAATTTAATTTCAACAGCAGCATACAAGACTGAAATTGTACTTTTTAAAAAGGTACTAGAGCTCTTTTTAAAATCTTTATTACTGCATCTATGCACAAAACAGAAAAGGACACTCCAGAAGATGTGACACAATTCTGCAAGACTTCAAAATAATATAAATCAGTTTATCAGATAGCTCAGAATTTCACAAGTGGTGCCACACAATCACAAAGTCTCCAGATACAGAAAGATCAGATATAAATCAGATGCAATTCTCATGGCATTCTTTGTTAAATAGAATACCTTTGTAGGTAGTGTGCACGTGTGGAGAACTATATGGCAGCAGTTTTGCATGAATGCGTTTGAGTGCTAGATGGCAGTAGTGCTTTTAAAAATTCAGCCATATAGTGCTTCAAACATGTGCACACTCCTGAGCCTACCTACTTGATGTTTTTCAACTAAGGATACCAAGAGAATTAAGTAAATTTCAATCTTTTTTAAATGTATGTCCTTTCTAAAGAATGAAAGAAATAATAGTGTTTAGTGTACCGCTAAATTTAATATTAGGAAAATACATTTTAAGGGATATAAATAATATAAATACATTTTGTTCCCTAAATATATGAAATATAAAGAGTTTTCTGAGTTAGAATATATTGAGACAAGAATATCCTATGCAAAACATGTCATAACAGCACCAAAAAAAATATAAAGACACAAACCTGTAGCTTCTTAGAAGTCAGTCTTCCAGACACCGTTCCTTTGTTACAATTCAGCTTTTTATGTTCATTGACTAATGAAATAATCCTCTTCTCCAGCTTACTGTCAATCATAACCTGTTGTATATTCATGCATAGGCAAATAAATGCATTTGTATTTATTTATGTAATTAAAAAATTTTTTTACAACCATGTAAAAAACAAAACAAAAAACACACAGTATATAACAAAAACATCAATTTACATATCACAAAATCCTAATGGGAAGAAAACCATAACTGATCTCTTGATTATAGGAAAACATTATTTGGTTCGCTAATCATATGACTTGCTGAATCTAAGGTGTAAATTCTAATTTATTTAAACTTTAAAATAAAGGTAAATTTTACTTCCTTCAGTGTTGCTTCTGTGAAATTCTGTAATGACATGTGCATTCTGACCTACTGCTGGAAGTTGCCAGGGGAAGAGGTAAGTTTATCTATTATGTGAACAAAAGTTATAATGACTGCAGGCAGACAGGTTTGCTTTCTTGTGTCCAACCTAAGGAAACAGCGTGCAACTGTAAAATGCGTCACTGTTTTTAATAATAAACACTATCTTTTATTATACTATTTGTGCATCTTTGATGGTTCTTGGTTTTGAGCAGTTAGATTATACTGGCATCACTTTGAACCTTTGGATCCAGTCTCTTCAGCCCGCCACTGGATCGACACCCATCACCTAGTTCCAGAAAGGGGAGGCGAGTTAGCCAGATTACTCTTAAAGATCTGGCCTGCAAGTTTAGCACTTTGATGTGCTCCACCAAATGTGAGTGAATTTTCATTCATGAAAGCTGTATTTGTTTTATAAAGCTGTAATACGCTATGTGGCGCCTTCTCCAATTTGTTTTATAGGTTACTTTCTTGTGCAATGCCGTCCCCTGCTCTCGGGCAACAAAATGCACAAGAGCAAAGCATGTCAATCATCTTGAGTGAGTGTCTGGGTGATTGATCTTGCCACTTCTTAGGTACGGAGAGGAAAAGAAGCAAACCCTCATGCAAACCATTTCTGCAAGCAAAAGTTGCAAATGATAATAAATAATACATTTTCCCCTGTATAAAGCTGAAAGTACATTGCACTTTGCCCTGCCCTACACTGGCATCTGCAGAGATTGGCATCAGGTAGGGCTGGCAAAATACGCTATGTTCAAGATTAAAAGTATATGTAAAACAGTAGTATTTTTATTTAGAGACAGGGTAATATGTAAATATTATGGTGGACACAAACAGCCCCAAACACAGATTTATGTACCTTTAAAGGGACATTAAACCCCTCATGCTTCTCTAAGAAACTTGCGCTTATCCTAGGTTCCCCAGAGAGGCCAAAAAGCAAATTCAGTAACCAGTTAATGCTGAAAGTAACTGATTGAGGCTATATACAGCATTTTGAAAACCTAGAATAACAGATTTTGCTTTTTGATCTCTAGGAAGCCTAGGACACAGCACAATTTTTACACAAAATTGTTTCTATGCCACAGTCTTTGGGACACCCTAACAGATAAATATATTTCTGCTTCAGTAGTAGTAGTGTGAGAACGTCAGGGTGGCTGACACAATGACTACTTGCCTGAACAAAGCATGGTCTCTAAGAACTTTAGTAGAGACAAACGGCTTTAAATGGATAGAAAGGTCACAACTGAAATGTGTATGGGTGCATTTCAGTTTTAAATTGAAGCATTTTTGTAATATACCTCTATTAGCAAAAAATGCTTTTAGGAAAAGTTATAAACTGTTTATTATCAGTGGCATATGCACATATGCATGGAGTTCAAGCTTAGTTTGTGTCCTACAAGCCGCTACTGACTCTCTGAAGTGTGGTGTTTCACTTGTGCACGGGCCCTCAAAGCATATGTGCATATGTCATTCAAAGGTATGTTGCAAAAAATGCTTCTATTTAAAACTGAAATTGTCCCATGGAGATTTCAGTATTTACCTTTCTATCCCTTTAAGTTAATGTTCTAAATACCAAGTCTCAAAAATCAAAGTAAAATTAATTTGTGATATGAATTTACATTATATTTAAAATATAGAAATGCACTAAAATTTACAATCGCAGGTTTCACTGATAGATGGAAGCTACAATATAGCACTTGGCAAACTAGAAATCAATATATTTTTACTTACCTTCAGTATAGACTTATCTCGATTTATATTGCCAGCAGAATCAGTTGAGGATGCAAAGCTGTACGTTTTAGGACCTAAAATGTAAAATACAAGTAGTATTCACTTAAAGGGACAGTCAACACTAAAATTGTTATTGATTAAAAAGATAGATAATGTCTTTACTACCCATTCCCCAGCTTTGTACAGCCAACATTGTTATATTAATATACTTTATAACCTTTAAACCTCTAAATGTTTGCCTGTTTCTAAGTCACTACAGACAGCCTCTTACCACATGCTTTTTATTTGTTTTTTCACAACATGAGACAGCGAGTACATGTAAACAATAGATAACATTGTGCTCACGGCCGTTGAGTTATTTAAGAGTCAGCACAAAACAGCACTAATTGGCTAAAATGCAAATCAAAAGATAAATAAAAAGTCATGTGATCAGGGGGCTGTCAGAAGATTCTTAGATACAAGGTTATCACAGAAGTAAAACGTATATTAATATAACTGTGTTGGTTATGCAAAATGGGCATGGATAATAAAGGGATTTTCTATCTTTTAAAACAATAAAAAAATCTGGGGTAGACTGTCCCTTTAACTAATCAGGACTGTTAAAGGGACATGACACCCACATTTTTTCTTTCATGATTTAGAAAGAGAATGCATTTTTAAACATCTTTCTAATTTACTTCTATTATCTAATTTGTTTTATTCTCTTGATATTCTTTGCTGAAAGCATATCTAGATATGCTCAGTAGCTGCTGATTGGTTGCGGCACATAGAAGCCTCATGTGATTGGCTCACCCATGTGCATTGCTTTTTCTTCAACTAAGGATATCTAAAAAATGAAGCAAAATAAATAATAGAAGTAAATTGTAATGTAGTTTAAATTTGTATGTTCTATCTGAATCATGAAAGAAAGAATTTGGGTTTAGTAGCCCTTTAACTTATTATGGAAAAGATAAACACTTAACTGATTACACAATTACATTAAATTATCAAAGCTGAGCAACTTAGGAACTATATACCTGAAGTAAAGTCACACTGTGTACTCACTTTTTATTTGTTCCATTTAAAAAACATAAATTATGCTTACCAGATAATTTCCTTTACTTTTGTATGAGGAGAGTCCATGGCTTCATTCATTACTTGCGGGAATTAAGAACCTGGCCACCAGGAGGAGGCAAAGACACCCCAGCCAAAGGCTTACATACCTCCCCCACTTCCCTCATCCCCCAGTCATTCTGCAGAGGGAACAAGGAACAGTAGGAGAAATATCAGGGTATAAATGGTACCAGAAGAACAAAACCAAATTTAAGTGCGCCCAACAGAGAATTCGGGCAGGGGTCGTGGACTCTCCTCATTAAGAAGAAAAACATAAATTATGCTTACCAGATCATTTCCTTTCCTTCCGTTTATGAGGAGATTCCACGGCTTCATTCCTTACTTGTGGGAAACATATACCCAAGCTCTAGTGCAGGTGTCGCCAACCTTTCAGACCTCAGGGACCACTAAACTCACAATTTTGAATCCTGTGGACCACTAACATGATTTTTTTTTTTAAAAAGGTACAAACTTTTATAATGTGTGTGTATATGTATATGTATATATATATATATATATATATATATATATATATATATATATATATATATATATATATATATATATATATATATATATATATATATATATATATATATATATATACATATACATATATACACACACACACCAACTGTATATAACTTGTATAACCATAGCTAAGTTTACATTATGTATATATTTACACATTTTTAAGAATTATTTTTTGGAATTAACTAATTGAATGACAGAACTGAGAGAATACTTCCAAATGACAGATGAATGGTGAGTGCCAACTTTTGAGCTGGAAACAGAGGCAGAAAATGGGGACAAAAAAGAATGTTTAAAAGGACCACAAGACTTCCAAGTTACCTCCTCAGTTAGAAATTATTATTATTATTCAAAACTGCTTATGATTATGGACAGACATCGGAGTCATAAATTAAGTTTATATCAGAAAGCTCTCAATATGGATGTGAGCTAACTACGACTGATATTTCTGGCAATTACTATAATACTGGTGGGATATGGCTGATCTGCTGGATGGCAATTACTGGAATTCAGGTGGAATAAAATTATTAGAATTAAAAATATTTAATAAAAAAAAGATGGAGGGGAGGAAGACAAACAATGATGTAAGTCCATCTGACGGAATTAGGAAAACTACTACACACAGGTAAAGGGAAAAAAAATAAATTAAATATGAGAGAATTTTTTTTTTTTTTTAAAGATTTTCTTTTTTTATATACTTTATTTCCACTATTTCAAGCCAAGACTATACCAACCTCTGCTGGCTTTAGAATGGAAGCATCTTCCTCTCAGCAGTGCGCTGGGTGAGAGGAGTTAAAAATACAATCTAGCTACGCAAGTTGCGCAGTACTTTTCACTGATGTCCAGCCAGGCACTGTAGGGAGTTGCGGCACAACGGGGGTGACAACATCAGAGGAGATTAATTCCTGCTTGATGGTGTCAAGAACCACTGGTTGGCGACCGCTGCTCTAGAGGAAACTAAATGAAAAACGGGAGGGTAAAAGAGGGGCGGACCTTTTTCTGAGGGCACCACAGCCTGCAAAACCCTTTCTCCCAAAAGCTGCTTCTGCCAAAGCAAAAATGCCAAATATGTAAAATCTTGAAAAAGTATGTGAGTAAGACCAGATAGACGCCCTACAATCTATTCATAGAGGTCTTATTCTCAAAAGACCCAAGAGGAAACCACAGCTCTAGTTGAACGAGCCCTCTGAGGAGGCTTGTTTCCCTCATAAGCTGAGCGAGTAACGCTCCTCAACCAGAAAAACAAAAAAGCTTCCTGCCCCTACACTTCCCAGAATAGACACAAACAAGGAAAAAGACTGACGAAACACCCTTGTAGTCTGAAGATAGAACTTCAAGGCCCGAACCACATCCAAGTTATGAAATAACCGCTCCTTCTAAGAGAAGGATTAGGACACACGGAAGGAACCACAATCTCCTGATTAATGTTGTGATCTGAAAAAAAAAACGTAGGAAGAAAACCTAACCCAGTACAAAGAACAGCCTTAGCCGCATGACAAACTAGGTAATGTAACTCACAATGCAAGGCAGCCATCTCAGAGAACTCTGCACGCCGAAGCAATAGACAGTAGAAAAAGAACCTTCGAAGGCAGAAATTTTTAATGTCAAAACAATGCATAAGCCCAAACGGAGCCTTCTGCAAAACTTAGAACAAGATGTAAACTACAAAGAGGAGCACTAGATCTAAACACAGGCCTGATCTAGTCAAAGCCTGAACCAAAGACTGGACATCTAGAAGCTCTGAGAGCCTCTCGAGCAGTAAAAAGACAGGACTGAAATCTGTCCCCTAAGGGAGCCAACCGAAAAGGCCCTTCTCCAGAGCATCCTTGAGAAAGGATCCTGGAAAACCTGGCCTTATGCCAGGGGAATCCCCCCTCTTCATACCAGAAAAAGTAAGTCCTGCACCCCTTATGATGGCTGCAACGATACACCTTCTTATTAGCTAATACCAGAGTATCCACAAAACTTCTCATGGCTAAGACTAAGCGTTTCAATTCCACTCAGTCAGCCTTCAGAGAATCCAGATTGTGATGAACACAAGGACCCTGCTCCAGCAAATCCCTGTAATAAGGTCCATTGAGGCGAAGCCCCTAAACTTTCGATACAACTCGTAGATATAAACGGAGCAAACCGTGCTCCTGCAAGAATCGAACCATCCACAACAAAGCGTGACATGGCCGAAAGAGAAGAAGGTTAAAAAGAAACCTCAAAATAATGCTAGATGTCTAGCATAGTCTGGATTAAAAGGCCGGAGCCCCACCTGGGTTCAAACCCACCCTCTGCTATAGAAGCAGTGGAGCTAACACTGATGCCTTGAAATCTTGATCTTCTTCCCCATCAGATACAAACATTCGAGCAGGGAATGATGGTAGGGGACATCTGATCCTGAGGAGTATGCTCATAGAGAGGGTCGCTGGCAATGAGCCGAAGTGGGCCTCCTCCCACCATCAAACTGAGACCCCCCCCATTTAGCAGGAGTTCGCAGGAGGAACTCTCCTACTCCAAAAAAAGATCTCTAAAAAATGGTCTCCCTATTGAGAGGTCCCATCTGGTATGAACCCAGAAGAACAAATCCTCCAAGCAGAATGCTCGCTGAGGAACAAAAGGAATAATTGAAAGAAAACTCCCAACTCACGGACCTCCCTAGGACACTCTCTCCCCATGGACAAGGAAGCAACAAAGGTCAAAACCGCCCCGGAAGAGCTTAAGAGAAAACTTTCTCAGAACAGGGAGATCTGAACGGAACATTGGGATTGATTTCCCCAACCGGTATTCCATGTAAGTCTGTGAAGACAGCTACACCAACTCCATGCCGAAGTCTCAGCCTCGGCTGTGTATATCACTCTCCACCCCCGCATCAATTGAAGACCAGAAGTATCTCCAGTCTAGATCCAACTCTGAGGATCGAAAAGACACAATAAAAACCCAAAAGGTCTATTAGCAGGCAAAGGTAAGAAACCCATAAAAACCGAGACCTGGGAACTACTGTAAAATCTGTAAGCAGGATACTGCCACCTGAACCCCCAGATCCCAAGAAGGAAACCATAGGATCAGAACGAGGTTTACTGTAGGATACGGTTCCTAAGAACCGGATTGCTCAAAAAGGATGAACCAGGAAGGACAACCTTCTTCCTAATCAAAGGAAGGGAGAACCTTCTCTAATGAAATTAAGAACTAATCAGCTCTTCTTAAACATCCTAGAACCCAATTAGGAAGGTAAGACCATCCCCCTATTAGGGCATGCACCAACAATGGAGGAAAACATTCCCACAGTGCGAAAGATACCAGGACAATGACTGCAAAGGTCACTTGAAAAAAAACTTCCCTCTCTGAGAAGACAATTGACCAGAAAGAAGCCTAGTTCCAGCCTCTAAAACCATATGATCCAGTATCAAGCGCCCACCCCAGATAATACCTAAACAGGTCCAGCCTGTTAACTAGGATAGACGGTCCTGCTGTACCTGGACCGGAATCTGGAAGAAAACACACCTTCTCCTAAGTAAAAAAAAGGAACAGACCTAACTAGTATCCACAACAGGTCCGGTCTGTCATCTAGGATACAACGTATCTTCCCAAACACTCCCATGCTAAAACGAAACTTCTTAAGTTCCAGCAAAGCTAGAATAACTGAATAATCAAAGTAAAGAAATTAAGCTCAGAGGCTTAAAATGTTTCTCTAAAATATTGAGGGAACTATCACCCCAAGCAGTAATCTCTAAGCTTCCACCGGAAGTCTCAGAATACCTCGA
The DNA here is from genome assembly GCF_027579735.1 of Bombina bombina. Taxonomy (NCBI): domain Eukaryota; kingdom Metazoa; phylum Chordata; class Amphibia; order Anura; family Bombinatoridae; genus Bombina; species Bombina bombina. The sequence goes on from NC_069500.1 coordinate 142,820,194, forward strand.
CCATCAAAGTCAATAGAATCAAAAATCCCATGTGACGAAATGTCTTTTTAAGAAGAGTTTCTAAAACAATCCAGAGCTAAAAAAACCAAAAAACTATCCGGAACGGAATAGCAAAGAAAAAGGCAAGCGCCCACAGTGATAAACTGGTCCTGTCTGTCATACGACACAACCCCCCATAGAGCTCGGAACTGGGATTTAAAATAAACGATAAAACAAAAATAAAACAAGACAACAAGGAATATCACCATCCTCCACTCGTCTTAGTTAAGATCATTATCTGATTTAGGACAGATATTCAACTGACGGAGCAGTACTGGAAACCTCTAACATCGCCAAGACATCTCTCAGAAGTAAACGCAGGCGTGCCAATCTAAATGCTAAGCCCTCTGCAGTCAGAGGACCCAAGTCAGCAGACTCCAAACCTGAAGGTTCTCCCTCTGTAGGCCTCAGAGGGAACCGCATCCCTAGAGGACTGATCGGACACCAATTGTCCTTGGACAGGAGAGCCCGGACTAACCCCTCGCTTGCGCATAGCAGGAACATGTAACCTTGCTAAGGCCGTAGAGATGGCCATGCGGAACTGCGTAGTAACCTCTGGTGGAAACAAACCCCTTACAGGCGAAGGAGGATCGTAACTCGGGAAAATTGCTTATGTAGGAACAGAATCAAGGGAACACACCTCACTGGACGAAGAGTCCTCAGAGGCGGATGGCTCAATGGTTCTTTAACATCTCAACATTGGTTGATGAGAACACTCTATTGCGGCATACGGAATATAATTGAGCGGGCTGATTACCCGGGCCTCTTCACAATATACACAGGTATCAAATTCTGTATTGGAGGGATCCCCCTCTAAATTATCAGAATCCTCCATAACTCATCTAAATCAAATTATAGAAAGGAAAAACAACTGGCACCTTATACCTCCAATGGCTTGGGCACTCACCACCTCCTATGACCCAGACAGAAAGAGAAGAAGCTCCTCTTCCCGGTCACATTGTGCTCATGCAGGACCTGCCCCTGCTATGGAAAAAGCAAGCCAGTTTAATGTAAAGAAACTGCGCAGCTCTCAAAATGAAAATAACCTGTACGTAGTCGGAATAACATAACAAATATGATTAAAAAAAACACTGTTCAATAATCCCCCTCAGGAGACATTAACCCTTGATTCTATAAAGATAAAGGAGTCCCACTGTGACCCGGTCTTCTATCATTAACATGTGTGTAAAATAATGAAACAATCTTACTGGAATCTATGCCGTGGAACAGTGACACAGTCCTTCAACTTTGACAGATTGTAGCAGCGCTTCTGACATGGACTTGAGTGAAGAAAGCAGGCAGCAAAACTTCTCAACGCTGATTGTTTAAGGAGCTGTTAATCTGAGTCTGGATGGGTTCGCAGAAAGACTCTCCCTGCATCTCCAAACTCTAATTTTCGTCAATGCTCTCAATGAGAGGCTGACAAGACAACTTAAAACTCCAGTCCCATGTCGAAGGGTACTACCCTCCATAAGGAACTATTCCAAAATCTTCTGACACTTCTCTGCCAACCTCCTGTGACAAAAGGCAAAGAATGACTCGGGATGAGGGAAGTGGGGGAGGTATTTAAGGCTTTGGCTGGGGTGTCTTTGCCTCCTCCTGGTGGCCAGGTTCTGTATTCCCACAAGTAAGGAATGAAGCCGTGGACTCTCCTCATATTAAGAAGGGAAACAGTATTTCAAAATTTAATCGTCATATTATTTATTTACTTTTTTTTAAAAATCGTTTTAATTATTTTTCCAGTGCTGAATAAATCAATGTTTTCTTGCCAGGCTTGGTTTTTTTTGTCCACCAATATAGCTAAGAACGTTGTTATTAACAGTAATTATTACTATATCAGAATTAGTTGTGCACAAGTGTGTATTTCCTGCAAGTTGTAATAGAAAGGCAAAAAAAATACCTAGAGGCAGGTCATTTTGAAGTTAAATAATTTTTTTAATTAAGCAGTTACACTAAAGCACCAGCTAAATTGCAATGCATTGATTATCTGGAGCATAAAGCAATTTTTAAAGCTTTAGACTATATTGCAGCAGCTTAAAATTGCATCGCAAATTAACTGCAGAAAAAAAAAAAAGTGTTAATTTTTTAAAATAACTATTTAAAAGGGACAGTCTAGTCCAAAACAAACTTTCATTATTCAGATAGGGCAGTGTTTTTCAACCAGTGTGCCGTGGCACACTAGTGTGCCGTGAGAGATCCTCAGGTGTGCCACGGCAGACTGACAACAGTGTGACATATTTTTTAAACTTTGCTTGTTTTTTACTCCCAGTGCAGGGGTAGTTTGTAGGAGGCATGGCATAACAGCACAATACATATAGTATGTGTGTGTGTGTGTATGTGTATATATATATATATATATATATATATATATATATATATATATATATATATATATATATATATATATACATACATATATACAATGTGTGATTTTTTTTAAATGTTGGGATGGTGGTGTGCCACAGGATTTTTTAATGTAAAAAAGTGTGCCACAGCAAAAAAAAGGTTAAAAATCACTGAGATAGGGAATGTAATTTAAAACTATTTTAAAATTTACATCTATCACCAATTTTGTTTTGTTCTCTTGGTATACTTAGTTGAAAGTTAAACCTAGGAGGTTCATATGCTAATTTCTAAGCCCTTGAAGGCCACCTCTCATCTCAGGGCATTTTGAGAGAACTTCAGCTCTAGAGGGTGTTAGTTCATGTGGTTCATATAGATAACACTGTGCTCACGCACGTGGAGTTCCTAGGAGCCAGCACTGATGGGCTAAAATGCAAGTCTGTCAAGAGAACTAAAATAAGGGGCAGTTTGCAGAGGCTTAGATACAAGATAATCACAAAGGTAAACAGTATATTAATATAACTGTGTTGGTTATGCAAAACTAGGGAATGGGTAATAAAGGGATTATCTATCTTTTAAAACAATAAATATTCTGGTGTAGACTGTCCCTTTAATACATTTGTTTCTGTTGCCTTTGGTCTAACATCACATACTTATAAGGTAAAAATGTATCTATAGGTGCATTGCTCATAAGAACAATATTCGGGATTCCCAGCTTTGCAGACTGGGAAAGGCTAGGGGCATGGTTGGGAAAAAAAATCTGAGAACCAGACATCAATTAATGCGCTGCCGCTGTGCAGCACGTCTCTGTATTTGACTGTTCTCTTCAAACAGCACTTCACTCTGACTGCACTGCATTAACAAAACCTTACACAGTGCAGCCAGAGCAATGCACTGTTTGAAGAGAAAAGCTTGATGTGGAGCAGGGCTGCAAAGCAAAAGAGCTAACAGTTCCTTCATGTTCCCTATTCTTTCTGCAGACATGCTGCATTTTCTGCGATGGCATCTCGGATCACAGCATGTTCCGCCTTGAGGAAAAAAGTATTTAACCTTTTTTCATTCCATAAAATGATTAACTGCTCCATAAATCTTATATATAATGGAAAACAAATTCATATAAAACACAAAAAATAAAGTGAATTATGCATATGTTTGAAATAGTTTTTAATTTTGAGAATTACATTTTTATAATAAATAGAAAAATGTGCTGAACTCCCTTTCTTTTTTGAGATAGTTGACTGATATCTAAATTTTTGACTCTTTTATAATATTGTTATTTAAAGGGCCATAATACCCAAATGTTTAAACACTTGAAAGTGATGCAGCATAGCGGTAAAAAGCTGACTAGAAAATATCACCTGAACATCTCTATGTAAAAAAGAAAGATATTTTACCTCAAAAGTTCCTCAGTAGCCACCTCCCATTGTAAAGGATTTCTAAGCAGCATTTTAGTGTGTCTGTCCTGGGACAACTGAAAGGATGAGCTTCGTGAACTCTCATATTATTTCACCAATCAGGTAAAGGAAGCTTACTATGAAATCTCATGAGAGTTAAGTCAAATCTCATGAGATCACAGTAAGAGTTCATGACCTCAGCACTGCTGATGCTGATTGGCTGCTGTTCATTTCTTCATTTGTTTTTATTTTTACCTGCAGCTGGGAGCAGCTGAGTATAACTTTTTACACAGAACTTACTCTGCTGAGCTGAGGAGATTGTGAGGTAAAATATCTTCCTTTTTTAAATAGAGATGCTCAGGTGATATTTTCCTGTCAGCTTTTTACAGTTATACTGCATCAGTTTCAAGTGATTTAGCATATGAGTATTATGTCCCTTTAAGTATTTAAAAGGTCTGCAACATGTCTTACTACAGAAAAAACTTTTTTATTTATTAAATGTACAGCTGATCTCATTCACAATAAAGACTATACACTGATCCACATAGTATGTCACATTCCTCAAAGCCTGCAATGCATAAGTGGAACTGAAGTGGTTATAGCGATCATGCATCTTTGATGAAAGGTTTAAAAGCATTATTTTATTAGTGGGTGATGACTAAATAGACTGCTATACTAATACCAAGCAGTTTATTTTTACTGCTAAGCACCTTTAAACCAAACGTTTAAGGACCAGTCAACACAGTAGATTTGCATAATCAACAAATGCAAGATAACAAGACAATGCAATAGCACTTAGTCTGAACTTGAAATGAATAGTAGATTTTTTTTATGACAATTTTAAAAGTTATGTCTATTTTCACTCCCACTGTACCATGTGATAGCCATCAGCCAATCACAAATGCATATATGCTTATTCTGTAAATTCTTGCACATGCTCATAGGAGCTGGTGACTCAAAAAGTTTAAATATAAAAAGACTGTGTACTTCTTTTTAATGGAAGTAAATTGGAAAGTTCTTTAAAATTGCATGCTCTATCTGAATAATGAAAGTTTAATTTTGACTTGAGTGTCCCTTTAATAAGTAAATAAAAAACAAACACTTTGACTTTCTTAGCAATTTTGCCTGCCTTTATTTTTCTACCTACATAGCCCCCTACTGTAAAAACCAGACTAGCTAATTATGCAATATTTATACACCTTCCCATGTTACCTTGCTTGCTTCTGGGATCTTTGCATGCACTGCTGGTGTTAGCAGGTTTCTGGGTCTGTTTCTTAGATGTGTCCTCCCCCGCGGTGCAAGCTTCAGCAGGCGCACGAGACCGGTTAGCAGCAGTGATGACATTCTGGAGAGCACCAGAGTTGCCGTGTCGTGTTTTCTTATTTTTACCTCCCATGATTTTAGTTCCCCAATACTGCGTGTGTATCTGCGTATGAAGGCAAAAAATGTATGAAGTGTAAAAATGAATATAGCTGTAGATAGAGCATTTCCTTATCTTGCACTAACTGAAACCTACACATTTTTTTCTAGTAGGTTGCATTCTGGAGAAAGCAAAACTTTTCAATTTACTTCTGTTATCAAAATTACAATTCTCTTGGTTTCCTTTGTTGAAAAGCATACCTAGATAGGCTAAAACACAGAAATGCACAGCTGGGAACAATATATATATATATATATATATATATATATATATATATATACACATTTTTTTTGCAGACACACTTATATGGAGTATACATCTATAAACACACACATACAACTGATCTACAGTCTAATACATATCACACACTCACCCATGTCACACACTTTATACTAACATACACACACATACTGATAACTGAAATATAGACATAATCTCATGCACACACTCTATAATACCCAGAAACACACAATGATTACTGAAATATTGAAAATAAAGTACTGAAAACAGCATTTAGAACCTATATATTTGCAAACACAGAAAAATTAGGTTGCCAAGTCAATCAAGGAAGTAAACAATATTTCTATTCACTAAACATGTTTTTATTTTTTTTTAAAACACCTTTATTAGTTACTTATTAAGGGTCTAAAACAAACCAGAAACTTAAATCTCTTCCCAGACTCTTAATCATGATTAAACACATTAAACAGACATTCTTATGAAAAGAAAAAAATCCATGCTTTCATTTGTTATAATGTGATTTTTGCATTACTGACTCCAAGACAGCTATGTGTTAAAGGTTGTGAGCTGCAGAACCGCAGCTTGCAAGCAGAACACATAAAAGGGACATTTCAGCATCTCCCAGGGTCTTAAACATGATTAAGTGACTGTGAAGGGCGTAAAATATATATTTTGTATGTTTTAAAACGCTACGTAGTAACATATAAAAATGTCCATGTTTTAAAAAAAGTTGAGTGGCTGAAAACTTTTGTATTAATGAAATATAGACACAGTCGCACACACACTCTACTATTATACAGCCAGAAACACAGTGCTGAAATACAGCCATAATCACACACCCTTGCTACTAATATATACTGTAGATATAATCACAAACTGATTAATGACTGTGATTATGTCTATAGGTCATTATGCTAGTGTATGTAGAGCTCAGCATTGTATTAAAGGGACAGTCAACACCCGCGGTAACTTAAGGCCATACCATAGATCCGGAATAGAAGATGAAGCTACACTGCATCGATGTTGATGAGCTCTAACGGTATTTGAGTAATCACCGAAAATAGATAGGCTTATTCCTTGAAAATATGACTGCCAAACTCCTCCCCCTCCTCTGTCTCCTTCTCTGATGTTTTCAGATGCTCGTTGATTTTTCAAAGGGTGATGGTTCTGTTTTGATAATGCGCATGTGCATTATCTTCTGCACGCTCGCAAACCGACCGAGGATGTCATTGTGATTGGAGGATTCAATTAAAAGAAGGTTTAGGGGGGGCGGAGTCGGCCGCAACAGAGATGGTTGCTTAAGCCCAGAGCTCCTTGCTGAGAACCGTAAGACACCGTTTTTTCAGACGGCTCCAATGAGCCCACAAACACCAACAATGGAGTAATCGAGTTGGGAGTCCTCAGTGACACTTCCGATATCACTCCGGAGTCATCTGGACAAATTAGAAGCTGCTTTTTTCTCGATCCAGAGCGGCCATCTTGGATTCAGTGTGGCGCAGCATTAACATCAGAGGCACAGACGGACCAACAGCAACAGACAAACTTTTCAATTCACAAGTTATCAGGGTAAGTCTTGCACCCTGGGGAGCTTAAGACCAACACCGGGAGTTATACAGACGGCAATACCTTTTGTGGGTGACACTGCTGGCGACAATAAGGAGTCAAATTCCCTTATTATACCATAGCTAGTAATAACAAATAGTCAGTGGCTGAGCCCAATAAACTGTAAGGGTTAAAGTGCGGAGATACTTGCTCACAGATAAAAGGAATCATTAAAATAAACACGCCTGCAGCTTTTAGCTGAGACAACACTAGCATTATATTTGCAACCCAGAATCAACCTATAAGTGCTGCACTGTAATATTCTATAATATGGCTTCAAAGAAAGGTATAAAGCCAGCTAAAGCTACTAAGCCACAGCAGTCTAAAGGTCAGATTGTTAACTCCTTTTTTAGCCCTTCAGAAAGAAAGGAACTAGAATGCCTGAAAACAAAAGCTCTGTCTCCACACCCACCTACCCCTTCACAAGATAAAGTTGCACCTACCACGGATGAGCATACTCAAATACCTACACATCTCCTTTCCTCCCTGTCTTCCACCCAGGACATTGCTAAAATTGTTAGAACATGTATCAGGGAAGAACTGATGGAAATAAAACAAGATGTGCACACCATGGGCTTTAGAGTAGAAGCCTTAGAAGATAACCAGGACATGGTTAAGGAGGATATGACATCTATACAAGAGACCATTGAACAACAATCAGAGTTGATCCTTGCTCTACAAGATAAAATGGAGGACATGGAGAATAGGAGTAGGAGGAAAAATATAAGAATAAGGGGTACTCCAGAACCTGTTCTCCCGAAAGATTTCCCAGTATACCTGTACCTGTATCTATTGGATGACCCTAATGCAGTCAACATTCAGTGGGTAAGGGCTCACAGGGCACTGCGGCTCAAGCCACCTGATACAGCACCTCCCAGAGATATTATTATTAAATTTAAGAACGTTCAAGAAAAGGAAAATATTATGGCGGCATCAAGGAAAAAACAACCAGTGAGATTCCGTGGGGTGGTCTTGCAGTTTTATGCTGACCTTGCAGTCCACACTTTACAATGAAGAAAAGAATTATCTCTATTAACAACCATTCTCAGGAACAAGAAGATCCCGTATAGATGGGGTTTTCCGCTCCAACTCATGGTGCTCCACAACAACAGAAGGATCATCTGCTCCAGGCCACAAGAAATTCTTCAATTCTGTAAACTAATGGACCTGGCTCCACCTCCATTACCACAGGAGCAACAGGAGTCATTAGCAGAAAACAGAAGATCTCAAGCAGAGAAGAAGAGAGAGACTTGGAACACGGTTCAGCCTCCAAAAAAATGTAGATTCTCCCCAAAACAGAACTCTATGGACACTAATACACAGCGCAGGGAGGCTGGGTCTTCAGCATCATCCAGACATGGAGAAGATTCGGATCCAGACTCATCCTGAGTGAGACTGACTGGTACTGTGAGTAAACATGTTTACATTAGAAATTCTTGTGGACATAATTCCCGCTACGCGGTGAAGCTGGTTTTGTTACAGTTGAGAAACTTTTACTAGAATTTGTAGAGGACTCTCTTAGTTAGCCATTTAGAGGCTACAATATATTGCTCGGTGTAACTAGATTATAGTTCTTTAAGATATTGAGACATACGGTTACTCTAAGATTCCCCTGGAATTTGTATTTTAAGATAATATATGTTAGTTATTAGAAATTTACTGTTAAAGTTATTGTTATTATTTGTATTTTTCAATGTTTTCTGCTCAAGTTTAATCTTTACAGGTTTCTCCTGCACTCAAAAGGATACGATCTCTATATGCATACAGCATTTAATCTATAGTCGGAACATGTATGACAGATACCCCAACGGACACACAATATCATGACATGTAACCTCCATATAATTTCCCAGAATGTTATGGGGTTCAATTCACCAAATAAACGTTCAATGGCATTGCTCGACCTTTCCAAACGACGAGCAGATATCTTGTTTTTACAAGAGACACATTTTAAAAGATTCCGGGAACCCAAATATCTGGGCCCCCATTTTACCCAGCATTATCACAGCTCGGACTCTCAGAAAAAAAGAGGAGTCAGTATATTATTTCATATATTGCTTTCCACCACATACACACTGCCAAAGATGCAGAGGGGAGCTTCCTGGGAGTTTTTGGGCTTTTGTATGGTACCCCAGTTTTATTAATTAACATATATGCCCCCAATGTTCAACATATCCCCTTCTTCCGCAAAATGTTCCAAAAACTTGTAGATATGGCCAAAGGGATTGTTATATTAGGAGGGGATTTAATTTTCCTATCCAACCACTAAAAGACAGCTCAAATGCCAATATTAGGGTATCCAATAGAACGGCGCAATTTTTATGGAAAAACTTAAGAGATCACAATCTCTATGACACTTGGAGATATTTTCACGGAGACAGAATAGACTATACGTTTTTCTCGGCCCCTACAAAAATGTACAGCAGATTAGACTACTTTTTTGCTAACCAAATCGGCCTTTCACACGTCTCAAACTCCCAAATTAAAGCCACTACGTGGTCTGATCATTCTGCTATAATACTCTCATTAAAATGGCCAAACTCCAGAAAGTCTGAATTTATATGGAAATTGGATGACACCATACTGCATAAAACTGAACATATAGATGCATTAACAAAATCCCTTAAGGAATTTTTTGTAATTAATGCTACTCCAGACATTAACACCCCCACTTTATGGGAAACACACAAGTGTTATATGAGGGGAGAGTTGATTAAACGCAAAGCGCAGCTCAAGAAAATAGAACGCCTCAGGTATACGGAATTAACGGAACAATTATCCAAACTTGACCTCTTACATAAAAAAAACACCTACTGACTCTCAGATTTCACAAGACTTAACAAATACAAGAATTAAATTGAAAACCCTCTTAGCCCAGGAACAACAAGCTATCACACACAAAATCAAACAAAAATTATTCTATGAAGGCAATAGGGCAGGTAAATTACTAGCTAGGGCCCTTAAAAAAAGAAAGTTAAAGTCATATATCCACCACTTGATCACCCCTCAAAAACAAAAGATACTAACTACCTCGGACATAGGCTCACATTTTCGAGACTATTATCTTAAGTTATACAATATTGCACACGATAAATCTACATTTTTTGAAGACTCAGATCTAGACATTTACCTACAAAACTGCACTCTGCCATCCATGACACCTGAACAGAAGACAGAGTTAGACTCACCCATTACTCATCAAGAATTACTTAGAGTACTGAAGGAATTGAACACAGGTAAAAGCCCGGGCCCAGATGGCTTTTCTGTCAAATATTATCACCTCTTCAAGGACATTTTATCCCCATTTCTTTTGCAAATTTTTAATGAGATAGGCGAGGGGAATCCCTTCTCTCATAATATGGTGGAAGCACATATAACAGTGATACCTAAACCTGGTAAACCTCCTACTACCCCATCAAATTTCCGGCCTATTTCCCTGCTCAACGTGGATATAAAGCTCTATGCTAAAATTATCGCCTCCCGAATAAATAAAATTCTCCCGACATTAGTACATGTTAATCAGGCAGGATTTACACCCCACCGAGAAGCTAGGGACAATACTATAAAACTAATTAACCTCCTTGATTGTGTCACAGATATCAAAATACCAACTATTTTCTTATCAATAGACACCGAAAAGGCCTTTGATAGACTGAATTGGAAGTTTCTGAAGACCACCCTATATAAATTTGGATTTGGCCATTCTATAGTTGAAAAAATATTTTCTTTATATAAATTCCCTTCAGCCAGAATTCGATTAAATGATTCCTTAACTCCCTCTATATCTATAACGAATGGCACTCGACAGGGCTGCCCACTTTCACCCCTTCTATTTGTCCTAGCTATGGAGGTTCTAGCAACTAAAATCCGCCAGAACCCGGACATCCAGGGAATTAAGATTCAGGATAACCAATACAAAATGACACTATATGCTGACGACGTGCTTCTTACATTAACATCCCCAGCAACGTCACTCGCAACACTAACATTAGAACTATCCAAATACGGCAGGTTCTCTTTTTTTCAAAATTAATGAGACTAAATCAGAATTTATCAGCCTCCACAATCCACCTAGTTTGGTCAGCAAAATTCAATCAGATTTTGGCTATTGCCATAACCCTAAGGCAATCAAATATCTGGGAATACAAATCCCAGAAAACAAATCTTTGTTGTTTGTGCTAAATTACCCCCCGCTAATACAAGTTATTAAGAAAGAAATACGTGACTGGGAACATAAGTCTATCTCTTGGCTAGGGCGCATAAACTCTATAAAGATGGTCATACTCCCTAAAATCTTATACATACTTCAGGCCCTCCCCATACAATTACCAGACTCTTACATACGTTCTCTATAAAAGACACGTAATTCATATATTTGGTCTGAGCACATGATAAGGGTTCCTATGCATACAATGTACATGTCAAAAGATAGAGGTGGAATGGGGCCCCTAATATAGGATTTTATAGATTAGCTACACATCTTGTTAGAATTATAGACTGGTGTAAAAATGGAACCAACAAGGAATGGATTGAGTTAGAACGATCCTTAGCTTCCTTCCCTAATTTAGGCAGTGCATGTTGGTTACCGCTAGCAGAAGATCATAGCCTCAACCTCCTCACTCACGAAAGAAACTCTCAAAACCTGGAGCTATGTTATTAAACATTTTCCCACTATATCATCTATACCCTCTCCCCTATCCCCAACTCTCACAGACCCTATCTTTCAAGTAAACTTTCACACTTTATGTAAATCAGACAACACGATCCACACACTAATCCCGTTTTGCAGGGTTCTTGGCGGGAATACTTTGCACCCCAAAGATGAACTAACTAGACTTAACATAGACCATTTTGGACAGTGGTACAAATATTTTCAACTTAGACATCTAATTCTTATGCACACTGACAAACAACAAATCTTTAGACCAAAGACACCATTTGAACATATATGTTTTCAACAAATAGGAACCAGGGGCCATCTGTCTATGGCTTACAAGCAAATCCTAAATTATCACTCACGTAAATTACCTTCATATACAGAGAAGTGGGAGAAAGATCTGGACTCCCCACTTGCGGAAAAGGACTGGCTCACCATTATAAAACACATGAATTCCTCTTCTTCCACCATGAAATTTAGGGAAACAAATATGAAGCTATTATGTAGATGGTACCTAACACTGCATAGGTTAGCACAAATATATCCAAGCACACGAGCACAATGTTGGAGAAATTGTGGCCAAATAGGTACACTGCTTCACGTATGGTGGCAATGCCCTAATGTACAAGAATTCTGGAAAATGGTGACCTCTGAGACTTGTAAGGCCATACATCATGATATTCCACTAGACCCCCTGACATGTCTCTTCCACAAAACTACTAAAATTAGATGCAGACTTAGAGCAACACTACTGGACATTATGTTAAATTGTGCAAAACAATTGATTCCAAGATGGTGGAAAAATACAGTTATCCCATCTAGGGAAGAGTGGACAAACCTGATATCTTTAACCTTATCCTTAGAAAAGTACCATTTTAGCTTGTCACACAAATTAGAAGAATATTATTCAATTGTGTTTATTTGGGAAGACTACCTAGCTGCTAGAAATGTATCCGACTTGTAGCATAATAATATTGCTAAACTTGTATGTACATTAATAGATTCATGATGATGATGTATTTGCATGCAATACTTGAGATATGACCTGTATTGTCAGAGTGTAATTGTTAATACTTTGATTTGTTTCAATAAATAAAAAAAGTTAAAAAAAAAAAAAAAAAAAAGAAGGTTAATACGTAATAGTGGGGGGAGTTTGGAAGCCATATTTTCAAGGAATAAACCAATGTATTTTCGGTGATTACTCAAATACCGTTAGAGCTCATTAACATCGATGCAGTGTAGCTGCATCTTCTATTTCAGATCTATGGTATGGCCTTAAGTTACCGCGGGTGTTGACTGTCCCTTTAAGTTTGTTCCACTATGCTTTTAATACTTTGATCTCCAATCTGACATATCAGGTACTATAGAATATTACAATATTGTACAGTTATTAAACACTCAGGTTATCCAGAAAGACTAGACAAGGGTTTGACAAATCCGGGAGCCAGTGAGCCACTGGCTCCTAGAATTTTACACCTGGCTCCTAACAATTTTAGGTTATTCTCTCTAAATCTATATACAATTAACACTGTCCGGCTCCTAAAAGTATTCGTGGCTCCCAAAAATAATTGCTGGCTCCTAAATTTTACACAAATTTGTTGCCCCATGGCCTAGGCTATACACCATATTATTCAAAAAAAAAAAAAAAATCAAGAAGAAAAAAAAAAAAAGTATACATATAAATAGTTGGGATACAATGTTTTCGTTACGCAAGACTCCCTTACAGCATTTTGAAAGGAAACTTGGGGTCCAAAAGTGGCCTCTGATGATGGAGAGGGAAGCTAATACACGTACACCACTGATTTTCTGGAAACTAATGATTTGGAACCTCCTTTAATCCGGACCGAATTGAAATAACGCAGGAAGGAAATTTAACAGTGCGCTTCAATATTGCGCGCCCTAAGGTATATGAGTTGTGCTGCACTTATTGTTAGTGGTGATACAGTGCCTCCATTTATGGTTTCTAAGAGGGATGATGGTAAATGTAAACACCAGTTCATTTTGATCCAAGAGAAAGTGGAACCGTTGGAAAAAAAACGGACTGTGGTGTTTCAGTGAGTAAGTTGGTGACATCTATGGTATTGGTTCTTAAACTGTTCATGACATAAAGAAGCAAAGGGACAAAATATTGAAATTCTATGCAGACAGTGATACAAAGAAGCAAATGAGCATTATAAATCTATGAAGGATGGCAAGAGTACTAAGCATGATCAAGTAATGATTGAATGGTTTAGACTAGTGTTTCTCAACCGCTGTCCTCAAGTACCCCCAACAGGCCAGGTTTTCATTATAGCTGAACCAGTGCACAGGTCAAGTAATTAGCTGATAAGTAACACCATGGTTACTAACTTGCTCTCACCCATCAGCTGATTATTGAGAAACACTGGTTTAGACAACCTTGGAGTGATGGAGTGGACTTGTCAGGTAGAACGATAAAGGGTCAGCCTCAGTTGTTCCATAAAGGTCTTAAAATTAGAATAGGAGTGTGCTTATAGTGAAGAATGGCTTCAAAGATTCAAGAAGCATCATGGAATTTCCATGAATAAAGTTTGTGGAGAAAAGCAGTCTGCAAACCATGAAGGAGCGCTGAGTATGTGAATGAATTTGCAAAGCTTGTAGCTGGCAAGCACCTCAGTCCTGAGCAAGTGTATAAAGCAGATGAAACTACACTATATTGGCGATGCACGCCTAGGAAAACTTTAACAGAAGATGAAGAAAAGCCCTCAGAATTCAAGCAAACAATCTAAGGAGAGCACACTGCACATCTGTAGGCCGACCAGAAGACTGCAAAATTCTTCTTACTCTGGACAACTATTCAGCCTACCCCAAAGCTGAACTCCTTTGTAAGAGAAATGTTTACACAGAGTATTTACCATCAAACTGTACATCGCTTATACATGACCAAGGAGTTTTGTGCTCTGTAAAGGCAAATTTCTCTCTTACTTTTCATGAAACGTCTGTTGGATATGGTGAATACAGGCAAGTCAGTACAGACATTTATTAAAGAATTTAACATGAAGGATGTTTTTTGGTTCATTACTAGTGGTTGGAACAAGGTGGACGCATAAAGAAAGGCTAGCATAGGCTGTGGCCAGCCAGTTTGATACTTCACCTAAAGAAAATGTTGACAAGATTTTCACAGGATTTCATGTATCAAAGGACAAAAAAGTTGTTCATGATTTGCAAAAAGCATTACAGGAACTCTTTCCAAGGACATAGCAAGTAATCTTAATGAAGAAAATCTGGCTGAGTGGATGAACGTGGACGAAGAAACACCTGCAGTCAATCATCTTACAGACACTGTTCTGAATGTTGATAAAAACACAGGAAGTAATGAAGATGACAGTGGTCATAATGAAACACATGTAGCTGAAATAATTTCCATTGCCAAGTTAATTGAGTTGGTGGGTGAATTAAATCAAAGGGCTAGAGCAACGTACCTTCGTTACGAAACAAGAAATAATGAATTTTAATTTGATTTCAAAAGTGCTTTATTCTCTTAGTATCCCTTGTTTAAAAACAATACACACATATCCTACTAGTGGGAGCTGGCTGCTGATTGGTGGATGCACACATTTGTATCTTGTGATTGGCTAACTAGATGTGTTCCTCTAGCTACCAGTAGGCCAATGTTGTTCCATCAGCAAAGGATAATGAAGCAAATTTGATAATAGAAGTAAATTTAAAAAGTTGTTTAAAAAAAATGCATGTTTTATCCAAATCATTAGAGATCATTTTGGGGTTTCCTGTTTCTTTAATATAAATATTTTTTTTCATATTGTATTTGTTTTGACCAGCGAACCTCTAAGAAAATATGTCCCCTAGTAATCTAGATTACTAGTGGAAAATTGTGTGTGTTTTCAGCCGTTCAGTTTTCAGTGGTGTACCTGTGTTTATATAAATAAATCTTCAGGTTTACAATTACAATATAGTCTGCTTACAGGGATATGAAACTCAATTCTTTTCTTTTATGATTCAGATAGAGCATGCATTTCTAAGCAACTTTCTAATTAACTCCTATGATCAATTTTTCTCCATTCTCTTGGTATCTTAATTTTTAAAAGCAGGAATGTAAGCTTAGGAGCCGGCCCATTTTTGGTTCTGCACCTGGGTAGCCACCAATCAACAAGCTCTATCCAGGGTGAACAAAAAAATTGGCCGCTCCTAAGCTTACATTCCTGCTTTTCAAATAAAGATACCAAGAGAACGAAGAAAATGTATAATAGGAGTAAATTAGAAAGTTGATTAAAATTGCATACTGTTACTGTACCCCAATGCATTTGTTTCAAGTATTACACAGACTATTGTATTTGAATTGTTTTATCTTAATCTGAATATGTATGTTAATATTTTCAGTCTACCAATAATTCTCTATATGTCATTTGTGAGCCCTTCTTCAGCCTTAATTTCATGGCAATTGGGGTCCCAGAGTGTCCTCTCATTATTTTGAGGGAAGATAGTTTATATAAATAAAATTAGATGTTAGTAAATATAATATAGAATGCTTAAAGGGACATTAAACCCCCAAAAATTATTTTATGATTCAGATAGAGGATACAATTTTCAAAAAGTTTCCAATTTACTTCTATTATCATTTTTTTTAATTCTCATGTTATTCTTTGTTGAAGAGATACCTAGGTAGGTAGAGTGCACATGCCTGAAGCACTAAACAACAGGAAATAGTGCTGCCATCTAGTGCTACTGCTAATGTAAAACATTGTTGCAAAACTGCTGCTATATAGTGCTGCAGACACATGCACACTCTTGAGCTTACATTTCTTCTATTCCACAAAGGATAACAAGAAAACTAAGAAAAATTGATAATAGAAGTAAATTAGAAAGTTGTTTAAAATGTTATGTTCTATATAAATCATGAAAGACAAAAATTGGGTTCTATGTCCCTTTAAGAAGAAATGTTTGCTAAGATCTATTTGTCTTCAGTGTGAGACAAACAATTGCATTTGATTTGTTGCTCTGTGCTTAAAGGGACAGTCTACACCAGAATACTTATTGTTTTAAAAGATAGATACTCCCTTTATTACCCATTCTCAAGTTTTGCATAACCAACACAGTTATATTAATACACTTTTTACCTCTGTGATGATCTTGTATCTAAGCCTCTGCAAACTGCCACTTATTTCAGTTCTTTTGGCAGATTTGCATTTTAGCCAATCAGTGTTGGCTCCTAGGAACTCCACGTGCTTGAGCACAGTGTTATATACAGGGAGTGCAGAATTATTAGGCAAGTTGTATTTTTGAGGATTACTTTTATTATTGAACAACAACCATGTTCTCAATGAACCCCAAAAAACTCATTAATATCAAAGCTGAATAGTTTTGGAAGTAGTTTTTAGTTTGTTTTTAGTTATAGCTATTTTAGGGGGATATCTGTGTGTGCAGGTGACTATTACTGTGCATAATTATTAGGCAACTTAACAAAAAACAAATATATACCCATTTCAATTATTTATTTTTACCAGTGAAACCAATATAACATCTCAACATTCACAAATATACATTTCTGACATTCAAAAACAAAACAAAAACAAATCAGTGACCAATATAGCCACCTTTCTTTGCAAGGACACTCAAAAGCCTGCCATCCATGGATTCTGTCAGTGTTTTGATCTGTTCACCATCAACATTGCGTGCAGCAGCAACCACAGCCTCCCAGACACTGTTCAGAGAGGTGTACTGTTTTCCCTCCTTGTAAAGCTCACATTTGATGATGGACCACAGGTTCTCAATGGGGTTCAGATCAGGTGAACAAGGAGGCCATGTCATTAGATTTTCTTCTTTTATACCCTTTCTTGCCAGCCACGCTGTGGAGTACTTGGACGCGTGTGATGGAGCATTGTCCTGCATGAAAATCATGTTTTTCTTGAAGGATGCAGACTTCTTCCTGTACCACTGCTTGAAGAAGGTGTCTTCCAGAAACTGGCAGTAGGACTGGGAGTTGAGCTTGACTCCATCCTCAACCCGAAAAGGCCCCACAAGCTCATCTTTGATGATACCAGCCCAAACCAGTACTCCACCTCCACCTTGCTGGCGTCTGAGTCGGACTGGAGCTCTCTGCCCTTTACCAATCCAGCCACGGGCCCATCCATCTGGCCCATCAAGACTCACTCTCATTTCATCAGTCCATAAAACCTTAGAAAAATCAGTCTTGAGATATTTCTTGGCCCAGTCTTGACGTTTCAGCTTGTGTGTCTTGTTCAGTGGTGGTCGTCTTTTAGCCTTTCTTACCTTGGCCATGTCTCTGAGTATTGCACACCTTGTGCTTTTGGGCACTCCAGTGAAGTTGCAGCTCTGAAATATGGCCAAACTGGTGGCAAGTGGCATCTTGGCAGCTGCACGCTTGACTTTTCTCAGTTCATGGGCAGTTATTTTGCGCCTTGGTTTTTCCACACGCTTCTTGCGACCCTGTTGACTATTTTGAATGAAACGCTTGATTGTTCGATGATCACGCTTCAGAAGCTTTGCAATTTTAAGAGTGCTGCATCCCTCTGCAAGATATCTCACTATTTTTTACTTTTCTGAGCCTGTCAAGTCCTTCTTTTGATCCATTTTGCCAAAGGAAAGGAAGTTGCCTAATAATTATGCACACCTGATATAGGGTGTTGATGTCATTAGACCACACCCCTTCTCATTACAGAGATGCACATGACCTAATATGCTTAATTGGTAGTAGGCTTTTGAGCCTATACAGCTTGGAGTAAGACAACATGCATAAAGAGGATGATGTGGTCAAAATACTAATTTGCCTAATAATTCTGCACTCCCTGTATATAAAACAAATGAGCTAACACCCTCTAGTGGTGAAAAACTGTCAAAATGCACTAAGCTAAGAGGCGGCCTTCAAGGACTTAGAAATTAGCATATGAACCTCCTAGATTTAGCTTTTAACTAAGAATACCAAGAGAACAAAGCAAAATTGGTGATAGAAGTAAATAGGAAAGTTGTTTAAAATGACATGCACTATCTGAATAATGAAAGTTTGTTTTGGACTAGACTGTCCCTTTAATATACTGATGTTTATTATACTTGTCATTCTCTGTATGTCTAAGTGCGCTTTAAAGCACATAGGGCGCAATTTTTTTTTATAAACGAGTAACTATTCGATTTAGCAAGGAGTACAATAGAAAATATGACTGTGGCAATCTAATTGAACCCTTTTTTTGCGCTCCTATGCTTTAGGCAATCGAGAACAAAGTCGGAGAGTTTTACAGTCGAACTAGCCAATTTTTAGGAACTTTTTAGAATGATAAATAGGGGCATTAAAACGTGTGCACAGTCTAAGGTCTAATCATGCGCACACATATGCACAGCTACAACACAATCTCAGATCTAATCATGCGCACACATTTACACAACTACATCACAATCTCTGGTCTATCATATACACAACTACATCACAATCTCAGGTCTAATCATGTGCACACATATACACAACTACATCACAATCTCAGGTCTAATCATGTGCACACATATACACAGCTACAACACAATTTCAGGTCTAATCATGTGCACACATATACACAACTACATCACAATCTAAGGTCTAATCATGTGCACACATATACACAGCTACATCACAATCTCAGGTCTAATCATGTGCACACATATACACAGCTACAACACAATCTCAGGTCTAATCATGTGCACACATATACACAGCTACAACACAATCTCAGGTCTAATCATGTGCACACATATACACAGCTACAACACAATCTCAGGTCTAATCATGTGCACACATATACACAGCTACATCACAATCTCAGGTCTAATCATGTGCACACATATACACAGCTACAACACAATTTCAGGTCTAATCATGTGCACACATATACACAGCTACATCACAATCTCAGGTCTAATCATGTGCACACATATACACAGCTACATCACAATCTCATGTCTAATCATGCGCACACATATACACAGCTACAACACAATCTCAGGTCTAATCATATGCACACATATACACAGCTACATCACAATCTCAGGTCTAATCATGTGCACACATATACACAGCTACATCACAATCTCAGGTCTAATCATGTGCACACATATACACAGCTACATCACAATCTCAGGTCTAATCATGTGCACACATATACACAACTACATCACAATCTCAGGTCTAATCAAGTGCACACACATACACAGCTACAACACAATTTCAGGTCTAATCATGCACTCACATATACACAGCTACATCACAATCTCAGGTCTAATCATGTGCACACATATACACAGCTACATCATAATCTCTGGTCTAATCATGTGCACACATATACACAGCTACAACACAATCTCTGGTCTAATCATGTGCACACATGTACACAGCTACATCATAATCTCTGGTCTAATCATGCGCACATATACACAGCTACATCATAATCTCTGGTCTAATCATGCGCACATATACACAGCTACATCACAATCTCAGGTCTAATCATGTGCACACATATACAACTATATCACAATCTCAGTTCTAATCATGTGCACATATACACAGCTACAACACAATCTCAGGTCTAATCATGTGCACACATATACACAACTACATCACAGTCTCAGGTCTAATCATGTGCACACATATACACAGCTACAACACAATCTCAGGTCTAATCATGTGCACACATATACACAGCTACATCACAATCTCAGGTCTAATCATGTGCACACATATACACAACTACATCACAATCTCAGGTCTAATCATGTGCACACATATACAACTATATCACAATCTCAGGTCTAATCATGTGCAACATATACACAGCTACATCACAATCTCAGGTCTAATCATGTGCACACATATACACAGCTACATCACAATCTCAGGTCTAATCATGTGCACACATATACACAGCTACATCACAATCTCAGGTCTAATCATGTGCACACATATACACAACTACATCACAATCTCAGGTCTAATCATGTGCACACATATACATAACTGCAACACAATCTCAGGTCTAATCATGTGCACACATATACACAGCTACATCATAATCTCTGGTCTAATCATGTGCACACATATACACAGCTACATCACAATCTCTGGTCTAATCATGTGCACACATATACACAACTACATCACAATCTCAGGTCTAATCATGTGCACACATATACACAACTACATCACAATCTCAGGTCTAATCATGTGCACACATATACACAGCTACAACACAATCTCAGGTCTAATCATGTGCACACATATACACAGCTACATCACAATCTCAGGTCTAATCATGTGCACATATACACAGCTACAACACAATCTCAGGTCTAATCATGTGCACACATATACAACTATATCACAATCTCAGTTCTAATCATGTGCACACATATACACAGCTACATCACAATCTCAGGTCTAATCATGTGCACACATATACACAGCTACATCACAATCTCAGGTCTAATCATGTGCACACATATACACAGCTACAACACAATCTCAGGTCTAATCATGTGCACACATATACATAGCTACATCACAATCTCAGGTCTAATCATGTGCACACATATACACAGCTACAACACAATCTCAGGTCTAATCATGTGCACACATATACACAGCTACATCACAGTCTCAGGTCTAATCATGTGCACACATATACACAGCTACATCACAATCTCAGGTCTAATCATGTGCACACATATACACAGCTACATCACAATCTCAGGTCTAATCATGTGCACACATATACACAACTACATCACAGTCTCAGGTCTAATCATGTGCACACATATACACAGCTACATCATAATCTCTGGTCTAATCATGTGCACACATATACACAGCTACATCACAATCTCTGGTCTAATCATGTGCACACATATACACAACTACATCACAGTCTCAGGTCTAATCATGTGCACACATATACACAGCTACATCACAATCTCAGGTCTAATCATGTGCACACATATACACAGCTACATCACAATCTCAGGTCTAATCATGTGCACACATATACACAACTACATCACAGTCTCAGGTCTAATCATGTGCACACATATACACAGCTACATCACAATCTCAGGTCTAATCATGTGCACACATATACATAGCTACATCACAATCTCAGGTCTAATCATGCACACATATACACAGCTACATCACAGTCTCAGGTCTAATCATGCGCACACATATACATAGCTACATCACAATCTCAGGTCTAATCATGTGCACACATATACACAGCTACAACACAATCTCAGGTCTAATCATGTGCACACATATACACAGCTACATCACAATCTCAGGTCTAATCATGTGCACACATATACACAGCTACATCACAATCTCAGGTCTAATCATGTACACCCATATACATAGCTACATCACAATCTCAGGTCTAATCATGTGCACACATATACACAACTACATCACAATCTCAGGTCTAATCATGTGCACACATATACACAGCTACATCACAATCTCAGGTCTAATCATGCACACATATACACAACTACATCACAGTCTCAGGTCTAATCATGCGCACACATATACACAACTACATCACAATCTCAGGTCTAATCATGTGCACACATATACACAACTACATCACAATCTCAGGTCTAATCATGCACACATATACATAGCTACATCACAATCTCAGGTCTAATCATGCACACATATACATAGCTACATCACAATCTCAGGTCTAATCATGCACACATATACACAACTACATCACAGTCTCAGGTCTAATCATGCGCACACATATACATAGCTACATCACAATCTCAGGTCTAATCATGTGCACACATATACACAACTACATCACAGTCTCAGGTCTAATCATGCGCACACATATACACAGCTACAACACAATCTCAGGTCTAATCATGCACACATATACACAGCTACATCACAATCTCAGATATAATCATGCGCACACATATACACAACTACATCACAGTCTCAGGTCTAATCATGCGCACACATATACACAGCTACAACACAATTTCAGGTCTAATCATGTGCACACATATACACAGCTACAACACAATCTCAGGTCTAATCATGTGCACACATATACACAGCTACATCACAATCTCAGATATAATCATGCGCACACATATACACAACTACATCACAGTCTCAGGTCTAATCATGCGCACACATATAGGGTACACAGCTACATCACAATCTCAGGTCTAATCATGTGCACACATATACAACTATATCACAATCTCAGTTCTAATCATGTGCACACATATACACAGCTACATCACAATCTCAGGTCTAATCATGTGCACACATATACATAACTGCAACACAATCTCAGGTCTAATCATGTGCACACATATACACAACTACATCATAATCTCAGGTCTAATCATGCGCACACATATACACAGCTACATCACAATCTCAGGTCTAATCATGCGCACACATATACACAGCTACATCACAGTCTCAGGTCTAATCATGTGCACACATATACACAGCTACAACACAATCTCAGGTCTAATCATGTGCACACATATACACAGCTACATCACAATCTCAGGTCTAATCATGTGCACACATATACACAGCTACATCACAATCTCAGGTCTAATCATGTGCACACATATACACAGCTACATCACAATCTCAGGTCTAATCATGTGCACACATATACACAGCTACATCACAATCTCAGGTCTAATCATGTGCACACATATACACAACTACATCACAATCTCAGGTCTAATCATGTGCACACATATACACAGCTACATCACAATCTCAGGTCTAATCATGTGCACACATATACACAACTACATCACAATCTCAGGTCTAATCATGTGCACACATATACACAACTACATCACAATCTCAGGTCTAATCATGTGCACACATATACACAACTACATCACAATCTCAGGTCTAATCATGTGCACACATATACACAGCTACATCACAATCTCAGGTCTAATCATGTGCACACATATACACAACTACATCACAATCTCAGGTCTAATCATGTGCACACATATACACAACTACATCACAATCTCAGGTCTAATCATGTGCACACATATACACAACTACATCACAATCTCTGGTCTAATCATGTGCACACATATACACAGCTACATCACAATCTCAGGTCTAATCATGTACACACATATACACAGCTACATCACAATCTCAGGTCTAATCATGTGTACACATATACACAGCTACATCACAATCTCAGGTCTAATCATGTGCACACATATACACAGCTACATCACAATCTCAGGTCTAATCATGTGCACACATATACACAACTACATCACAATCTCAGGTCTAATCATGTGCACACATATACAACTATATCACAGTCTCAGGTCTAATCATGTGCACACATATACATAACTGCAACACAATCTCAGGTCTAATCATGTGCACACATATACATAACTGCAACACAATCTCAGGTCTAATCATGTGCACACATATACACAACTACATCATAATCTCAGGTCTAATCATGCGCACACATATACACAGCTACATCACAATCTCAGGTCTAATCATGCGCACACATATACACAGCTACATCACAATCTCAGGTCTAATCATGCGAACACATATACACAGCTACATCACAATCTCAGGTCTAATCATGTGCACACATATACACAGCTACATCATAATCTCTGGTCTAATCATGTGCACACATATACACAGCTACATCACAATCTCAGGTCTAATCATGTGCACACATATACAAAACTACATCACAATCTCAGGTCTAATCATGTGCACACATATACACAACTACATCACAATCTCAGGTCTAATCATGCACACATATACACAACTACATCACAGTCTCAGGTCTAATCATACGCACACATATACACAGCTACATCACAATCTCAGGTCTAATCATGTGCACACACATACACAGCTACATCACAATCTCAGGTAAATCATGTACACACATATACATAGCTACATCACAATCTCAGGTCTAATCATGTGCAAACACATACACAGCTACATCACAATCTCAGGTAAATCATGTACACACACATATACACAACTACATCACAATCTCAGGTCTAATCATGTACACACATATACACAGCTACATCACAATCTCAGGTCTAATCATGTGCACACATATACATAGCTACATCACAGTCTCAGGTCTAATCATGTGCACACATATACACAGCTACATCATAATCTCAGGTCTAATCATATGCACACATATACACAGCTACATCACAATCTCAGGTCTAATCATGTGCACACATATACACAACTACATCACAATCTCAGGTCTAATCATGTGCACACATATACACAGCTACAACACAATCTCAGGTCTAATCATGTGCACACATATACACAGCTACATCACAATCTCAGGTCTAATCATGTGCACACATATACACAACTACATCACAATCTCAGGTCTAATCATGTGCACACATATACACAGCTACATCACAATCTCAGGTCTAATCATGTGCACACATATACACAGCTACAACACAATCTCAGGTCTAATCATGTGCACACATATACACAGCTACATCACAATCTCAGGTCTAATCATGTGCACACATATACACAACTACATCACAATCTCAGGTCTAATTATGCGCACACATATACACAACTACATCACAATCTCAGGTCTAATCATGTGCACCCACATACACAGCTACATCACAATCTCAGGTCTAATCATGTGCACACATATACACAGCTACATCACAATCTCAGGTCTAATCATGTGCACACATATACACAGCTACAACACAATCTCAGGTCTAATCATGTGCACACATATACAACTATATCACAATCTCAGTTCTAATCATGTGCACACATATACACAGCTACATCACAATCTCTGGTCTAATCAAGTGCACACATATACACAGCTACACCACAATCTCAGGTCTAATCATGTGCACCCATATACACAGCTACATCACAATCGCCAGTCTTATCATGTGCACCCACATACACAGCTACATCATAATCTCTAGTCTCTTCATATGAACACATATACACAGCTACACCACAATCTCAGGTCTAATCATGCGCACACATATACACAACTACATCACAATCTCAGGTCTAATCATGTGCACACATATACACAGCTACATCACAATCTCAGGTCTAATCATATGCACACATATAGACAGCAACATCAGTCTCAGGTCTAATCATGTGCACACATATACACAGCTACACCACAATCTCAGGTCTAATCATGTGCACACATATACACAACTACATCACAGTCTCAGGTCTAATCATGTGCACACATATACACAGCTACAACACAATCTCAGGTCTAATCATATGCACACATATAGACAGCAACATCAGTCTCAGGTCTAATCATGTGCACACATATACACAGCTACATCACAATCTCAGGTCTAATCATGTGCACACATATACACAGCTACAACACAATCTCAGGTCTAATCATATGCACACATATAGACAGCAACATCAGTCTCAGGTCTAATCATGTGCACACATATACACAGCTACATCACAATCTCAGGTCTAATCATGTGCACACATATACACAACTACATCACAATCTCAGGTCTAATTATGCGCACACATATACACAACTACATCACAATCTCAGGTCTAATCATGTGCACACATATACACAACTACAACACAATCTCAGGTCTAATCATGTGCACCCACATACACAGCTACATCACAATCTCAGGTCTAATCATGTGCACACATATACACAGCTACATCACAATCTCAGGTCTAATCATGTGCACACATATACACAGCTACATCACAATCTCAGGTCTAATCATGTGCACACATATACACAGCTACAACACAATCTCAGGTCTAATCATGTGCACACATATACAACTATATCACAATCTCAGTTCTAATCATGTGCACACATATACACAGCTACATCACAATCTCTGGTCTAATCAAGTGCACACATATACACAGCTACACCACAATCTCAGGTCTAATCATGTGCACCCATATACACAGCTACATCACAATCGCCAGTCTTATCATGTGCACCCACATACACAGCTACATCATAATCTCTAGTCTCTTCATATGAACACATATACACAGCTACACCACAATCTCAGGTCTAATCATGCGCACACATATACACAACTACATCACAATCTCAGGTCTAATCATGTGCACACATATACACAGCTACATCACAATCTCAGGTCTAATCATATGCACACATATAGACAGCAACATCAGTCTCAGGTCTAATCATGTGCACACATATACACAGCTACATCACAATCTCAGGTCTAATCATGTGCACACATATACACAGCTACAACACAATCTCAGGTCTAATCATATGCACACATATAGACAGCAACATCAGTCTCAGGTCTAATCATGTGCACACATATACACAGCTACATCACAATCTCAGGTCTAATCATGTGCACACATATACACAGCTACATCACAATCTCAGGTCTAATCAAGTGCACACATATACACAGCTACATCACAATCTCAGGTCTAATCAAGTGCACACATATACACAGCTACACCACAATCTCAGGTCTTATCATGTGCACCCACATACACAGCTACATCACAATCTCAGGTCTAATCATGTGCACACATATACACAGCTACATCACAATCTCAGGTCTAATCATGTGCACACATATGCACAGCTACATCACAATCTCAAGTCTAATCATGTGCACACATATACACAGCTACATCATAATCTCAGGTCTAATCATGTGCACACATATACACAGCTACATCACAATCTCAGGTCTAATCATGTGCACACATATGCACAGCTACATCACAATCTCAAGTCTAATCATGTGCACACATATACACAGCTACATCACAATCTCAGGTCTAATCATGCGCACACATATACACAACTACAACACAATCTCAGGTCTAATCAAGTGCACACATATACACAGCTACACCACAATCTCAGGTCTTATCATGTGCACCCACATACACAGCTACATCATAATCTCTAGTCTTATCATATGCACACATATACACAACTACATCATAGTCTGTAGTCTTATCAAGTGCACGTGTATACACAACTATATCACATATGTTGTCGCATCATGTGCACGTGTATACACAATTACATAAGCATTTCTGGTCTAATGGTGTACACAGTGTTGTAATCAGACACATTTCCATACATGAACACATGTAAACACACACTGCCACGTGTAGCACATTGTGAGATTGTCTAGCTCACCAATCACAGCCCTTCCTGCCCATCACATTCTATTTCAGCAGCACCGTAAACTGCACTCAGGCTACTCAGACACCGGTAGAGTGACGTCACGAGCCGTTCAGGAAACCCGTTGTAGTTCACGTCACTCTCCCCTTCCAAAGCCACGCCCCGTCTTTCGTGTAGCACCAATGTTAGAGCTAGTCACTAAACTGCGTTACTAGAGAACGACGACGTCATCGGTCGGCGACAAGTTAACCTGCACGAGTATCTTGTGACAACTATATCGCGGACGTTTCGTTTCTATTCCCCGTTAACCGTAAACAGCTGGCTTACGTGAACGGATTTAGTAGGCTGTAATAACTGAACAGAGAGCGGGGAATTTCCCTGACATCCAAGTATTAGCTGGCACATTCGTGAATATGGCGGACGCTTTCGGGGACGATCTCTTTAGTGTGTTCGATGATGATGCGCCGGCTGCCAACAAGACGGGGGAGTCCGGACCCACCGGCAAGAGCGGGTGAGGGACCTATTTTTAGCACCTGGTGCTCTGCAGATTTGCTGTTTTAAGTCAGCGCATTATACACATTCTCTCATTTATTGATTGTGTGTGGTAGTAACACAGGACTTTACACATAAGTAGATAGGTTGGCATAAAGCTCAATATACACAGAGGCACCAATTCTGTATATCAGACATAAGTAGGACAAGCAATAATGAGACAGTTAAAGAAAACGGTCTATCAAGTTGTGTGGTGCCTGGTAAAATGCTCGGTATATATAGCCATGTGTTGAATAAACATGAATGCTAGGATCCAGAAGCAAAATTGTAGGCACACAATTGGTTGGTCCAATAGGGTATTATATCTGCCCATCCAGATATAGTTATTGATGTCGCTTTTTAGCACCTATATAAAAATATTCAATAGAGCCTGTTATCGAGTTCATCTCATGTACTGTTGCAGCAATAAAAAAACCTGTAATGCATTGTTATTGTTTGCTCCATTCTTAGTGGAAATCATAAATCAAATCCACCTTCTAACATAGTTATTGTTGTTGTTATTACATTGAAGAACATTACAAGGCTCTTCCCAGTTTATCAGTCACAAAAATATGTCCAATGGCAAGGTTTATTATGAAGTGAATGCCTCGATCAGTTGCAGACTTGCTCATTTGAGCCTGCAACTGATATAATGTGAAGTAGAGTTTTAAACTGCTGCTTCATTAACCCTCTCAACAAACTGGAGTTGGCGGATGAAAATCTGCTGGTTTCATTCAACCTGGGTTATTAACAACCCCTACTATCTATTGGGTACTCATAGAGCGCAAACTAATCACATGTGAGGGTCTCAAGGCGCTAAGGGAAAGCAGATAGGAGGGGGGAGGGGATGGGCATTCAGTCGAAGAGCCAGGTTTTGAGGTCCTTTCTGAACTTTGTAAGGGAGGTGGATTGTCTGAGGTGCAGCAGGAGGTGTTCCATGTCTTTGCTGCTATGTGGGAGAAGGATCTTCCGCCCGCTGTGGATTTGCTGATGCGGGGGGTGACTGCGAGTGCTTGGTCGTCCGATCTTAGTTGTCTAATGGGGGTATAGAACTTTACGCAGTGGTTGATGTATTCGGGTCCGATGTTTTGTAGGGCCTTGAACGTGTGGGTAAGGAGCATGAAGGTGATTCTCTTGTTGATGGGGAGCCAGTGAAGGTTCCTTAAGTGTTAGGTGATATGTCATTGGGGAGGTATGTCGAGGATGAGTCTGGCTGAGGCGTTCTGGATATGTTGGAGTCTCTTTTGGAGTATGATGGTAGAGCCGGCGTAGAGTGGGTTGCCGTAGTCCAACTGGCTGCTGACCAGGGCGTGGGTGACTGTTTTCCTGGTTTCGGTAGGGATCTACTTGAAGATTTTTGTGGAAGCTTGGTGAGGTGATGGTATTGATTTGT
The DNA here is from genome assembly GCF_027579735.1 of Bombina bombina. Lineage (NCBI taxonomy): Eukaryota > Metazoa > Chordata > Amphibia > Anura > Bombinatoridae > Bombina > Bombina bombina. The sequence goes on from NC_069500.1 coordinate 142,850,057, forward strand.
CAGTTCATGGAGAGTGAGTCCAGGATGAAGCCTAGATTTCGTGCGTGGTCGGTTGGGGTTGGAGGGTGACCGAGGGCTGTGGGCCACCAGGAGTCATCCCATGCGGATTTATTGGGTCTGAGGAGGAGGACTTTGATACTCTAACGCAATTGGTTAAATGAGGGGGGCAGTATTGCACAAGTTTTACCTTGTGCAATGATAAATATGGGGAACAAAGAGAGATTTTTCATTTCAAGGATCTCTGGTTGCTGGAGGATTTGGTAGTTTCCGGGTGATTATATCACAGTCGAGAAGCTCTGAAAAACAACGCAGGCTGACCAGCTTCCTTGTTATAATAGGAAATGGAGAGTGGAAGAAAAGGACCTTAAGTTGGAGGGAGCAGGGGTGAGCATACTGCTCAGGTAGTGCAGGAATTTCTCAGAAAAGTGGTTATAGACGAGGCAATAGATGAAAGCGACTAGAGTCATGCAAGAGCCAGTTCTTTTAAGATATCACAATGATGATTTTTATAGTCACATTGCGGGACAAATCGGCATAACGAGTTGTAGAGATTTGCAAGTTTACTGAGATGGATCTGAAGTGTAGAGGCATTCACAACATCTCCGTAATTGATTGTCAGGATCAGCGTTTGTTGTACCATATGTTTCCTAACCTCAAGATTTAGACAGCATTTATTTCTAAAAAGGGCTCCAATTTGCAGGTACAGTTTGGACAAACATTTGTCAATATGAGGTCCAAACGACAGGTTAGGATCAAGCCAAATACCCAGTTACTTATAGGAGTTGACAGGGTCCAGACTACAGTTTGATAATGTAATTATGTTTAGCTATGCGTAATTTGATTATTTTAATTCTTGATTTGTTCCAATACCCATGGTTACTGTTTTGTCAGTATTTAGAAACAGTTTATTTTTACAGATCCATCTTTCAACTTCTAAAAAATCCAGCTGCAACACAGCCTCGAGTTGTGTTATGTTTGGTTTTGTTGCATATATTATGGTGTCATCCACACACACACACACACACACGTACAGTTGAGGTTTTGCAAATTAAGTGAAGTTCATTTATGAATATGGAGAACAAAAGGATCCTTTTCTTCTTTTTGCTTGTACCATCCCTTCACCTTTCTTATTTGTTATTAGTAAGAACAGTTTAAAAATGCATTGATAATAAACTATTTCAATAGCTTCAGTGGGTAATAATTCATGTCACTTTTTTTTTTTTTCTCTCTCTCTCTCTGCAGAAAACGAAGTGCTAAACCTCAAGTTGTGCTTGTGGGTTCTACGGGAAAGCCAAAGCGAGATGCCGGCTGTCTTGATGGCACTGAGGAAAATGTGTTTGGGAAGAAAATAAAACTGGAACCATCTACTGAAGACGTAAAGTAAGAATGACTTTATTTAAATTTAAATATCTGTAAAGGAGTTTCACTAACACTGAAAAGCAGTACTGATTTATACATAGGCCTCTACCATGGGTATTGTTTAGATGCTTTACCTTTTAAATAGACAACAGTTCTTTATTTCACAGGGTTGTTTTAATATTAACTGTAGTTAAAAGGACATTAAACACAATACGATTGCGCTACAACATGTTTAAATATGTGTATTCAATATGAAGAGGGATTAGGGAAGAACCAAAGTAGGGGTATAATTTGAGCTTTCTTTCCTATTATGGGTACATATAATTTAAAAGTGAAATACTTTATTTAGTAAATATAATTCAAAGAGGGAGATAAATATCTCCTAGTAATGTACCACTATTGTTAGCAAAATTAATAAACTATTATGTTACACCACCCCTCTGTTTCCTGGCCAATATCTGTAGTCCTCGGCTTCAGGTGACAGTGGTGATAAACATACAGGATTAAAAAAAGTGCAACAACAGTGCACTGAGCACAAACTCGTTTCGGCCGTCTTCGCAAGCCTTTGTCAATGTGAGAATACTGGCAAACCCGAAGTTTGGATGCCACCCCTTTAAATACACATAATGTAAACGATAACTATCCAATCATATCCCTCAATGACTTAAACGCCCCTCCCCCTAGGTAGGCTTAACCACGTTGTGGGCGTGTGTTACAGCTTCCATTGATTGGATCGTATATTCTTATGCATCCTGGGGGTGGTGTTGTTATTTTTTGTGTAGATAGAAAGAGGTTGTAATCTCACTTTTTTTTTTACCCAGATTCACGAGTCACTGTTAGTGTAGGATAATCCTTGTTATTTGTTGATCTCTAATGTGTAAAAACACAATGGTCCGTTACAGCCGACGTACCATGCATAACATCGTTGTTGCGATCATTAAGTTTATGTGACTCTAACATATAGGTATAGCTCATAATAGTGTTTATCCATCGGTTAACAGATGCATTAATAAACAGTTAGTGCTTTAGTGACACTCTATATCACTCCTACTTTATGCTCCATGTCGAGTTGTCTTTGCCCTGTAAGTGTCGTATAATGGGCGTGTTATTCAGCCATCTGTTGGATAACGGCTTGTTACGCATCAATGGGGTGGTATTTTTATATTTCGTTGAGTGGCAACGGTTATCATTAACTATTGCTATCCTAATGTTAATACTGTCTATAAAACCATAAATCCATTTTGCAACCTCACTGACCGGTGGATAACAAATACTATTAGGTTCTTATTTGTAACCTGATCAGCCGTGATTACTTAAACAATTCTGCATTAATATGCTCTGATATAGGATGTGTGTGTGACAGTTAACGAGTGTATGGGCGGCACATATAAGAGGCAAGTTAATATATTAAGAGGCCAAATGTATACAAATATCCTCAAATATTACAACTGAACTGGAAGATGTTAACACCTACATTGATAAATTGACCCTATAGGGGCAGTGCCTGAGTTAAAGTGACTATTGCGTTTTACTTATTGTACTGCGGTGGCATGCCACTCTATGTCAAATTTATGTTATCAGTCATCTTATGTAGGTCCTTTCGGTTAGAGGTTATGGAATGGTATAAGGTAAAACAGTATCTACATCTCAGTATTCCACTGATAAATGTAAAATTACTGTTACTATGTACATTAGTGTTTCTTGAACAGTTATATTTAGCATTATAGTGCAAGGCGGAACAGTCCCTATATAATCGGAATCTACCATTTTGTACCTAATAGGTTTGAGTTATTTAAGTATACTATTGCTATATCCATAAGTGTTTCTTAGACTGTTCCATATGAAAACGTTCACTATTCCCAAATCCTGATCCATATACAGGTAGCCCTCAGTTTACGCCGGGGTTAGGTTCCAGAAGGAATGGTTGTAAATCAAAACCGTTGTAAATTGAAACCCAGTTTATAATGTAAGTCAATGGGAAGTGAGGGAGTTAGGTTCCAGGCCCCTCTCAAAATTGTCATAAGTAACACCTAATACATTATATTTAAAGCTTTGAAATGAAGACTTTAAATGCTAAACAGCATTATAAACCTAATAAAATAATCACACAACAAAGAATATATAATTAAACTAAGTTAAATGAGCAAAAACATTTGCTAAACAGCATTATAAACCTAATAAAATAATCACACAACACAGACTTCACTTGCATTTTTCTGCAAACAGTTCTTTCTATGCATTCCAATCTGGACTGATTTATAGACAGGAAGATCTTGTTCCTTTGAAATCTGCTCGATAGCTCAGGTCTGGTTAAACGGATTAATTTCAGCTTGCTTGGCTTTGCTGCAGCACAAGCGGACAGCTCCACCTACTGGCTATTTTAATAAATGCACTGCTTTTCAATAGCAGTCACATGACTGGAAAAAAAGGTTGTTATTCTGAAACGGTGTAAATTGAACCGTTGTAAAACGAGGGCCACCTGTAATTGAATTATTAAAGGATATGGTCCAGTTGATATTCAGTCGTTGTTACACTGTAAATGTAGCATTGTATTATTTAACCATGATTAGGTTTATCTACATAATGGTTTCTCTCTAGCTATATAAATTCACCTCTCACAAGATACAGCAAAATTCATTGTCCCTACTTTAATAATTATTAAAGTGATACTGACATTGTTTTATAGATAGACACAATAATTGTTGGCTTCATTCATTCCATTGGGCATAACAGTGTTAAATTTGAAAATCCAATTTAGTCTCCTTTTGGAGTAGGGTTTTTTCACAGTTGCCACCTCTGATTCCTGACTTTACTTTTTCTAATCCCCAACATTTAAACGTTGTTTTGCGCACATGACACTTTAGGAAGTGCTTAGCTACATTGGTAATTTGTTTCCCTTTGTCAAGATCTTTTTGAGCATTTCGAATGTTGCTTAAATGCTCTGTCACCCTGATACCCAGTTTTCGTGTTGTCATACCTATGTAAAAACGATCACAGGAACAGATAAGACAGTATATAACATTCGTGCTCTGACAGTTTAATGTGGGTTTTGATTTTCCATTTCTTATGGAACCTGTCTGTTATAACTACTTTATTATATATTTACTAAATAAAGTATTTTACACTTTTAATTATATGTACCCATAATAGTAAAGAGTGCTCAAATTAAACCCCTACTTTGACTCTTCCCTAATCCCTCTTCATATTGATAATTGTTTTGGGGGGGTAGCACCAGACTGTAATCTTAATTACCAGTCCATTTTTTTCCTAATTAACGCTGACTAGTGCCAGTAATCTATCTTTAAATATGTGTAGTGAAAGACCTTTGTATTTGCTTTCATTATTTATTTTTCCCCTTTTTCTGTAATTCATATCTGAATAATTGTGTGCGTTGCGATTTGTGTTAGAAATGGATGAGTAGACTCCAGACTTAAAGGGATATGAAACCCAAATTATTAAAAAAAAAAAAAAATTCTTACATGATTCAGATACAGCATGTGATTTTTTTTTTTTTTATTTTTTTTTTAACTGTCCAATTTACTTCTATTATCTAATTAGTTTAATTATTTTGATATCCGTTGTTAGAAAGCATACCTAGGTAGGCTCAGGAGCTGTCAATTATTGGTTGCACACATATGCCACATGTTATGGGCTCACATAATGCATTCTGCTAGCTCACAATAGGGCAATGCTGCTTATTCAACAAAGGATACCAAGAGAATGAAGCAACAATAAGATAATGGAAGTAACTTTGAAAGTTGTTTAAAATTGTATTCTCTATCTGAATTGGCTTACATGCTCTAATTTTATGACTTACTGTGCACTACCGTGTGTTTAACCGTGCAACGGTGTTAAACACACAGTAGAAGTGCCGTTTGGGACCCTAGTCACATGACTCAGATGTGCAACTAGAGCTGCTCATTTGATCAGTGGTGGTTTCCTCTCAGGACCCGCAGTACAGGGTCACTAGTCATAACATTACATGCCCTAATGAATTAGAGCATGTTATTTTCCCACTAGTATATGGCCCTTTAACTCTGTTCTACATAGTCACTGAGAACATAGAACACTCCAATTACTCATTTATAACTGTTCATTTATAACTGTTCCTAATTGGCCTTAGTGGAGAAGAAAACATAGTTTACAACATGGCATTGCTTTATGGAAACTATAAAACTTAACTCATATATTTTTTTAATATTTCCATAACTTTTATAGTTTTCATCTGCACATTATTCTCAGCCTTATCTTTGTTTTCAATATATCTGTCTAGCAGTTGAGCTCTATAGGTTTGCCGTTGCACTATGGAATTATTTGAACTTGCTTTTATTGCCTTGAATGTGTAGCATTAATGACTTCTTATTCCTTTGTAGCTTGGCAGATTTTATGCCCAGAATAAAAGTAGAAGCCGTAGAAACAGTTGAGGGTTGTACGCATGAGGTAAGTAGCTTGCAGTAGGTGCTGTTCTGTTAAAGGGGGGTTTGAGGTCATTATTTTAATTCAGGCAATTGAAATGGCTGTTAATGACAACTTGGAAACATAATTCAAATGTCTCGTGTTGAAGATACAATTACATTTTTTTCTAAAGTGAAATTTTAAAGGGCAGTGTACTGTAAAATTGTGTGTCTGCTCTTTCTCCAAACAACGCATCAGAATAAGTTGTGATTTCAACTAGCAAAATGAACTGTTTTGTGTACAGAAATGCACCCAAAAAAAATAAAATTTTCATAAATTATGTACTCTGCAGTTGGACTAACAAGTCATTGGGAACACATTAAAGGGAAAACAATTTTACAATACACTGTCCCTTTTTAAATAGTGACCAGATATTCCAAATACTCCAGATTTAGCATGAAGTCTTAAGACTGTTTAATAAACTGTTTAAAAAACCTAGAGTAGAACTGCTTCTTTGGAGGAGTATTCTCTATACAAAACTATTTCTAGACTCAAAGTTAGCTGAACCCTCCATATTTTAGCAGGATCACATTTAGTGTAAATGTGACAGGTTCTTTAGTTATTTCTGAGGTTTCTTTTGTTCAGAATACATTTTTACACAGTCCTGTTGACTCACATTTTGGCCTCTTTAGAACAATTGTACTGATTTTTAGGACACTTCTATATAAATTATTTAACTGTTGTGTTCTTCAGTGACTTGAATCGGGTTGATTTTCGGCAATGTCTGTCCGCCGTCTCAGAGCAGATGGACAGGTTATAATCCTGACAATTCAAAGTTTTAACACCACTCCATTATGTTTTTTCCTCCTCAGGTAGCTCTCCCTTTCAATGAAGAATACATGCCCTTAAAATCCAGAATAGGCAAAGCAGCAAAGGTGAGGTGTTCATTTATATTATGCACCATTGATTCATTTTAATTTACATTTGTTTTGTTTAATCTATTGGAAGCTTTATTTCCCTTAAATTCCACCCACTGTATTGAACAATAGTCCTGAGTAGCTACTGTGATATGAATTTAACCCCTTAATGACCGCAACACTTTTCCATTTTATGTCCGTTTGGGACCAAGGCTATTTTTACATTTCTGCGGTGTTTGTGTTTAGCTGTAATTTTCCTCTTACTCATTTACTGTACCCACACATATTATATACCGTTTTTCTCGCCATTAAATGGACTTTCTAAAGATACCATTATTTTCATCATATCTTATAATTTACTATAAAAATTTTTATAAAATATGAGGAAAAAATTGAAAAAAAACACACTTTTTCTAACTTTGACCCTCAAAATCTCCTACACTTCAACAACTACCAAAAAACTCCCATGCTAAATAGTTTCTAAATTTTGTCCTGAGTTTAGAAATACTCAATGTTTACATGTTCTTTGCTTTTTTTGCAAGTTATAGGGCAATAAGTACAAGTAGCACTTTGCTATTTCCAAATTTTTTTAAAAAAATTAGCGATAGTTACATTGGAACACTGATATCTGTCAGGAATCCCTGATTAACCCTTCACATATATATATTTTTTAAAAGAACACAACCTAAGGTATTAAACATGGGGTATTTTGACTCTTTCCATGCAACTATTTTACCACCAATCTATGCCAAAGTTTGAAAAAAAAAAAAAAAAAGTGGTGATTTTTTTGACAAAATAGCAATTCAAGAATACATTTACTGAGAACGTTAAGGGTTACTGCCAAATAACACCCCAATATGTCTTCAGCAGCATCTCCTGAGTACAGTGATACCACCCATGTATAGGTCTGTTGGGTTCTCTGGGGGCTAAAAGGCCTTATTTTTAGGGGGCGCATTCCAGTTTTTTAATTTGGAATTTTCACATCTGTCGTCATGCACCCATGTCCTATTTGGGACATTTCTGAAGCCGGACAATGCAAATTACCCCCATCAAACCATATATTTTTAAAAAGTAGACACCCTAGGGCAGAGCTTTCCAAACTGGTTATGTTGGTGACACACTTTTTAGACCTACATCATTTCGCGACACAGTAATTCAGTTGTACTAGCAAAAAGGAGGTTAAACTAACTTGTTTTAAGAGATACAGACACAAACATAAATTATATAATAACGAAATGTATTTACAAGTAACAGTATGTATGTGCAAGAATTAAAAAAAGTTTAATAACACCAATAGCTACTTGCTATTTTAATGGGATGTATGAGGTTGATGGGATTAACACAGTTTCTGAATATTTGGTGGAATATTAGCTAAAGACACTCGCATTTTATCATCAAGCATTTTTAAGCTTCCACTTCCTATCCATATATCAAGAGCAGGAGCAGCAATGCACTACAGGGAGCTAGTTGCCAAAAAAAACCCACTGACTTCAGCTCAGCATTTAAGCTGCCGCCCTCAGAGCTCGGTGAGTCCGATTGACTACTGCCCGCACTGCAAACACACTGTTGTCCCACTCACTGACTACACATGCAGTCACTAGCCAATTAAGGAGACTACACGTGCAGTCAGGAGCCAATGTGCCGCCAATGGGAATAGTTTCAGTTCCCACTGAGGTGTGCCAATAGGTTAAGATGATCTGTATCCCCCTAGGTATCAATCACATGTCAACCATGTGATATGCGTAGCAGGCAGGCGGAAAGTCAGAAACCAAGAAAAAAAAAAATTGTGCTGAAGCTGGGACACACCTACACACTGCTGCCGACACACTAGTGTGTCCTGACACACAGTTTGGAAAGCACTGCCCTAGGGTATTTCAAATGCTGGTATTTTAACACTTTCCATGCACTAATTCAACCACTAGTCTTTGTCAAACTTTTAGGTAGTCATTTTTTTGCATTATTTTTCACACACATTGTATTTTAGGCATATATTCTCAGTCCCTGTTATGTGTTACTGCCAAAAAAAAACCTCAATATGTATTCAACAACATCTCCTGAGTACAGTGATACCCCCCATGTATAGGTGTGTCAGGTTCTCTGGGGGCTAAAAGGCCTTAATTTTAGGGGGCGCATTCCAGTTTTTCATCTTGGAATTTTCACATCTGTCATCATGCACCCATGTCCTATTTGGGACATTTCTGAAGCCGGCCAATGTAAATTACCCCCATCAAACCATATATTTTTGAAAAGTAGACACCCTAGGGTATTTCAAATGCTGGTATTTTAACACTTTCCATGCACTAATTCAACCACTAGTCTTTGTCAAACTTTTAGGTAGTCATTTTTTTGCATTATTTTTCACACACATTGTACTTTAGGCATATATTCTCAGTCCCTGTTATGTGTTACTGCCAAAAAAAACCTCAATATGTATTCAACAACATCTCCTGAGTACAGTGATACCCCCCATGTATAGGTGTGTCGGGTTCTCTGGGGGCTAAAAGGCCTTAATTTTAGGGGGCGCATTCCAGTTTTTCATCTTGGAATTTTCACATCTGTCATCATGCACCCATGTCCTATTTGGGACATTTCTGAAGCCAGCCAATGTAAATTACCCCCATCAAACCATATATTTTTGAAAAGTAGACACCCTAGGGTATTTCAAATGCTGGTATTTTAACACTTTCCATGCACTATTTCAACCACTAGTCTTTGTCAAACTTTTGGGTAGTCATTTTTTTTGTGTTATTTTTCACACACGTTGTACTTTAGGCATATATTCTCAGTCCCTGTTATGTGTTACTGCCAAAAAAAACCTCAATATGTATTCAACAACATCTCCTGAGTACAGTGATACCACCCATGTATAGGTGTGTTGGGTTCTCTGGGGGCTAAAAGGCCTTATTTTTAGGGGGCGCATTCCAGTTTTTCAACTTGGAATTTTCACATCCCATGCACCCATGTCCTATGTAGGACATTTCTGAAGCCGGCCAATGTAATTTACCCCCATCAAACCATATATTTTTGAAAAGTAGACACCCTAGGGTATTTCAAATGCTGGTATTTTAACACTTTCCATGCACTAATTCTTTGTCAAACTATTAGGCAGTCATTTTTTGTGTGTTATTTTTCACACACATTGTACTTTAGACATGAATTCTCAGCTCCTGTTATGTGTTACTGCCAAAGAAGACCCCAATATGTGTTCACCAACATCTCCTGAGTACAGTGATACCACCTATGCATAAGTTTCTTGGCTTGTTTGGGGGGTGTAATGCCAAATGTCCAACATGCGTTTGTGATTTTTTTTTTCACATTTAACATATTTTCTTTGCCTATTGTCTTTTTGGGGGTATTTTAACATACCCCAATTTATTTGTTTCCATGAATGTGCATATTTTTGAAATGTTGACACCCCAAGGTATTGTATATGGTGTGCTTTGATGCATTTGAAGTAACTGTTTTAGCTAAAAAAAAATGGAGAAAGTGTATGGTGGCATTTTTTCAATTTTCATTTTTACACACACATTGCTTTTTGACTATGATTTAGGAGAGACTGTTGTAAGTTAGTGCAAAAAAATACTTCAGGTTGTTTTCTGCTAGGCACCCTGAGTACACCTATGCCCCCCATGCATAGGTTTGCCAGGATTTTGGGAAGGTTATGTTACAATTTTATGACTTGTGATTTTAGTTATTAAGTGAGAGTATTTCTTCTGATAGGCCTATCTTTAGTTTGGGGCCTATTGTAAACCCCACTTTTATTTATTGCCATGAATGTGCATATTTTTGAAATGTTGACACCCCAAGGTATTGTATATGGTGTGCTTTGATGCATTTGAAGTAACTGTTTTAGCTAAAAAAAAATGGAGAAAGTGTATGGTGGCATTTTTTCAATTTTCATTTTTACACACACATTGCTTTTTGACTATGATTTAGGAGAGACTGTTGTAAGTTAGTGCAAAAAAATACTTCAGGTTGTTTTCTGCTAGGCACCCTGAGTACACCTATGCCCCCCATGCATAGGTTTGCCAGGATTTTGGGAAGGTTATGTTACAATTTTATGACTTGTGATTTTAGTTATTAAGTGAGAGTATTTCTTCTGATAGGCCTATCTTTAGTTTGGGGCCTATTGTAAACCCCACTTTTATTTATTGCCATGAATGTGCATATTTTTGAAATGTTGACACCCCAAGGTATTGTATATGGTGTGCTTTGATGCATTTGAAGTAACTGTTTTAGCTAAAAAAATTGGAGAAAGTGTATGGTGGCATTTTTTCAATTTTCATTTTTACACACACATTGCTTTTTGACTATGATTTAGGAGAGACTGTTGTAAGTTAGTGCAAAAAAAATACTACAGGTTGTTTTCTGCAAGGCACCTTGAGAACACCTATGTCCCCCATGCATAGGTTTGACAGGGGTTTTTGTAAAAAAAAAAAAAAAAAACAGCCCCATTTTAGAAAAAAAAAATATATTAGTGAAATGTAAAAATCTGGCACATTAAAAGTAAAAAAATAACAACAAAAAATTTAACAGTAAACATAACAAAAAAAAAATAACAGCAAATGTATTTATTTTTTAAAAATTGACCATTGTATGGTACCGCTTGAAGCAGTCCCCAATGCAGAGTCCAGGCTGTCCAGGGCAATCAGGACAGTGATATACAGTGTCCCTTCTCTGCCCCCTCTTGGTACAGACTCTGCATTTTTTTTGTGGTCTCTGCTTTGCGGCAGTAGGGGGGATTTTAAAAATAAAATGAGTAGCCCCAACTCTGCTCTCTCCCATCACCGCCCGGGGAGCAGGTGCATCATGGTACAAAATCCCCGAAATGATCTGGAGCTGAAATTGTAAAAAAGTCTGTTTCATTCCGGGGTTTGCTTTTTTGAACAACAAAAAAGCGTTGTGGGTTGCAATCTGCATTAGGTAAATTGCAACCTTTTTGTACCAGGCCCTTGTCTTCCGCATAATTAGGTAGGGCTGCTGCAGCTGATCTGCCAGATCAACCCCACCCATATGTCGGTTATAAGACTTGATGCACACTGGCTTCCTTATGATCTCAGCTCTGCCACGTACAGAGACCGCCACCGTCCTCTCTGTGTGGATGGTGGTAAGAAGGTATACATCCTTCTTGTCTCTGTACTTAAGTGCCAACAGCTCCTCTTGGCGCAGAGCTGAGGTCTCCCCCCTTCGTAGCCGGGTGCGTACAAGTTGTCCTGGGAAACCTTTGCGGTTCTTTTTAATAGTACCGCAAGCTACTGTATCAAAGCAATACAGTAGCTTGAACAAAAGGACACTTGTATAATAATTGTCTAAGTACAAGTGATACCCTTTGTTCATTAGGGGTAATATCAGGTCCCAGACAATCTTGCCAGTGGTTCCCATATGTTCTGGGCAACCTGGAGGGTCAAGGTGGCTATCCTTTCCCTCATACACCCGGAAGGCCTGAGTATACCCAGTCTCGCTCTCACAGAGCTTATACACCTTTACCCCATACCTGGAGCGCTTGGAAGGAATATACTGCTTGAATCCCAGCCTTCCCTTATACTTCATCAGGGATTCATCAACGCATATATTCCTTCCAGGTGTATAAGCCTCTGCAAACCTGGCAGAAAAGTGGGTAATCAGGGGGGCGGATTTTATACAGCCTGTCAAATTGGGGATGCTCCCTAGGGGGGCACAGGCTGTTGTCGCTGAAGTGCATGAAATGAAGAATCATTTCATATCTCTGCCTCGACATACTCTGGGAGAAAATGGGGGTAGAGCAGATGGGGCTACTGCTCCAGTAGGAGCGAACGGAGGGTTTCTTTATGATGCCCATCAGCATAGTCAATGCCCAGAATTTTTTAAATTCTGGCACATTGATGGGGGCCCATTGCTGCTTTGCCAAATATGTTTCAGGCTTTGCAGCACGGTACTGATGGGCATATAAATTAGTTTGGGCGACAATGTTCCCCAATACATCATCACCCAGAAACACCTCCAGAAACTGTTGGGGGCTAAAACCTGCCACATCTATATTTATGCCAGCATTTGCTGTGAAGGGTGGGATATCTGGCCTCTGGAGATGAGGCGTTACCCACTCTTCAGCGGCAATGGCAGCAACACGCCTCCTTCTAGCAGGGGGGCTGGCAGGGGGGCTAGCAGCCACAGATACATCACTATCGGTTGAGACTGCATCTAATGATGTATCTGATCATATGGCAGGGTCAAAATTGGGGTCTGAGTCAGACATAGAGGCATCTGACTCTGACGCAAGGATGGCATACGCCTCCTCAGCACTATATCTTTTCTGTGACATTTTTGTATCTGTCACAGAAAACCAAAATTAATTAATTAACTAAATGGCCTTTGGGTTTTTTTTTTAAAAAAGTACAGCTATGCTAATGCCAGTGATTTATAGCGATCACTGGCAAGCTAGGGGTTAAATACTCTTTAAATTAAATTAAATTAGCTAAATGGCTCTGAAAGGAGCCTTTGGGTTTTTAAAAAATTACAACAACAAAAATTAACCCCTAAAAAAATGCACAGACAGCAAAAAAGTACAGCTATGCTAATGCCAGTGATTTATAGCGATCACTGGCAAGCTAGGGGTTAAATACTATTTAAATTATATTAGCTAAATGGCTCTGAAAGGAGCGTTTAGGTTTTTAAAAAATTACAACAACAAAAATTAACCCCTAAAAAATGCACAGACAGCAAAAAAGTACAGCTATGGTAATGCCAGTGATGTATAGCGATCACTGGCAAGCTAGGGGTTAAATAGTCTTTAAATTAAATTAGCTAAATGGCTCTGAAAGGAGCCTTTGGGTTTTTAAAAAAAAATACAACAACAAAAATTAACCCCTAAAAAAATGCACAGACAGCAAAAAAAAGTGCAGCTGTGCTACTGCCAGTGATTTATAGTGATCACTGGCAAGCTAGGGGTTAATGGCTCTGAAAAGAGCCTTTGGATTTTAAATTTTTTAACAAATAAAAGAAATAAATCTCTCTCTGCTGAAATACAGGTCTCTCTCTCTCTCCAACAAAATAGCAAGTGAGGAGAGGGAGGGAGATCCACACTGATCAGAGTCAATATTTACAAATATTGACCTGATCAGACAAATGGGAGATTTTATTATTATTTTTTTTTTTTCTAAGAAGGCTCAGATTGGGTGACCCTAGCTTGCCCCTATGGTGAGACAGGCTAGGGACACCCCCAGATGCCCCATGATGCACCGGGCATCGCCATTTTGGAAGCCTCATGGGGGGGGGGGGGGCTATATGTGGGGGCTTTTTATTTTATTACCGTTTTTTTTTTTTTTTAAATTTTATTTAATTTATTTACTAACTAAGTGCCTCGACCCACCGAGGCACTTAGCACACTAGCAGAGCATCGGAAGCGTGTCCGATCGCTTCCGATGCTCTGCTGCACTGCCGGGCTCCACGTGGAGCAAAACCGGAAGTGATCACTCAAGGGGGAGTGATCGCTCCGGTCCCGGCACTCCGTAACAGCACTGCAGGGATGCCCAGACATCGAGGCATCCCTGCAGTACTGTAATAGTGCCTGGAAGCGATCTTGATCGCTTCCAGCACTCACTTTAGCCGAGGACGTGCAGGGTACGTCGTCAGGCGTTAACTGCCTTTTTTTTTCAGACGTACCCTGCACGTCCTCGGTCACTAAGGGGTTAAAGGGACGGGAAAACCCTAAAAATCTATTTCATGATTCTGAATAGAACATACAATTTTAATCAACTTTTCAATTTACTTCTATTATCAAATTTGCTTCATTATCTTGTTGTTTTTTGCTGAAGGAACAGGATTGCACTACTGGCAGCTAGCTGAACACATCTAGTTAGCCAATCACAAGAGACAAATGTGTGCAGTCACCAATCAGCAGCTAGCTCCCACTAATGTAGGATATGCGCATAATTTTTATTTTATTTTTTTTTTTTTATTTTTTTTTTTTTAAAACAAGGTATCCCAAGAGAACGAAGCACATTTGAAAATATAAGTGATTTTAAAAGTGTCTTATTATTTTTTTACATTTCTTTCTTTATTTGCAGGAATATCCTTTCATTCTGGATGCCTTTCAGAGAGAAGCCCTTCTGTGCATAGATAACAATCAGTCTGTTCTGGTGTCAGCCCATACATCTGCTGGGAAGACAGTGTGCGCTGAGTAAGTAGTTCTTTTAAAAGGTGGCATAGTTATACCCTTCCTTTTGTTTAAAGGGATAGTCTAGTCAAAATTAAACTTTAATGATTCAGATAGAGCATGCAATTTTAAGCAACTTTCTAATTTACTCCTATAATCAATTTTTCTTCGTTCTCTTGGTATCTTTATTTAGCCCATTTTTGGTTCTTCACCTGGGTAGCGCTTTCTGATTGGGTGGCTACATTTAGACACCAATCAGCAAGTGCTACCCAGGTGCTAACCAAAAATGGGCCGACTCTTAAGTTTACATTCTTGCTTTTTCAAATAAAAATACCAAGAGAACGAAGAAAAATTGGTAATAGGAGTAAATTAGAAAGTTGCTTTAAATTGCATGCTTTATCTGAATCTTAAGTTTAATTTTGACTAGACTATCCCTTTAATACAACTTTCTTGTCTAATTCCCATAAAAAATGTTTTGCTTTTTCCTTTGGCAGACCATTGCAAGACATTAATGTGCAGTATGAAATAATCTTATATAACAAATAAATACTCTGAATTTTAGCTGCTGTAGACTGTAAACAAACCCGCCCTATTGCAAACTCTTACTAAAAATGTCCTTTTAAAATTAGGCATTTTGTGGAAAGTTTTAACCATATGAGGTGAGGTCTGTTCTTTATTGCTTGGTTTTCTTTGCCTCATGAATGTGACTTCTTACAGACTAGCATAGCTGCTAGCTGGGTTTCATGTATGTAACAAACCGGACAACTGATCTGAAATATCCAGTGCCGTGGATAATTTTGATTCATTTATTTAAAAAAAAAAAAGAAGTGAAAGCTATTTTCTTTAGTTAGTAGTGAATGCACGTGTGTGTGTTAAGGGAAAGCCTCAACAAGACAGGTAAAAAAACGTGTAGAGCACAAACGTTAAGAGCACAAGAAAAATAATTATATATATATATATATATATATATATATATATATATATATATATATATATATGTATGTATATGTGTATGTATATAAATTTATTATGCCATCTTTTTGACAGAATGTGGTAGGAGTCTTAAAGGGACAGTCTACTCAAAATTAAACTTTCATGATTCCAATAGGGCACGCAATTTTAAACAGCTTTCCAATTACTTTTATCATCAAATTTGCTTTGCTCTCTTGGTATTCTTTGTGGAAAGCTAGGTAGGCTCATATGCCAATTTCTAAGCCCTTGAAGGTCGCCTCTTATCTCAGTGCATTTCCACAGCTAGACAGCGCTAGTTCACGTGTCATATAAGATAACATTTTGCTCACTCCCGTGGATTTATTTAGGAGTCAGCAATGATTGGCTAAAATGCATGTCTGTCAAAAGAACTGAGATAAGAGGGCATTCTGCAGAGGCTTAGAAACAAAGTAATTACAGAGCTAAAAGGTGTATAAATACAAAGAGATTATCGATCTTTTTAAACCATACAAATTCTGTAGTAGAATGTTTTGGTGTAAAATGTTTACATTGCATCCTTGATTTACTGCAGGTATGCCATTGCTCTGGCTCTGCGTGAGAAACAGCGTGTCATTTTCACCAGCCCTATTAAAGCTCTGAGTAATCAGAAATACAGAGAGATGTATGAAGAATTTCAAGATGTTGGTTTAATGACTGGTGATGTTACCATCAATCCAACTGCATCCTGCCTGGTTATGACAACAGAGGTATTTTCTTTTCTCCCTCTCTCTATATGTGGCATATGCTATAGATTTAATGGTAATTTTTTTTTATTTGTCTATGATGTTCGTATGAAAGTGCCACACACAGAGATCTGTGCAAATCCAGATATTTGCTTGTTGCACTTTCACACGAATAAATCTGGCAACAAAAAAAGCCAAATGTCTGTTTCCTGCAGCCATATTTGGCATTTGTTTCTGAAACAAACTAATGCAAAATGCCTTCTGTTAACTTTCTGCTACAGATTTTGCGCAGCATGTTGTACAGAGGTTCCGAAGTAATGAGAGAAGTGGCGTGGGTCATATTTGATGAGATTCATTACATGAGAGATGCAGGTATTTTCTTTGTTGTTTCTCTAATAAATGTTTTATTTATAAATTAAAATTTGACAACTCTTAAAAGTGTGTTTTTTTTTTTTTTAATTGATCTGTTAATGAGACAACTCTCATATCTAACATTACTCAGCTGTGGTAGATCATTAATAATTTAGTTTTTTTTTTAATGTGCATTTATTGTTGGCTAAGAGGCAAACATCTTTTGGTGGGGTGGAGAGGGGGGGTCGAGACCTCTGTTGACAAAATATATATCCAAGCAATCTGTGTGTGTGTGTGTATAAAATTAATTCAACCAACCAGAAGCCACCTGGCAGGGATGTCGCATGATGGCTTCTCTATAGAAAATAGAAGCAACTTGCTCACCTTGACAACAAAGTGACAGTGCAGAGTGGCGCCTGAGCACCCTAAGAGATTTGTTCAGCTTTAACCAGGAGCGTAAGAAGGGGGCTGCACAAAGTGAAAGTCAACATAAAAATACCAGAAAATAGAGGTGGGTGGGTATGAAGCCTCTGACAAAGCGGAGTAAACTGTGAAATGCGTAAGGCCAGGCCCACCTTACGCTACTAAGCGACGGATGCTAGTGGAAGCACCGCGGAGGGAGTGTTCGGAGCGTCTTCACTGATCTTTTGCTAGATGAATAGAGGAGCACTAATCAAAAGGACATTAAGTGCTTTAACACACAGTGTATTTTCTAGGACAGTGTTTGACTGTAAAGTAAGCGGATTGGAAACAGACACTTAACAACCAGTGTGGTCTCCACATAGAGGAGGTTATACATACCTCATATTATTTAAGGTTAATTTTGTTTTACCGATGCATATTGCAAGATACTGCACTATGAGGAGCACCTTTTGCATGCTTCCTTTTCTTTTAGACATGATCATTGACCCTATGATGTGCCTGCACCAGTGTTTCTTGGAAGCAGCCGGTCTCTGAGAAAAAAATAATACACAGAATGGAATTGACATTTAAACTCCTTTTCAATAGAGTTGTTTTGCTTGGACTTTTTATACATGTATCATTTTTTTGGGGGGGTGGGGGGGGTTTAAATGGATACTTATACACCAAATAAATATCGACATTCCATGCCCCTATGTAGTCCGAGGCAAATTGGTAGCATATATAAGTGCTTCGTACAAACTTTCTGTACATGAATCTGCACTTTTAAATGCTGTGATGCCACATGTACATCATCAGCACTTATTCTTCATTCTCAGGAAAGAGTAAACACTTGTGCATGGTGTGTGTTTTCTTATGCTTTAAGCATTCTCTGTGCCATGTAGTCAAAATCGCAGGTGTAAAAAGTGGGATTCTAGTTAGTGAATAAAACGACAAAAAAGACAACTCTATATGTGTAGGTTTTGTGTGTGTGTGACTGTGTGGTGTTAAGAGTTTAGTTACAAAAATGAATGGGGACAACTTGCATGTATCCATTTATCATATATTCCCGTAAGCCACAAGGTCCAGCATTAGTAACCAGAGGCTTTTAGGCATGTTGTGTTGACACAAGTCTCTTATTTTTCTTTGTAGAAAGAGGAGTCGTCTGGGAGGAAACAATAATTCTCTTACCAGATAATGTGCACTATGTGTTTCTTTCTGCCACTATACCAAATGCACGTCAATTTGCAGAATGGATCTGCCACCTTCATAAGCAGGTAACTTTATATCAATGTTTACAGGTTATGTCCTATATTGCACATATGTGAAGTTCGTGTTTTTTTTTTTGTTTTTTTTTGTGTTTTTATCCCCCTCCGTAAGGAGGCAATTGTCCAATTTCTGAACATAAACAAAACCTAGAATCAAATATTTATATATGAACTATAATTTTATATGAATAAAATTTAAGTGTTAGAAATGAAGAAATGGTTATGATATTCATAATTAAATTACTTGGAAAATATAACACCCATATTTGTGTTCTTTGGTGTCCCACAAGTACAGCAATTCGTGTTCTAAGAAAATTTTGCCTGCCGGTTGGCATTATGAAGTAGCTGGGTGGGGGTAGTGTAATATTTTCTAATATTATATCATTTTCCAGGTATCCAAATCACTAATTGGTTGCATAATTTAACATAAATGTTATAAATTGTGCAATAAAAATTTAAACACTTTTTAATATTCGCTCATTTTAGCTTAATATTAGCTAAAATTTTAGCCGGGTGGTCAGTAAAATACTCCAGGTGGTGCAACTGCTAAAAAGGTCCTGGGGAGAACACATACAATACCATAAACAGGTTTTATGGGGTTTCAGTAAGTTTAAAGGCCAGATTTGAGGCCTACCTATTTACATGTAAATTTGGCACATTGATTTTCTGGGCCTATGTCGCTTTTGAGACAGTATGGCAGCCCAGGAATAAAAATTACCCCGTCAGGGTATTCAAAATGGTGTATTTTGAGTTGTTTTGTGTTGTTAATTTATCATGACCTTAGAGTGGCTGGGCTTAACGTAAAACGGGACAGGCCAACGTCAGGGTATCCATGAAGTAAGGAATACAGAATAATAAAAAGCCCCATTCAAATCAGAAATCTGCATGAAAGGATGGCCCCCTGTCCAGAAGATCTTTTGGTAGGGGCAGATTGATTCAGTTTCAGAAGGCCTGTTTTCGATCAGTTCAGGTTCCCTGGTTTCTCAATATTATATCCATGGGTTATCGCATAGGCTTTCGCACCAGCCCTCACTGGGAACCGTTTTATAGGTCTTACGTTTCAAAGAATCCTGTAAAGGCAGCTATCTTTGTTCAGTGTGCTCAAGATTTAGAGGGCATGGGAGTGATCCAACATTTTCTAATCTCTCAACCGAGACAGGGTTTCTATTCCAACCTCTTCATTGTCCCAAAGAAGGATGGCACCTACCTTCCTATCCTAGAACTAAAGACTCTGAACATATTTGTTTGTGTACCTTCTTTCAAAATGGAAATGATCCATACCATTTTGTCTCTATTTCAGGAAAGTCAATTTATGACAACCATAGACTTAAAGGATGCATATATGCTCATACCTATTCACAAGGCTCATTTCCAGTTTCTGAGATTTGCTTTTCTCAACAAATATTACCAATTTGTGACCCTTCCCTTTGGTCTGGCCACAGCCCCTTGCATCTTCACAGAGGTATTAGGGGCTTTCTTTGCTCCTTATTTGGATGATATTCTGGTCCAAGCTCAGTTTTTTTTTTTTCTCGCTACTGCTCATACACACAGAATGGTACCTTTCCTTTTAGGAACATGGATGGGAAATTAATGTCCCCAAAATTTCTTTATCTTCAGCCACAACTGGAATTTTTCTAGAAGTCATAATATACTTTGTTCAAATGCACTTATTTCTCACAGATCCTCACAGAACTAATTTTTCGTTTGCCTGTTCCCTACAGAGGGCTCATTTTCCATTTGTAGCACAATGTATGGAAGTAGTGGGTCTTATCGCGGCAGACTCTGTACCTTTTGCTCGCTTTCATCTTCTTTGTCTCCAATTGTCCATGCTTCAACAGTGGTCAGAGTATTGTTTCCACCTTGAACAGCAGATAAAGCTCAGTTTTTCCAACAAACAAACTCTCTCATGGAGGAGGGAAATGTCCCTATTTGACCCTTGGATCTTATTTTCTTTAGCCTATCTGGACCTTAGTCACGGACGCAAGTCTGAGTTGGGGCGCTGTTTTGGAGTCCTGGAGGGCGCAGAAAGTATAATCCTCTCAGGAGGCGAGGCTACCTACGAACATCCTAGATATTTGTGCTATTCATCAGGACCTTCAATCTTGGCCCCTTCTCAAAAAGGAAACATTAATTTGATTCCAGTCAGACAACATCCCTACCGTGATGAACATCAATTGTCAGGGAGGGACTCTAAGTACCTTAGCTATGCAAGAGGTATCCACATTCTGTCTTAGGCAGAGGAAAACCACTGCACCCTATTAGCCATTCACGTTACTAATAGAGTGAACAATTGGTAAGCAGATTGCCTAAGTCGTCAGTCCATCCATCCATCCAAGAAAATGGTCTCTTCTTCAGGACATGTTTGATCAATTAGTCCTGTGGTGAGGTCTTCCAGAAATAGATCTAATGGTGTCCGGTTTATTGCGCCAGGTCAAGACATCCAATAGTTCACACAATAGATGTTCTAGTCTCTCCTTGGAACTTTCTTCTGGCCTATCTATTTCCTCAATATGTTGTTCCAAAAGTTATTGCAATAGTCAACCCGGAGTGGCCCCGGAGCACTTGGTATATGGACCTAATTCAGATGTCATCCCTTCCTCCATGGGCTCTACCCCCCAAAAAAAGATTTGCTGTATGAAGGACTATTGTATATTACGGATCTCAAATCTCTGAATTTGATGGTGTGGAGGTTGAATGCCTAGTTCTCAAAAACAGAGGTTTCTCAGATTCTGTTATCTCTTCTTATTTTTTTTATATTTTTTTATCTTTATTTATTGAGAACCCAAGTAGGTACACCACAATGAGGAATAAAACATTACACATGAATTTGCAACAGTTTGGTTTACACAGAGGCAGTGTCGTAATCGGGTGCTTACATCATGTGATAGATGCAATTTGGAGAGATTCCCAGTATGTGGATAATCCCCACTCAAGTTTTTTGTTTAACGTTTCTGAGTGAACGGGGAGGAACAGGATGGAGGGGGGGGAAGGGAATCGCTTTAGTGGATGGGGGGGGGAATCGCATTACATTGCCATAAAGTTTGAACATTTAAAACCATATGTCAAAATAACAAGGTATTAAGAATCCGGTTAACTGGTCTCCTGGGGAGTCAACGAGTCTAATACAGCTGGTAGGCTTATCTGTTGAAGCTGTAGAGGATGAGAAGCCTGAGGTTCGAGGAGGAAGCACCCGGTCCGCCCTTCGTGAAGTGTGGTTTCTTCTTGCATATATGGAATAGTGAAGTTTGGGAACTGGGGAGGGGGGAGAGTGTCAGGGGTCACTTAGGCTTCCTATAGACCATTTACCTTTCAGTCGCTCTGTCATAAGGTACGTGCTGCCAGCGAAGGGGGACAGTATTTGCGTGCAGATGTTGGCAGGCATAGTCAATAAATAGGGTTCACATTTTATGGTAAACGCTTTGATTCTCCTCTCTAGGTCTCCTTTAACGTCCGCCTGCTCTATCAACAGTTGTGTGTATAATAGGCTAATAATTTGTGTTAGGTGTGGTGGCTTACGAGATATCCATTGTTGTAGTATTAGTTTTCTAGCTATTAGTATGGCGGTGTTCAGGAAGCGGTCCTGTGGAGCTCTCTGTCTATGTCCGCTAAGAAGAAAGGCATCATGGATTGCTAGGACCAGTTGTGTGTCGCAGGTCATTTTCAACCAATACTGGATCTTACCTCAGAACTGAGCTATCCTGGGACAGCTCCAGAACAAGTGTGTGGTATCTGGTTTATGTGAGGAACATTTAAGGCATGTGTCTAATGCTTCTGGCACCCATTTGGCTCTCAACTGGGGGTTAATATAGCTTAGGTGTATGAATTTAAGGTGCATCTCTCTATATGTTATTGCTAATGTGCTACTCGCCACAAGCTTAAAGCTGTCCGAAATGGTGTCCTCGCCAATGTCTATTTGCGTTGCGCTTCCATTTGTCACTCAGTTGTTGCAGGATCTCAGCGGATTTGTTCTCCATAATTAAGCTATAAATGTATGAAATGGTGTGTGATCCTTGTTTAGTCAGAGATCAGATGGTGTCTATTGGAGTATTGGTCCTACAGTTGAGTCCCTAATTTGTGGGCTTAATGAGTGGATTGAAGGTATGCGAAAGTGCTATGTCTAGGGAGATCAAATTTTTCCTGCAAATGTGATATCTGAAATGGTTTATCAGTGAGGGGATCTATCAGTTGTGAGATTTAACCTTAGTCCCTTCTCTTTCCACAAAGCAAACATGCGTGTGGTCATGCCCGGGAGAAAGGTAGAGTTGCCCTGTAACGGGAGATGTCTAGTGATTTTGTTAGGGAGCTTCCACCATTTGCACAGCTTTGCCCATGCGCTCAGTGGATCTTTGAATAAAATGTTATCTTTAATTTGCGAAAGGAGTGAATGAATGGAAGTGTGAGGCAAGAAGGCTAGATAATGTGGGTGAACTAAGGACTTCTCGAGTTGCTCGTCATTGAAAACTGATGTACGCGCTAGCCACTTAGACTATTTTTGTCAATGTTGCCTAATTATACCATTCGACATTTGGAAAATTCAATCACCCTTTGTCAGTTGGTAAGGCTAATTTAGTTCTACTAATTCTATGTTTCCTCGAGTTCCACGCAAAGTTGCTAAATGCATTAGAGAGATTCTTCAGATCAGTTTGGGTTAGTAACAAGGAGTAATTGCAAAGGATACAATAGTTTGGGCATCGCTATCATTTTGATTAGGTTCACTCCACCCGATAGGGACATTGGTAGTGTAGCCCAGCTTGCCAGCAATGAGCGTATCTGTGCAATCACAGGGGGAATATTCAGTTGTAGATTATGTATGGGTTAACGTGTAGGTGATGATACCAAGTATTTGCATTAGGCATTTTTCAAACTGCACGTTCCCATTTCATTTTAAACTGGAGTGGAGACTTAGCAATTTGTATTGGCAGAACAATTTTTAGTTGTTATTTGTATTATTGTACATCAGAGCAGTCATTCAGATAAACCCCTGAAGTACTGGGCAGTTAATAAACTGAGATTTAATGGCCCAAAAATATCTTTCTAACCCATGCATTAGTGTGAAAAGTGAAAGACTGTTCAGCTTAGCGTCAAACGTCCTTGCTGTTAGCAGAAACAGACTTATAGCTGAACATGCAGAGATGCTTCTGTTCCTTAAGAACTTTCCACTAACTTTTGAAAAAATATTCTAATTGCTAGATTGCCTGTTATACTGCTAGTTCTCCTCTTGCACAAATATGCTCAAAACATACTGTACTCTGAGGAACAACCTTAGCCAGGGCTGGACTGGGAATAAAAAGCAGCCCTGGAAAAATATGAAGACCAGCCCTATTTTCTGTTGAGTCAGTAGAATGCAAATGCCCCATTTTTCTCAAAGTGGATTACTGGGATACTCCTTCCCCAATATTATTTTCAGAATTAAATTATATTACTTTGTATTAAGTACAAATGTCAGATTGAGTTATATAGGCACCCTACAACCCAATTGCATCCAGTAATCCCCCCTTTAAATTGTAGCTTTCCAGCCCTAGCTGCTGCAGCTGTTATTTATTGTTATTATTAATGTTATTGTAATATTTTTAGTTATAAACGTGTTCTGTAAACTTTGTGACAACAAGCACATAAAACTGTTTTATTATTTCAAAATGTCTTTTGAGATACAGTTCATAATTATAAAGAAGTGATCTTAAATCATTACTCTGTAATGTGCTAGGTAAACTGTCATGACATAAAAAAGTATCGGTAATTGGTATCGGTGAGTATTTGAAAAAAAAGTAACGGTACTTGTACTCGGTCTTAAAAAAAAAAAATTGGTATCGGTGCAACCCTAGTTTGTATAGCTGTGGGGTGCTGTGATTTAGTGAGGTATGTCAGTTCCGATTTTTTCCAGGTTCACTTTGTAGCCTGAGATTGCTCCAAACTGTTGAAATATGGAGATGAGTTTTGGTATAGTGGTGCCTGGGTTGGTTACATACAGGAGTAGGTCGTCCGCGTATAATGATAGGTGTAATGAGTGAGTCCCTACATTTGTTGCTTCTATCATGTTTCTTATGTGTATGGCAAGGGGTTCCATGGCTAGGTTGAATAGGAGGGGTGACAGAGGGCATCACTGTCTGGTGCCCATTTCAAGGAAAAATGGCTAGGACACTTCTCCGTTTACTGTTATTGAGGTGTGTGGTTTGCAGTATAGTGTTTGTATGAGATTGTGGAAATCTCCGGTGATGCCAAATTTGCCCAGGGAGGGCAGTAAATGATCCCATTCCACTCTATCGAACACCTTTTCCGCGTCGATAGAGAGAATGTATGCAATTATTTTTTTTCCCCTGCCAGTAGTGGTCATTGACTGCCAGGGTTTTGCGTATGTTAGTGATTGAGGAGCGATGTCTCATGAATCCCGTCTGATCTTTATGAATTACTGTTCCTAGTACAGCAGCTAATCTGTTAGCCAATATGGCTGTGAAAAGTTTATATTCATTATCCAAGAGTGCTATCGGCCTATAAGAGGCAGGGATCGTCGGGTCTCTATCTGGCTTCAGGATTCAGCACATATGTGCATCTGTGAAGTTAGCTGAGGGAATTGCTGTGCCCTTTAGGTAGGCTGTTAATGTTTGGGCTAGTAATGGGCTAAGCTCTGTAAGAGTTTGTAGTACTCAATTGGTATATTATCAGGGCCTGGGGCCTTGCCTAGTTTGGCTGCTTTAATGTTATCTCTTCTTACTGCAAACTTATCTGTCACGCAGAGAATTTATCATTAGATTTAGAAAGCTTAATTACTTTGGTTGTGGTCTAGATTTTTTTTTTTTTTTTATCGGCTACTTCTTTAAAGGGTCAGATTTCTGCATTATCTGTTTTATTTCACAAAAAGCTGGCTAAGTTGCCTGATGATCAAATCTTTGTTGAAGTCTTGGTGAGAATTTGCCCTGTTATTATGCCCATTTTCCCTCTTGGAATTTGAATATGGTTCTTCAAGGTCCCCCCTTTTAAACCTATGCAATATCTGGACCTAAAATTATCATGGAAGGGTCTCTTTATTGTAGAAATTTCTTCCACTATAAGAGTTTCTGAATTTTCAGCTTTGTCTTCTGATCATCCCTTTTTTGATTTTTCATCAGGAACTAAATCTGGTTTTCTCCCAAAGGTAGTGTCTTCAGAAAATAGCAATCAGGAGATTGTTGTTCCTTCTCTGTTCCCAAATCCTTCTACCTCTAAGGAACGCCTACTACACAATTTGGATCTAAAAAAAAAAAAAAGAAAAAGTCCATTGATTTCTACTCTTATTGTATTGTTGCTTTTCTTTAAATGTTTCTTTAAACTTTTTTTTTATTATTTAAACCATAATTAAATTCACCTTTAAACTTAAGTATGCAAAATACTTATTGTGCAGGGGCTACCTCTTTAAAAAGCTGGTTAAGTTTAACAAAACATTAAAAACTGTATGTTGAAATATAAAGTTATTAAGTACACAATATACATGTTAGGAGTCACTATTGGCAGTCAGTGTGTTTTTTGTTTTGCTTTTTAAACTGCTTTAAGTGCATTTTAGCTGGTGCTTAGTGTGTCTACATAGAAGAAGCATATACAAATCATGTGAATATGCCAATAACCCTCCCTATTAAAACTGTGCTGATATAGCTGTATCAAGTATCTCCTATTAGTAAATGTAAATTTTAAACCAATGATCAGCTTTTGTTTAAATTTGTTTCTACACGGTTTCTGTGGTCATATAGTTTGAAATAAATAGTTTATCATTTTTTATTTTTTGAATTTTTTTGTTTCCAGCCATGTCACGTCATATACACAGACTACCGTCCTACTCCATTGCAGCACTATATATTTCCAGCAGGTGGTGATGGGCTCCACCTTGTTGTAGACGAAAATGTAAGTTTGATGCCAACATTTGTTGTGACATACAGGAAATGTTGCAATGTTTGTTTGATTAAACAATATAAAATACGCAATGTGTACAGCAATAAATGTACTTATTCTAGCATGTGCACTGCTTATGGTGTTTGATGTAACTTATTCGTAGCTTCTTAAAACCAGACAAAGGAATGATGTAGGTTTTGCTTTTTAGTTATGAGTGAGGCTTTTCATAAAAATGTTTTGCATCCCAACAGATCTATTATACGTCTGATTCATCTTTTAAAACCTTTGCTTTAAGCCATCGACTGCCTAAGAGAGCTGCAATACATTGCACTTACTGAAATTGTAATGGCTAATAATAAATATATATGACTTTAGGGTAATACCAAACCAATGAAATATGGTGACATACAGAGTTTAAACAGCCCTACAACAGTCACCAGTTTGTCAAAGCAATGGTTAACCGACCTTTTACCCTTTTAAGGGATAGTCTACACCAAAAATGTTCTTATTTAAAAAGATAGATAATCCCTTTATTACCCATTCCCCGTTTTTGCATAACCAACACAGTTATATTAATGTACTTTTTACCTCTGTGATTACCTTGTATCTAAGCCTTTGCAGACAGCCTCCTTATCTACGAGCCTTTGACAGACATGCAGTGTAGTAAATCAGTGAAGACTCCTAAATAACTTCACGGGAGTGAGCACAATGTTATCTATATGATACATGTGAACTAGCACAGTCTAACTGTGAAAAACGTTCAAAATGCTCTGAGTTAGGAGGCGGTTTTCAACTGTTAAGAAATCGGTTTGAGCCTAGCTAGGTTTAGCTTTTCAAAAATACCACCAAGGGAACAAAGCAAATTTGATGATAAAAGTAAATTGGAAAGTTGTTTAAAATTGCATGCCCTATCTGAATCATGAAAGTTTAGTTTTGACTTTACTGTCCCTTTAACCATTTTGTCACAGACTAGCCACTCAAGGCAACTGAACCAATGGCATAGTCCTGTGGTTTAAAGGTTTAACAAACACTCTCGTCTGCAGTGCACTAGACTCAGAGAAATTCCTCCTCTTTAGTGCTAGCCACACTAAACTATCTCTGTTGCCAAGGAAAAACCCAGACTAACAGATTAAAAATCCCAAAATACAATTTGGCAAAAATCAATCTAAAAACACAATACTGTTATACTAGTCTCTTCAGTAGCGTGGTTCAAATGTTAGACAAAGGCAAAAACGTGAAAAGGAACAATTTTTTTTATGAGCAAAAAAGAATCACAGTAAAAAGCACTCTGTATTAGCTTGGATATTTCTCTTAAAGCGACATGCCTGTCAAAATTTAAAAGCACATAAATTAATATCTTTGAATAGAAACATATTTGCAATATACATGTAATGCAAAAATGCTTCTAGTAAAAGTTATCAATGTTTTAGTGTTAACATTTTTCTTTGCACATGCATGTGAAGCATAACTAGAAATTCTCAGTGCACCAGTATTTTAAATACTGCAGCTGCTCAGAGCACCAATGGGGCTTGTATCAATTAACAAATTGAGTTGGTGCAAAGAAACGGCTATAGCTTTTATAAGAAGATTTTTTGCTAATACGTGTATATTACAAAAAGGCTTCTATTTAAAACTGAAATGCATTAATGTAGTTTTTAATTTTGTCTGGAATGTCCCTTTAAGGAAGCTTTGCAAGGAAAATAGTCACACAGTGTTTTAGGCAGCTTACCATGTAGAATGACAAAATTCTGAGTTCTCAAAAATATTTTATTACTAATATCCATGATATCAGGTTGCTAACTCTGGGAAGGGGCACAGAGGAGTCTTGGATGGGCTTTCACAGGGGGCCATAAATGTATGCCAAAATTATATATTGCACTGTATTTTATATGTGGGTGCTGCTAACACAGAAACTCTATAATGGACCATACAGGAAATATTGGTACCAAATATAAGTCTAGTGCACTTGTTTTCAAACCTCTCCTCAGGTGTCCCTAACAGGACAGATTTCTGAATTACTTTGGGTGAGAGCAGGTAACATAACCATGTTTACTAATCGGCTCATAATTTCACCTGTGCTCTTGTTCAGATATCCTCAAAGTCAGGCCTGAAGACATGTTTGAAAACCAGTGGTCTAGTGGTAAGAAATGTCTTAAATGCATAATAATTATAAAAATCGTATTCTGATTTGATTTAGCTGTGGTGAAGATGGGCTCTGTCTCTTGTCACTTTGTTGACATTTTGGGCCATAAACTGACTTGAGGCACCAGGTCTCTGGATGTATGGAAATTTAAGTTTGCTCAAATGAGACTTAAAATATTGTACAGACCTCCAGTCCTTGTCATGACAAATATGCTCTTTAACCATTTTGGTACATCTGGGTAGTCTGTTGATTTTTATTACTCATCACATTTTTTTTACTTCCCCCCCCCCCCCCCCCCCCATTTATTTGCCAGGGTGATTTCAGGGAAGACAACTTTAATACAGCCATGCAGGTACTGAGAGACTCAGGAGAATTATCTAAAGGAGACCAAAAAGGCAGGAAAGGAGGAACAAAAGGTAATTGTCAGATATTGGTGATATTCACATTACTATGTCAGTTACTTCTCTATAAGGGGCTAGGAATCTTATAGGTATAACAAAACCATATTCACATTTATAGTTTCACCTGTTTGCAGTAGGTTCAGAAGAATGTGTACGCGATGGACATATTCAGATTACCTTTAGGATTTATTGATTTTTTTATATATTTTTTGTGTGTGTGGCCTTAGATCAGGGGTGTCCAAACTTTGCTCTCCAGAGGTTTTGGAACTACATTTCCGATGATGCTCAACCAGCATTTTATCTAGCTGAGCATCATGGGAAATGTAGTTGCAAAACCTCTGGAGAGCAAAGTTTGGACACCCCTGCCTTAGATCAACTTCCTACAACCGCTAATTTCACATCAGACTGCGCAACAGATTGCGTCATTATGAGGAAATGTTATATAATTGAGGGTTATGCAAGCAGCGGTGTAATAATACAACTCGCACATTTGATAATTTTTATTTTCCACTTCTATGTCCCCTTTTAATAATAATTTACTCCAAATAATGAAATGTATATCTCAAACCTATACGTATGTGTCTTTAGAGTATTCTAGCATAAATTGACAGGTACTGGTAGTTATTTATATTTATTTTTCTTATTTTTTAGGTCCCTCTAATGTGTTTAAGATCGTGAAGATGATAATGGAAAGAAACTTCCAGCCAGTTATTATCTTTAGCTTCAGTAAAAAGGATTGTGAGGCCTATGCTCTCCAGATGTCTAAACTTGACTTCAATTCAGGTACTGATTCAGTGCAGGTAGCTTCTGGGTGATATGTGGTGTGTCCGTAATCTATACATTATGTACTTAGGCTTGATAAGTCCAAGATCATAGAATTGTATTTCCACATTGTAATGGTTACATATACACTATATAGCCAAAAGTATGTGGACATCAGCCCAATCATATATAAATGAGCATTAAAGTGAATAGCATCAAAATTTACAAAGTGCCCGGTTTTTAAAAATTCTATTAAAACAGGGGCACTTTAATTCATAAAAATTTACAATCCAGTCCTGTTGTGAAAAAAAAACCTTACCTTTTAATCTTGACAGCAGCTCCAGCTTCCTCCACCTGTTGCAAAGCCTCTGCCTGGGTCTAAAATGAGGAATCCGGCTTCCTCCAATCATGGTGTTGAATCGGACACTGATTCCCCCGGGGGAAGCCGTGATTGGAGGATGACCTATCTATTTCTGACATCAGAAATAACTTTCAACGACCGGAGAAAGCTGGAGCTGCTTTCAAGTTTAAAAGGTGTGGGTTTTTTTTTGTTTGTTTGTTTTTTTCACAACAGGAGTGAAATGTAAATTTTGATGAATTAAAGTGCCCCTGTTTTTAATCAAATTTTTAAAAACCGGGCACTAAAGCATCAAAATTTACATTCACTTTAACATGACCCTTCAATTGTAAGGGGACTAACCCAAACTTTGAAAAACAGCCCAAACCCACATCCACCAAAGTTTACAGTAGTCAATATGCATTCTGGTAGGTAGCATTCTCCTGGCATCCACCAAACTCGTATTCTTGCATAGGACTGTCAGTTAGGCATGATTAACCGCTCCAGAGTCCAGTGGCAGCTTGCTTTACACCACTCCAGCCAATGCTAGTCATTTCACATGTTATGAGGCTTGTGTAGCTGCTTGGCCATGCAAACTCGTTTCACAAAGCTCCCAAGGCACAGTTCTTGTGCTAATGTTGTTTCCAGAGGCGATTTAAAACTAAGTAGTGAGTGATGCAACAGATGACAAGCGATGTTTGTCTTTCGTGATTCCGCACTCGTGCTCCCGCTCTTTGAGTTTGCATGGTCTACCATTTAATGGATGGGCTGTTGTTGCTTCTAAACACTTCCACTTCACAACAATAGCACTTAGTTGACCAGGGCAGATCAAGTCGGGGAGAGATTTCACAAACTGACTTGTGGCATCCTATGACAATGCCACATTTTAGAGTCACTGAACTCTTCATTATGACCTATTGTACTGCCATTGTCTTTGAATATTTGATAGTTATGTGCTAGATTCTATGCCCCTGTTAGCAATGGGTGTGGCTTAAACATCTGATCTCAATAATTATTAGGGTGTCCACATCTTTCTGTAATAGTGTATCAATATACAAAAAAAAGCTTTACTTGGCTGCTCCTAAGGAGCCAGATTACAAGCGCTAATTAATACTCCCGCTCTAACGTTAACTGCTAGAAGTAAGCTAACCCGCTAACCTCCTTAGAAACTAATGGAGAGAAAAAAGTGCAAAACCCTACTTGCGTGCATATTCTCATGTGTGCTAACTCCTATTTCCAGGGGTAAACCCAACGAGCACAAACACCAGCAATAAACCCCTTATCGCTCGTTCACAAACGTTTGCGCTCCACTTGTAATCTGGCCAAAGATGTTTACTGTAGGTGACGCCTTAATTTTCTAGGTGATTCCTCAAGTACAATTTATCAAGCGATGGCTCCCCAGAGAGGTTATTCTCACTTACAGCCAGTAGTTTAAAGTTGAATGAAGATTATACTTAAAAATTGTGCTATTGCTGACTGAATTTGAGCAGTCAGTGTTTGTTTTTGTTTTTCCCCCTGTTCCTTAAATAATAAGTTAGTATTTTATAAAAGAGATTAATTCTGTAACTATTTTAAGATTGTTTTGTTTTCTTTCCTCCAGAGGAAGAAAAAAAGATGGTTGAAGAAGTATTCAACAATGCAATTGATTGTTTATCAGATGAAGATAAAAAGCTCCCTCAGGTTTGTTTTATGAAGTTCTCAACTTCCTTCCTGTCTAGAATCTGTCAAAAGCAGCCTTTGCCACCCGATGTCCAGTTTTAACAATTTTATGCCAATTTTCTTTAACAACAAAATACTGTTTTCGGAACCTTTTTATTTTCCAATTCAAATTAATAATTTAAATTGCTGTCTTCATAAGTAAGTTACTTGGTGCCTACTAACCTTCAAACTGAAGTCACGTGCCATTTTCTTGGCGTTACATTCTTTAGAAACAATGTATTTTCAATATTCCTCTTTGAAACAGCACAAAATAATTTGTTTAACATACCTTATGTTCTCGGTATAGTGTTATTTTACACACACTTTCTCTGCATTCACAGGTTGAACATGTGTTGCCCCTGTTAAAGAGAGGCATTGGGATACATCATGGTGGATTACTTCCTATACTGAAAGAAACCATAGAAATCCTTTTCTCAGAAGGATTGATCAAGGTACTATTGTACTAATGTCATAGAAAGCTGAACAAAATATTTTAAATCAAATGACTAGGTTATGTAGTCTTTATTAAGCATGTCATATTAATTCAGTAAATGATTAAAACGTCTTTCTCTACATTCCCGTGTGTTACGTTAACACTACTTATTTTATTTTCAACCGTCAATTACAGTTCTACAAAAATAGTATCAATGTAGATTTGTATTTACTTTTAAACAGTCTACTCCAGAATTTTTATTGTTTAAAAAGATAAATTCCTTTTATTATCCATTCCCCAGTTTTGCATAACCAACACGGCTATATTAATATACTTTCTCCTGTTAAGTGTAGTCAGTCCACGGGTCATCCATTACTTATGGAATATATCTCTTCCTAACAGGAAACTGCAAGAGAATTACCCAGCAGAGCTGCTATATAGCTCCTCCCCTCACATATCATACTCAGTCATTCTCTTGCAGCCTAACTAAAAAGGAAGCTGTGAGAGATCTGTGGTGTTTTTTAACTTAGTTTATTTCTACAATCAAAAGTTTGTTGTTTTTAAATGGCACCGGAGTGTGCTGTTTATTCTCAGGCAGCATTAGAAGAAGAATCTGCCTGGGTTTTTTTCTATGGTCTTAGCAGACGTAACTAAGATCCACTGGCTGTTTCTCATCTGAGGAGTGAGGTAACTTCAGAGAAGGGGAATAGCATGCAGGGCTCCCCTGCAACAAATGAGGTATGTGCAGTAATTTATTTTCTGAGGAATGGAATTGACTGAGAAAATACTGCTGATACCATTGTAAAGTAAGTTCAGCCTTAAATGCAGTGATAGCGACTGGTATCAGGCTGATGTGTGTGTACACTGAATGTATTTTTCTAAGGAATGGAATTGACTCTTAAAATACTGTTAATACTGAAATAATGTATGAGCCTTAACTGCAGTAAAAACGACTGGTAGCAGGCTTATTAATAATAATACATAACGTTCAAATGTATGTTTAAAACGTTTACTGGCTTGTTAATCGTTTTTGTGAGGTACTTGGTGATAAAACTTATTAGGGCATGATTTTTACCACATGGCCATTTTTGTTTTCTGCATAGAAACAGTTTCTGAGCTTCCCCACTGTTGTAATATGAGTGGGAGGGGCCTATTTTAGCGTTTTTTTGCGCAGTAAAAATTCAGTCACAATCTGTCTACTTCATCCTCCATGATCCAGATCGTCTCTAGAGAGCTCAGGGGTCTTCAAAATCCATTTTGAGGGAGGTAATCAGGCACAGCAGTCCTGTGACAGTGTATTTGACTGTGAGAAAAACGTTAATTATATAATTGTTATCCGTTTTTGGGTACTAAGGGGTTAATCATCCATTTGCTGGTGGGTGCAATCCTTTGCTAACTTAATACATTTACTGTGAAAATTTGGTTGCTATAACTATTTTGGTCATTGTTATTTCAACTGTGTCAGTTTTTCTGTGCTTCTTAAAGGCACAGTAACGTTTTTTATATTGCTTGTAAATTAATTTTGAAAAGTATTTCCAAGTTTGCTAGTCTCATTGCTAGTTTTTTTAAACATGTGTGACTCAGATGAATCTCTTTGTTCACTATGTTTAAAGACCAATGTGGAGCCCAATAGAAATTTGTGTACTAATTGCATTGATGCTACTTTAAATAAAAGTCAATCTTTACATGTAAAGAAATTATCACCAGACGACGAGGGGGAAGTTATGCCGACTAACTCTCCTCACGTGTCAGTACCTTCGCCTCCCGCTCAGGAGGTGCGTGATTTTGTGGCGCCAAGTACATCAGGGAGGCCCTTACAAATCACTTTGCAAGACATGGCTACTGTTATGACAGAAGTATTATCTAAGCGCACGGATGAGATGAGAGCCATGTCAGATACTGCGTCACAGTTTGCAGAACGTGAGGACGGAGAGCTTCATTCTGTGGGTGACGGATCTGATCCAGGGAGACTGGATTCAGAGATTTCCAATTTTAAATTTAAGCTAGAGAACCTCCGCACATTGCTAGGGGAGGTATTAGCGGCTCTGAATGATTGTAACACGGTTGCAATTCCAGAGAAATTATGTAGGTTGGATAGATACTATGCGGTACCGGTGTGTACTGACGTATTTCCTATACCAAAAAGGCTTACAGAAATTATGAGCAAGGAGTGGGATAGACCGGGTGTGCCTTTTACCCCTCCTCCCATATTTAGGAAAATGTTTCCTATTGACGCCACCACACGAGACTTATGGCAGACGGTCCCTAAGGTGGAGGGAGCAGTTTCTACTTTAGCTAAGGGTACCACTATCCCGGTGGAGGATAGTTGTGCCTTTTCAGATCCAATGGATAAAAAAATTAGAGGGTTACCTTAAGAAAATGTTTGTTCAACAAGGTTTTATTTTACAGCCCCTCGCATGCATTGCGCCTGTCACTGCTGCGGCAGCATTCTGGTTTGAGTCTCTGGAAGAGGCCATTCGCTCAGCTCCATTGGATGAAATAATCAACAAGCTTAAGACACTTTAGCTAGGTAACGTATTTGTTTCTGATGCCGTTGTGCATTTAACCAAACTTACTGCTAAGAACTCCGGATTCGCCATCCAAGCGCGCAGAGCGCTATGTCTTAAATCCTGGTCAGCTGACGTGACTTCTAAATCTAAATTGCTTAATATTCCTTTCAAAGGGCAGACCTTATTCGGGCCCGGCTTGAAAGAAATTATTGCTGACATTACGGGAGGTAAGGGCCATGCTCTACCTCAGGACAGGGCCAAATCAAAGGCCAAACAGTCTAATTTTCGTGCCTTTCGTAACTTCAAGGCAGGAGCAGCATCAACTTCCTCCGCTCCAAAACAGGAAGGAGCTGTTGCTCGTTACAGGCAAGGCTGGAAAGTTAACCAGTCCTGGAACAGGGGCAAGCAGGCCAAGAAACCTGCTGCTGCCCCCAAAACAGCATGAAGAGAGGGCCCCCTATCCGGAAACGGATCTAGTGGGGGGCAGACTTTCTCTCTTCGCCCAGGCTTGGGCAAGAGATGTCCAGGATCCCTGGGCGTTGGAGATCATATTTCAGGGATATCTCCTGGACTTCAAAACTTCTCCTCCACGGGGGAGATTTCATCTTTCAAGGTTATCAGCAAACCAAATAAAGAAAGAGGCGTTTCTACGCTGTGTACAAGACCTCTTACTAATGGGGGTAATCCACCCAGTTCCGCGGACGGAACACGGGCAGGGATTCTATTCAAACCTATTTGTGGTTCCCAAGAAAGAGGGAACCTTCAGGCCAATCTTGGACTTAAAAATCCTAAACAAATTTCTAAGAGTTCCATCATTCAAAATGGAAACTATTCAAACCATCCTTCCCATGATCCAAGAGGGTCAGTACATGACCACAGTGGATCTAAAGGATGCCTACCTTCACATACCGATTCACAAGGACCATTACCGGTATCTGAGATTTGCCTTCCTAGACAGGCATTACCAGTTTGTAGCTCTTCCCTTCGGATTAGCTACGGCTCCAAGAATCTTTACAAAAATTCTAGGATCACTTCTGGCGGTACTAAGACCGCGAGGCATAGCGGTGACTCCGTACCTAGACGACATTCTGATACAAGCGTCAAGTTTTCAAACTGCCAAGTCTCATACAGAGATAGTTCTGGCATTTCTGAGGTCGCATGGGTGGAAGGTGAACGTGGAAAAGAGTTCTCTATTACCACTTACAAGAGTTCCCTTTCTAGGGACTCTTATAGATTCTGTAGAGATGAAAATTTACCTGACAGAGAGAGGCCAGGTTATTAAAACTTCTTCTAAATGCTTGCCGTGTCCTTCACTCCATTCCACACCCGTCAGTAGCTCAGTGCATGGAAGTAATTGGCTTAATGGTAGCGGCAATGGACATAGTACCATTTGCGCGCCTGCATCTCAGACCGCTGCAATTGTGCATGCTAAGTCAGTGGAACAGGGATTACTCAGATTTGTCCCCCCTACTAAATCTGGATCAAGAGACCAGAGATTCTCTTCTATGGTGGCTTTCTCCGCCACATCTGTCCAAGGGGATGACCTTTCGCAGGCCAGATTGGACGATTGTAACAGACGCCAGCCTTCTAGGCTGGGGAGCAGTCTGGAATTCCCTGAAAGCTCAGGGATTATGGACTCAGGAGGAGAAACTCCTCCCAATAAATATTCTGGAGTTAAGAGCAATATTCAATGCTCTCCTAGCTTGGCCTCAGTTAGCAACTCTGAGGTTCATCAGATTTCAGTCGGACAACATCACGACTGTGGCTTACATCAACCATCAAGGGGGAACCAGAAGTTCCCTAGCGATGTTGGAAGTCTCAAAGATAATTCGCTGGGCAGAGTCTCACTCTTGCCACCTGTCAGCGATCTACATCCCAGGCGTGGAGAACTGGGAGGCGGATTTTCTAAGTCGCCAGACTTTTCATCCGGGGGAGTGGGAGCTTCATCCGGAGGTCTTTGCTCAACTGATTCGTCGTTGGGGCAAACCAGATCTGGATCTCATGGCGTCTCGTCAGAACGCCAAGCTTCCTTGTTACGGGTCCAGGGACCCGGGAGCGGTGCTGATAGATGCTCTGACAGCCCCTTGGGTCTTCAACATGGCTTATGTGTTTCCACCATTCCCGATGCTTCGGTGATTCTGATAGCGCCTGCGTGGCCACGCAGGACCTGGTATGCAAACCTAGTGGACATGTCGTCGTCCTGTCCACCGTGGTCTCTGCCTCTGAGACAGGACCTTCTAATTCAGGGTCCTTTCAAACATCCAAATCTAATTTCTCTGAGGCTGACTGCATGGAGATTGAACGCTTGATTCTATCAAAGCGTGGCTTCTCGGAGTCGGTTATTGATACCTTAATACAGGCTAGGAAGCCTGTTACCAGAAAAATTTACCATAAGATATGGCGTAAATATTTACATTGGTGCGAATCAAAGAGTTACTCATGGAGTAAGGTTAGGATTCCTAGGATATTGTCCTTTCTACAAGAGGGTTTAGAAAAGGGCTTATCTACTAGTTCGTTAAAGGGACAGATTTCTGCTCTGTCTATTCTTCTACACAAACGTCTGGCTGAAGTTCCAGACGTTCAGGCTTTCTGTCAGGCTTTAACTAGGATTAAGCCTGTGTTTAAGTCTGTTGCTCCGCCATGGAGCTTAAACTTAGTTCTTAATGTTCTTCAAGGCGTTCCATTTGAACCACTTCATTCCATTGATATCAAGCTGTTATCTTGGAAAGTTCTGTTTTTGATGGCTATTTCCTCGGCTCGAAGAGTCTCTGAGTTATCTGCCTTACATTGTGATTCTCCTTATCTGATTTTTCATTCAGACAAGGTAGTCCTGCGTACTAAACCTGGGTTCTTACCTAAGGTAGTTACTAACAGGAATATCAATCAAGAGATTGTTGTTCCATCTCTGTGTCCTAACGCTTCTTCAAAGAAGGAACGACTTTTGCATAATCTGGACGTAGTCCGTGCCCTGAAATTCTATTTGCAGGCAACTAAGGATTTTCGTCAAACTTCTTCCCTGTTTGTCGTTTACTCTGGACAGAGGAGAGGTCAAAAGGCTTCGGCTACCTGTCTCTCTTTTTGGCTTTGTAGCATAATACGCTTAGCCTATGAGACTGCTGGACAGCAGCCTCCTGAAAGGATTACAGCTCATTCTACTAGAGCTGTGGCTTCCACCTGGGCCTTTAAAAATGAGGCCTCTGTTGAACAGATTTGCAAGGCTGCGACTTGGTCTTCGCTTCACACTTTTTCAAAATTTTACAAATTTGACACTTTTGCTTTGTCGGAGGCTATTTTTGGGAGAAAGGTACTTCAGGCAGTGGTTCCTTCTGTTTAATGTTCCTGCCTTGTCCATCCCTTCATCCGTGTACTTTAGCTTTGGTATTGGTATTCCATAAGTAATGGATGACCCGTGGACTGACTACACTTAACAGGAGAAAACATAATTTATGCTTACCTGATAAATTCCTTTCTCCTGTAGTGTAGTCAGTCCACGTCCCGCCCTGTTTTTACGGCAGGTCTAAATTTTAATTAAACTCCAGTCACCACTGTACCCTATGGTTCCTCCTTTCTCGTCTGCTTGGTCGAATGACTGAGTATGATATGTGAGGGGAGGAGCTATATAGCAGCTCTGCTGGGTAATTCTCTTGCAGTTTCCTGTTAGGAAGAGATATATTCCATAAGTAATGGATGACCCGTGGACTGACTACACTACAGGAGAAAGGAATTTATCAGGTAAGCATAAATTATGTTTTTTACCTCTGTGATTACCTTGTATCTAAGCCTCTACAGACTGCCTCATTATTTCAGTTCTTTTGACAGAC
Organism: Bombina bombina; assembly: GCF_027579735.1. Lineage (NCBI taxonomy): Eukaryota > Metazoa > Chordata > Amphibia > Anura > Bombinatoridae > Bombina > Bombina bombina. The sequence continues at coordinate 142,888,512 of NC_069500.1, forward strand.
TTGCATTTTAGCCAATCAGTGCTGACTCATAACTCCATAGAGTGAGCACAATGTTTATCTATATGGCACACATGAACTAGCACTGTCTAGCTGTGGAAAACTGTTCTGAGATAAGAGGCAGCCTTCATGGGCTTAGAAATTCGCATATGAGCACTTCCTAGGTTTACTATTAGGTTTTTTACTCTTTTTTTTTTTTTTTTTTTTTTTTTTTCAACAAAGAATACCAAGAGAACAAAGCAAATTTGATGATAAAAGTAAATTGGAAAGTTGTTTTAAAGTACATCCCCTATATGAATCATGAAAGTTTAATTTAGACTAGACTGTCCCTTGAATATTTAGCCTCTGATAATAGGGTCCAGGGTCCATATTAATTTAAATGTTTGCATTCTAGAAATCCTGGAATATAGCTGATTTATAGAATGCTGTGATGTTAATAAGTGGTGTATTGTAAAAACATTGTATTTTACTGAAACAAATCTATTTACAGGCTTTGTTTGCAACAGAAACATTTGCAATGGGTATAAATATGCCAGCTAGGACTGTCTTGTTCACCAGTGCACGTAAATTCGATGGCAAAGATTTCCGATGGGTATGTTTTCTTAGACAAATTTTGTGTTGTCATTTAAAAAAAAAAAAAAAAAAATGTATTTATTTATTCTTTTTCTAATTCAACTGCTAATATACTTGTAAATTTGCCAGCTCTCAAACATTGCATTTAATAGCTTTATAAAACTGAAGCTACTTTTGAGATATCATAAGTTTGTGTTTTTTGTTCCTAAGCAGTAGGATCTGCAAATAATTCGGTCCTGCTGGCTGACCTGACTACAAAATTAGTTATCTTAACGTTCTTACCTAGTGAGCAATAAAACTTTGACCATGCTTATCTGGGCACAGTTATATGGAAACATTTCTTGGCACAGATGACATTTTCCATTGATGTCCCCCATGAGTTCTATCTCACAGGTTAACTTGTAAGCTTTTAAAAACATAATTTATGTAAGAGCTTACCTGATAAATTCATTTCATTCATACTGGCAAGAGTCCATGAGCTAGTGACGTATGGGATATATAATCCTACCAGGAGGGACAAAGTTTCCCAAACCTCAAAATGCCTATAAATACACCCCTCACCACACCCACAATTCAGTTTAATGAATAGCCAAGAAGTGGGGTGATAAAGAAAGGAGTAAAAAGCATCAACAAAGGAATTTGGAAATAATTGTGCTTTATACAAAAATCATAACCATCATAAAAAGGGTGGACCTCATGGACTCTTGCCAATATGAAAGAAATGAATTTATCAGGTAAGTTCTTACATAAATTGTTTTCTTTCATGTAGTTGGTAAGAGTCCATGAGCTAGTGACGTATGGGATAGCAATACCCAAGATGTGGAACTCCACGCAAGAGTCACTAGAGAGGGAGGGACAAAATAAAAACAGCAATTTCGCTGAAAAAAATAAATCCACAACCCAAATATGTTTATTCTCAAAAAATAAAAACTTAAATAATACGCAGAAGAATCAAACTGAAACATCTGCCCATAGAACTTTCCTACCAAAAACTGCTTCCGAAAAAGCAAAAACATAAAAACTGTAGAATTTAGTAAATATATGCAAAGAAGACCAAGATGCTGCTTTGCAAATCTGATCAACCGTAGCTTCATTCTTACAAGCCCAAGAAGTGGAAACTAATCTAGTAGAATGAGCTGTAATTCTCTGAGGCGGGGCTTTACCAGACTCCAAATAAGCTTGATAAATCAAAAGCTTTAACCACAATGCCAAAGAAACGGCAGAAGCCTTCTGACCTTTCCTGGAACCAGAAAAGAAAACAAATAGACTTAGTCTTCCTGAAATCTTTAGTGGCTTCAACATAATATTTCATAGCTCTCACCACATCCAAAGAATGTTAAGATCTCTTCAAAGAATTCTTAGGATTAGGACACAAAGAAGGGACAACAATTTCTCTATTAATGTTGTTAGAATTCACAACCTTAGGTAAGAATTTAAATGAAGTCCGCAAAACTGCCTTATCCTGATGAAAAATCAGAAAAGGAGATTCACAAGAGAGAGCGGATAATTCAGAAACTCTTCTAGCAGAAGAGATGGCCAAAAGGAACATCACCTTCCAGGAAAGTAGTTTAATGTCCAAAGAATGCATAGGCTCAAATGGAGGAGCCTGCAAAGCCTTCAAAAAAAAATTAAGACTCCAAGGAGGAGAGATTGATTTAATGACAGGCTTGATACGAACCAAAGCCTGTACAAAACAATGAATATCGGGAAGTTTAGCAATTTTCCTGTGGAATAAAACAGAGCATAGATTTGTCCTTTCAAGGAACTTGCAGACAAACCTTTATCCAAACCATCTTGAAGAAACTGTAAAATTCTAGAAATTCTAAAAGAGTGCCAGAAGAATTTGAGAAGAACACCATGAAATATAAGTCTTCCAAACTCGATAATAAATCTTTCTAGAAACTGATTTACGAGCCTGCAACATAGTATTAATCACTGAGTCAGAGAAACCTCTATGACTAAGCACTAAGCGTTCAATTTCCATACCTTAAAATTTAATGATTTGAGATCCTGATGGAAAAACGGACCTTGAGATAGAAGGTCTGGCCTTAATGGAAGTGGCTAAGGTTGGCAACTGGACATCCAAACAAGATCCACCTACCAAAACCTGTGAGGCTATGCTGGAGCCACCAGCAGCACAAACGATTGCTCCATGATGATTTTGGAGATCACTCTTGGAAGAAGAACTAGAGGCGGGAAAACATAAGCAGGTTGATAACACCAAGGAAATGTCAATGCATCCACTGCTTCCCCCTGAGGATCCCTGGACCTGGACAGGTACCTGGGAAGTTTCTTGTTTAGATGAGAAGCCATCAGGTTTTTTTCTGGAAGACCCCACATCTGAACAATTTGAGAAAACACATCTGGGTTGAGAGACCACTCTCCCGGATGTAAAGTCTGACTACTGAGATAATCCGCTTCCCAATTGCCTATACCTGGGATATGAACTACAGAAATTAGATAGGAGCTGGATTCCGCCCAAACAAGTATCCGAGACTACTTTCATAGCTTGAGGACTGTGAGTCCCACCCTGATGATTGACATATGCCACAGTTGTGATATTGTCTGTCTGAAAACAAATGAACGGTTCTCTCTTCAACAAAGGCCAAAACTGAAGAGTCCTGAGAATTGCACGGAGTTCCAAAATATTGATTGTTGATCTCGCCTCTTGAGATTTCCAAACCCCTTGTGCTGTCAGAGATCCCCAAACAGCTCCCCAACCTGAAAAACTTGCATCTGTTGTGATCACAGTCCAGGTTGGATGAACGAAAGAGGCCCCTAAAATTATACGATGGTCATCTAACCACCAAGTCAGAGAAAGTCGACCATTGGGATTTAAGGATATTAATTGTGATATCCTTGTATAATACCTGCACCATTGGTTCAGCATAAAAAAGCTGGAGAGGTCTCATATGAAAACGAGCAAAGGGGATCGCGTCCGATGCTGCAGTCATGAGACCTAAAACTTCCATGCACATAGCTACTGAAGGCGCCGACAGGCTGCAACCAATTTCAAACGTCTCTTGTCTGTTAGAGACAAAGTCATAGACACTGAATCTATCTGGAAACCTAAAAAGATTACCTTTTGTCTGAGGAAACAACAAACTTTTTGGTAAATTGATCCTCCAACCATGTCTTTGAAGAAACAACACTATTTGGTTCACGTGAGATTCTGCGGAACGTAAAGACTGAGCTAGTACCAAGATATCGTCCAAATAATGAAACACTGCAATACCCCGCTCTCTGATTACAGAGAGTAGGGCACGAGAACCTTTGAAAAGATTCTTAGAGCTGTTGCTAGGCCAAAAGGAAGAGCAACAAATTGGTAATGCTTGTCTAGAAAATAGAATCTCAAGAACTGATAGTGATCGGTATGAATCAGAATATGAAGATATGCATCCTGTAAGTCTATTATGGACATATAATGCCCTTGCTTAACAAAAGGCAGAATAATCCTTATAGTCACCATCTTGAAAGTTGGTACTCTTACATATCGATTCAAAATCTTTAGATCCTAAACTGGTCTGAATGAATTTTCTTTCTTTGGGACAATGAATAGATTTGCATAAAACCCCAGGCCCTGTTCCTGAAACGGAACTGGCATGATTACCCCTGATAACTCCAGGTCTGAAACACACTTCAGGAAAGCCTGAGCCTTTATTGGGTTCGCTGGAATGCGTGAGAAAAAAAATCTTCACAGGTGGTCTTACTCTGAATCCTATTCTGTACCCCTGAGAGACCATTCTCTGAGTCCAATGATTTTGGACCGAACTGATCCAAATATCTTTGAAGAATTTTCATCTGCCCCCCGCACCTTCATGCGGACTTGGGTGCTGGCTTTGATCTCTTAAAAGACTTGGATTTATTCCAATTTGAGGAAGGCTTCCAATTGGAAACAGATTCCTTTGGGGAAGGATTAGATTTCTGTTCCTTATTATGTCGAAAGGAATGAAAACGGTTAGAAGCTTTAGATTTACCTTTAGGTTTTTTATCCTGAGGCAACCCCCCCCCCCCCCTTGTTGCGCTAAAGTTTCCAACCAAAAAGTGGAAGCAGCTGCAACATCAGCCAAAGAAATTGCAGGCCTATGAAGATGACCTGAATATAAATAAGCCTTCCTTAGATAAGATTCAAGTTTCCTTTCTAAAGGATCTTTAAAAGAAGTACTATCTTCTGTAGGAATAGTAGTACGTTTAGCAAGAGTGGAGATAGCCCCATCAACTTTGGGGATCTTTTCCCAAAACTCCAATGTAACTGCTGGCAGAGGATACAATTTTTTAAACCTTGAAGAAGGAATAAAAGAAGTCCCAGGCCTTTTCCATTCTTTAGGAATCATATCAGAAATAGCATCAGGAACTGGAAAAACCTCTGGAATAATCACAGGAGGTTTATAAACAGAATTTAAACGTTTACTAGTTTTAATATCAAGAGGACTAGTTTCCTCCATATCCAATGTAATCAACACTCCTTTTAATAAAGAATGAATATACTCCATTTTAAATAAGAGGATTTGTCAGTGTCAATATCTGAGGCAGGATCTTCTGAATCAGATAGATCCTCATCATAGAAGGATAAATCAGTATGTTGCCGGTCATTTGAAATTTCATCAATCTCTATGAGAAGTTTATATGAGACCTTTTATGTTTATTAGAAGGCGGGATGGCAGACAAAGCCTTCTGAATAGAATCCGAAATAAATTCTTTTAAATTTACAGGTATATCTTGTACATTAGATGTTGAGGGAACAGCAACAGGTAATGAACTACTACTGATTGATAAACTTTTACATGCAGAAAATGTATCCTGATTACTATTACAAACCACAGCTGGAGGTATAATCTCCACAAGTTTTTAACAAATGCACTTAGCTTTGGTAGAACTGTTATCAGGCAGCTGGAATCCAACAGTGAATTCTGAGACAGGATCAGATTGAGACATCTTACAAATGTAAGAGAAAAAAACAACATATAACGCAAAATTATCAATTTCCTTATATGGCAGTTTCAGGAATGGAAAAAATGCAAACAGCATAGCCCTTTGACATAAAAAAAAAGGCAAGAGGCAAATAAAAATAGGGTCTTAAATAATGAAAATATTTGGCGCCAAGAATGACGCACAACAAACAGAAAAATATTTTTTGATGCCAAAAATGTCACACTCGCGTCATAGATGACGCAACCTTGTGAAGGACTCGGCGTCAACTAAGACGCCGGAAATTACGAATTTGCGTCAATGAATGTAACTTTGCACCAAAAAATGTGTATTCAATAGGTGATACTTCCTTCACATCCCTCTGACATTCACTGTACTCTGAGAGGAATCAGGCTTCAAAAAATGCTGAGAAGCGCATATCAACGTAGAAATCTTAGCACAAACTTCACTACCACCGTAGGAGGCAAAGTTTGTAAAACTGAATTGTGGGTGTGGTGAGGGGTGTATTTATAGGCATTTTGAGGTTTGGGAAACTTTGCCCCTCCTGGTAGGATTGTATATCCCATACCTCACTAGCTCATGGACTCTTGCCAATTACATGAAAGAAATCTGGCTTTTACCTTCCTTTTTTTTTTTAAAAAAAAACATATTTTTAAATGTATTTCTTGGCTTTGTAGATCTCATCAGGTGAATATATTCAGATGTCCGGTCGTGCTGGTAGACGTGGCATGGATGAAAGGGGTATAGTAATTCTAATGGTTGACGAGAAAATGAGCCCCACGGTTGGAAAACAGTTACTTAAGGTACAAAGTAATCTGTTTGGAAATTGTTCATTCTAATTCTCTTCAAAGCAAGTATAAGAAAGTCTTAATGTACAGAGGGTTGGCCTACCTAAAGTATCGCACATTCCTTTTTTTTTTGTGGCTTGTCTATATCCTTGTTCTTTTTGGGAATCCCATCCTATATATTTCTTGGTTTGTGTATATATGCAGGTTTGTGGCTCTTCTGTTGCTAAATGATTAACATTAATGATTTGGTAGTTTATATATTTGTTTGAACTAATTTGAGGTTTCTATACACCAGGCCTGTGAGTTGGTGAAAACGGTTTTAGGTGTCCGGATATACATAGTGTATAATATTTTGTTCTATTGGAAGAAAAGAAATGGATATCAGCCAATTGTAAACATATTTTAGTATTAGAATATTTACTAGTACTGCTCTAGCCTAAAAGATACCAAACCCTTCTAAAGACACACCTTCCTCTAAAATGTGTAATAAAGTAATTCTAAGGGTTAAAAAAATATGTATTTAAAGGGCGTTTCAAATGAGCTTAAGATATCACAATTATACTTTATAATTTACAGTAGACAGGGATAATTCTCTCTCTCTATATATATATATATATATATATATATATATATATATATATATATATATATATATATATCTCTCTATATATATATATATATATATATATATATATATATCTCTATATATATATATATATATATCTCTATATATATATATATATATCTCTATATATATATATATATCTCTATATATATATATATATATCTCTATATATATATATATCTCTATATATATATATATATATCTCTATATATATATCTCTATATATATCTCTATATATATATCTCTATATATCTATATATATATCTATATATATATCTATATAATGTGTGTGTATATGTGTATGTCTATATATATATATATATATATATATATATATATATATATCTATATAATGTGTGTGTATATGTGTATGTCTATATATATATATATATGTATATATGTATATATATATATATGTGTATATGTGTATATATATATATATATATATATATATATATATATATATATATATATATATATGCGATAAAATTGATATAAAGACTGTAGCAATAAACACTAATATCTATTTAAAAATGTATTTGTCAAAAATATTTACATATTCAATAAGTGAAGTCTCCCATACATTTAAAAAGCTCCTAAAAATTCAAATGTGCAATATAAATTAATATTGCGCACAATAAAATGACAGGTATTTATGTGTATATAAACAGCCTTGATAGATCACATAATATCACCTCCCAATATACAAATTGGAAAAAAAACTTATAGAATAACACATTGCCAAGCATACCACCCGAAAAACTCTTATTAGGCCACTTTTTACAAATGTATTTAAGTATATACACTAGTATCCAATTTGAATGCTATGTCTTTAGGGCATACAAAAAAGTGACGCCTATTTAGTGAGCCAGAGATTAGATACTGTCTCTTAGTGTAAGTCTCCCATTTCAAAGTAAAACATCATGCGGACAAATATGCAACAGATATGTTGATGTTGCCTTGGAGTTGTGAATGAGATGTCCCACAGGCTTGGTAACACTTTTTAGTAACACTTTGTTTTACCTGCGTGAGCTATGCTCTGCTCCGGTTACTTACCGCAGTTATTTCAAACGTACTCTTGGCGTCTTACACAGCTCCTCTGCTAGCGCTCACGTGGCTATTTCTTACGTCACAGTACGGATCCTCTATGTGGCGGCTTGGCTTAAAGCTGAATCGGATATAGAGTTTTACCTTTAGATGCCGTAGAAACTTCAGTTACGTGTAATTCAAATCCCCTTGCACTTAGTGCTAGTAGCACGCAAGTGATATCTATCGTAACTGAATTAAAAACCCGGGTTATTCAAAAGTTCTCCACATATTTTACAATACTCAAGATTTGGCCTTACTAATGATCTGTAAAGTGGCATAAGAACCTTACTATTTCTGCTGCAAATACTTCTGCGTAAACATGTTAACCCTGTTGGCTTATTTGCTTTTCAACAGCTAAACCACACCCACTACTTTATCATAAAGTGCATAGTTTTGCAGGCATCTACTAAATCTAGTTAGGAATATGTAGCAGGGTTAGCATTGAGAAGTCTGTAGTGTGCATTTCCAGTTCTGAATTAGAAAATCTTTATTTTTTTTCAAAACTAAATTACCCAAAAAGGTTTCAAAATAATGAAAGTATATTGCAAAGTTGGTTTACTATGTATAACTAAACATTTTGTATTAAAAACTGAAGGTGTTTTAGTGTCGCTTTAAAATGAGCAGCCACTTATTAGGCATCACATTGACTCTATTGGCATGCAGATGCATTTACACATTTAATTGCATAATCAAGAAATGCATAGTAAAAAAATAATAATGCAAAAGCTCTTAGTTTGAATTTCAAATGAGTAGTAGATTTTTATTTTTTTTTCTGACAAATTTCAAAGTGATATTTTTCTTCCCCTTGTATCATGTGACAGCCATCAGCCAATCACAAAATGCAAATACATATATTCTGTGAATTCTTGCACATGCTCAAGTAGGAGTTAGTGCATCAGTGTGTATATAGAAAGGTTGTGCACTTTTAAATAATGGAAGTGAATTGGAAAGTTGTTTAACATTGTGTGCTCTACCTGAATCATGAAAAATCTAAATTAAAATAGTATTTTATTACCACATAGTTTAAATACAATTGAAAATAACAGTAAAAATAAAAACCTTAAAATACATGTATCTAATCTTAAAAATAGTTTTTTTACAGACCTCTTGCATAAAAGAATACATAAAAAAAAATTCCATAAAGAAACAGATACAAGTAGCAATGTGTAATCTGACTGGTTATATTGACAGAGAAAGATAAGGTCCTTAGAGCCTCTTAGGAGTATTCTGGTTTGTAGAGAACAGTGAAGTGCGGTGAGGTCAGAGGCTAGTGAGGCACTGGGTATGATGCGCCCGAGAAACGCATATATGAACCCGACAGGCAGCTTAAATTTATGCAAAAATTGGCAGGTTGCAGGTCCAATTTATTGCTATTAATACATTTGCTTCATTCCCTTGTTATCATTTGCTGAAGGATATGCAGCAATGCACAACTGGGTGGTTACATATTAAATGAGCCAATGACAAGAGGTATATCTGTGCAACCACCAATCGCCAGCGGCTCCCAGTAGTGCATTGATGCTCCTTAGCCAAAGGATACTAAAAGAAAAAAGTAAATGGGATAATATTGTATGTTTTATCTGAAACATGAAAGAAAAATGTTATGTTCAATGCTCCTTTAAAGGGACAGTAAATGCCAACATTTTTGTTTAAAAAAAAGTAGATAATACCTTTATTACCAGTTCCCCAATTTTGCATAACCAACACAGTTATAATAATATACTTTTTACCTCTGTGATTGCCTTGTATCCATGCTTCTGAAAACTGCCCCCTTATTTCAGTTCTTTTGACAGACTTGCATTTTTAGCCAATCAGTGCTGACTCCTATGATCTTCACGTGCCTGAGCTCAATGTTATCTATATGAAACACGTGAACTATCGCCCTCTAGTGGTGAAAAACTGTCAAAATTCTTTCAGATTAGAGGCAGTCTTCAAGGTGTAAGAAATTAGCATATGAACCTCCTAGGTTTAGCTTTCAACTAAGAATACCAAGAGAACAAATCAAAATTGGTAATAAAAGTAAATTGGAAAGTTGTTTAAAATTTACATGCCCTATTTAAATCATGAAAGTTTTTGTTTTTTTTACTTTACTGTCTCTTTAACGTTTTAAAACAAATTAACATCCTTTTTACTGGAGCTATTCTCCAGTAGTCAAACTCCACCCACCATTTGCCTCTTGCAACCACGCAGTCTCTTTATTACCAGTTCCCCAATTTTGCATAACCAACACAGTTATAGTAATTTACTTTTTACCTCTGTGATTACCTTGTATCTATGCTTCTGAAAACTGCCCCCTTATTTCAGTTCTTTTGACAGACTTGCATTTTTAGCCAATCAGTGCTGACTCTTATGAGCTTCACGTGCCTGAGCTCAATGTTATCTATATGAAACACGTGAACTATCGCCCTCTAGTGGTGAAAAACTGTCAAAATGCTTTCAGATTAGAGGCAGTCTTCAAGGTCTAAGAAATTAGCATATGAACCTCCTAGGTTTACCTTTCAACTAAGAATACCAAGAGAACAAATCAAAATTGGTAATAAAAGTAAATTGGAAAGTTGTTTAAAATTTACGTGCCCTATTTAAATCATGAAAGTTTTTTTTTTTTTACTTTACTGTCTCTTTAACGTTTTAAAACAAATTAACATTCTTTTTACTGGAGCTATTCTTCCAGTCTTTTGCGTGCGCGCAGTCTCTTGCAGTGGCACTAGGCAGGTCAGCAGCTCCTCTTTTTCTCTCCTCACATGAGTCGGCAGCAGCTCCCTCCTTCACTTTCCGCCACTCTGACTCATGTCAATGCCTCCCCTGCAAGAGTATCACTTTAAAGCCGTTACTAGAGTTACAATTGGCACTAAAGCTGTCACTAGAGCTATAAATTGCGTATATTTCCTTAATTATATCTCATTCAGCTCAACATTTAGCGACAGCAGCTATTTTCAGAGCGCTCTCCTATATTGCTTTGTTCTGTTTTTGTTTACTTACAGACCTGAGGAGGATCTGTATGTTTTAGGAGTAGCTTGGTTTGAGAACCATAGAATTGATATATCTCATATTTGTTTTTTTCCTATGAATAATACTTCCCTTTTGCTTGTATTGTGGGGCGGGAGTGCTAATTAAGCTCATATTTCCACATCCTCACCACTTTTGTAGTCTATTCTTTTCAAATGTCCCTACTGAATGCAGGTAAACACCATAAAACAAGAGGGGCTGGGTTGAAAATAGGGATGTGCATTTGGGAACTTTGGATTGATCTGAATGCCGAAGATGGCGGCTGCAAGCTCCATTTGGCAAATTGCGGAGCCGGGTTGTTATTGTAAAAGTGGAGCACACTAAAATCTTTGCAAATCCACATCTTAGTGTGTTGCACTTTCACAAGAATAAATCCGGCTGCGAAAATTGCTGAATGAGGCTTGCTGCCGATATCTTCGGCATTCAGATAAGCCCATAAATGCATATCTCTAGTTGTAATGGGCCCCATACCTGTTTGACCTAGAAAAGTTGCTCTTGCAAATGAGGGTTCACTTTTCCTACTAGGATACAGGTGATCTTCTGCCCCACTTTGTTGTAAAGTTTTTATTTGGGGACAGGAAGGGCTATTATAGAGACCTATTTTCTAAAAAGTTGAGCCCCTCTCCAGTGAAGGGTCTTTATGCCTATCATAATTGTTAACCCCCTTCCTAATGTTAATACTCTGGTTACTAATGGCACCATATTAAACAAAGTGTAGGTTTAAAATGCTTGGGGGAAAACGTCTCTCCTGCTGTTAATTAGCTTTACAGAGAGTGAAACAACTATTCCTTTCTGTGGGGAGTGTTTCTCATATTTTGGTATTTCAGCAAATTATAACTATTTTCTAAAAAGTGCTTGGTCTGTTGAAATCAAAAAATTTTTGATTTATGTTGGCACTACACAAATAAGCCAAAAAGTGTATGTATGAAACAAAACTACTTTAGTGCTGGCATATGAAATGGTTTAGTACTGAAAGGGTTAAGTCAGCCTAAACTATGTATGAACAAGGTTTAATTTTTGCTATTTAATTTCACACATATATACAGTATGTGCGCATTTAAAACCATTTTGTTTATCAAACCCTGTTTTACTGGTTTTCCCCTAGACTTTTCTAATTCACTTGTTCACTCTTCAGTCAAGCTAAAGTAACCCATTTTGTGTTGCTCAGATTTAGTCATTCCCTACCCCAAATCTGACTTAACAGGCAACATTATTTCATTTTGGAGTGAGTACAAAACCTGCCAGCTGAGCAACGAGTGACAAAAACACTGCAAGTGTGAATACATTATTAAACCCAAACACATGCAATCATCCAGTTCTGTAATACCTTCTCACCTCATTATGCTTTTAAATCTGAGCACTTTCTGATGTCTTTATTTCAAGGACCCTGTTTCCAAAACACTTTTATTCTTTAAAAAGGAAAATACTGCATGGAAATGTAAGTTTCCAGAGATCATGTATGTTTGTGTTTTTACAGTGTGAAGAAGTTCTTTATGGGCAAAGTGATATATTTCTTTG